>NC_084843.1:48449260-48752291 GCF_033115175.1 Lepus europaeus | reverse complement strand
TCTCTGCCTTTCAAATAAATAAATATATAATAAATAAATGTTCTAATTGAAGAAAGAAAGATCCTGTTTAGGAGTCATCTTGCTTAATATGAAAGGTCTCCAATGGGGCCGGCACTGTGGAGTAGCGGGTAAAGCCAGTGCCACTTCTAGTCCCAGCTGTTCCACTTCCTATCTAGCTCTCTGCTATAGCCTGGGAAAGCAGTAGAAGATGGCCCAAGTCCTTGGGCCCCTGCACCCACACGGGATGACCCAGGGGAAGCTCCTGGCTCCTGGCTTCGGATCAGCACAGCTCTGGCCATTGCAGCCAGCTGGGGAGTGAACCATCAGATGGAAGACTTCTCTCTTTTTCTCTCTCTGCCTCTCCTCCTCTCTCCGTGTAACTCAGACTTTCAAATAAATAAGTAAAATCTTTTTTAAAAGTCTCCAAAATCTTCATGGAAAACACATGTTATTTAAAAACTATACAGAGATTTTTCTACACCAAAATAAGCTCTTAATTCTTTTAACTGTTTTTCATCAAAATCAACTTTTGTTTTAATTTAATTTCCCTTGAACTTTTGTAAGTACACCTGTATATATATTTTTCAGTTACAGAAACTGAGACACAGAATTATAAACGTGTCCACAATTATTTATGTATTTTAAAACTTTCATAGTATGATTATCAAGACCGGGATTGGCAAGCTTTTTCTATAGTTTTCGCCATCCAGTACACATTTTTGGCCTTCAGGGCCATGTGGTCTCTGGAACTGTAGCACAACATAGACAATACATAATCACACAGCTGTGGTTGTGTTCCAATAAAACTTTATTTACAAATAATAGGAAACAAAGGACCAGTATTGTAGTGCAGCAAGTTAAGCTACCACTTGAGATTCCCTTATCCCATATTAGAGTGCCTGAGTGTGTGTGTGTGTGTGTGTCTGTGTGTCTGTCTCTCTGCCAATTTAACTAAATTTAAATGAATGCATATTATATTTAAAACAAAACAGGATATGAGTCAGATTTGGCCAGTGACTGTTTGCTGTAGCTTCAACAATGCCTGACCTAGAGGCACATGTTTATTAAACACCATGTGAATATTCTAGGAAACATCAGAGCAAATGGTAGGCATCCACTGGAATCCCCATAGGAATGGTAACACTAATGGCTACAATGTATGAGGCACTTCCTATGTGGTTTTCCTCATTTAATTCCTCCACTTCATTCACCACCCCAATGCACTAGGTACTACTCTGGCTCCATTTCTTTTATATATCTATAAGGAAACAAAAAACACCTGCAAGTCATATAACCTGTCCGGGTTAATATGGCTAGAAGTTGGTGGTGTCAGGACTTGAACTGGTATCAGTCTTACTTCAGGACTCATGTACTTAACTACCCCAGGGGAAAGGATACAAACACTTAGAAGGAAAAGCTACATCAAGTTTCTTGCAAGTACTGAATGGTTCTGTGTTGTTCTGAAGAGAACCTTTGATGGCTCACATGTCTTGATAATGCATCCACATCAGTCATCTGGATGAAGCGTGGGTCTGCACCGCCCACCTCCACCCTGCAGTTTCCCGGGAATGTTCTCATCATCAGGTCTTCTCACCGTCTGCTTGCTGGGCTCTCGAGCACACACACTAAGATTTCAGAGCGGATGTGAGCTGGAGCCCACCCACCTCAGACACTGGGAAGCAAGAGGCCTTTCACACGGAAAGGAATTCAAGCCTGAAGGGGAGAGGAGGACAGCTCTTGATGATTATCCTCGATTTTTGAAGCCAAACCGGGGAAAGACTTGAGGAAATGACTCACTGAACCCAGGAGAAAGCAAAACAGCCGGGTGATGGCAGGAGAAAATGAGGATAATGTAGCCTTACTGTTAAAGTGCGGGTTAGAAGTCCACAGAGACCCAGAAAGGAAACACTGAAGTGGCTGAGCTACATTCCTGAAACTCACATGCAATATTGTTTTATCAGGCTGCTAGCTGTTTTGCCCACGAAGGAGGCAGGCGCAGCTTTCTTGTAAACAGAGACGGCATCTCCTGTTCCTTACTGTCCCCCCGTTGTCCCCGCTCCGAGAGCCCTAAGGGAAAACCACAGCCATCCCCGTCCTCTCTGCTCCTGAATCACAGAACTGGCCGTTCCTGACGCCAAGACTGCTGTGACGACCAGATGTGCTCCAGCGCGGTCGTTAAAATCTCCCCATCTCCATGGGGAGCCCAAATTCATCAAATGTCCAGCTATAAAGAAGCCTGATTGCAACGTTACAGCATGTTTTCAAGCATGAATACAATTGATTTTCACTTAAGAGGCTGCCAGAAGCAGAAACAAAACCTTTGTCCTTGGTCTTTTTCTTCCCATCCAGCAAAATGCCACTGCACTAACGTTCATTCACAGTCTGACCACGTCACTCCTGAGCTCACAAACCTTCCGGGTTAACACACAGTTTAGAACTGAAAAATGTAATACCTCGATTTAAAGACTTACTCACTGGGTTCTAAAGCAAACTGGACGTAGAGAACAGTGAATTCAAAAGCTGATCAATAAAAACTATTCAAATTGAATCACAGAAAGAAATCTAGCTGGAAAGAATCCAAATACGGGGGGTGCACAAACAACTAAATGTATATGTAATAGAGTCCCAACAGAGGAAGGAAGAGACAACAGAGCAGAAGCAATATTTCAAAATGCACAAATGAGAAATTTTGAATAATGATGGGAAAAGTGAACTCACTTATTAAACAAGCTCAACAAGCCCTAAGCAGGATAAATACTCAAGCAAAATGAAACACTATATTATTTTGTAACAATTGTTGACAAATAAAGAATGAGACATTCTTAACAGCAGTTGGGTTGAGTGGGTGGGTATTTGACATAGTGGTTAAGTGCTTGCTTGAGATGTCTATATCCCATACGGGGATGCCTGGGTATGAGTCCTGGCAGCTCCACCTCCAACCTAGCTTCATGCTAATACACACTTTGGGATGCAGCAGATTTTGGCTCAAGTGCTGAGGTCCTTGCCACCCATATGGGAGACCCGAATTCTGTTCCAGGCTCTTGGCTTCAGCCTGACCCAGCCCTGACTATTACATTTGGAGCATGAACCACTGAATGGAAGATCTCTCTTTCTCTCTGTATCTCTCTTTCAAATGAAATGAAAAGAAATAATTTTTAAAGCAGCCAGAGGGGAGAAAAGCTCATGCTTTAAGGGGAACTACAATAAGACTGACAGATGACTGAGAAATGATATGTGTCAGCCATGGAAGTGGGCCCTTATGTCTCGCCTTTTGAGATCTGCTGTGGGGAGCATGTCTGATTGCCAGTTTGGAATCCACTGAAAACGTCATGTCAAGTCATGTCTCCCGTTGGCCACTTCCAGCCAACGAATGAGCATAATCAAGGTATTAGAACCCAACTATATTGATAGATGCAGCATTTCTTCAGCAGGCAACTTTGAATCAATGGAGCTCCATCAGCCTGGGCGAGGATTTCGCAGAACTCTCTATAATCAGAGGCTCTCTGTCCGAATCCTTCCTTCCCTCTCCTTTTACAGGTGCCATTCTTGTGCTATCTGAAATTTCTCCTCCTTTTATCCTTGACAGCCACACCCTCCCATATAAATGTCTTAATTTTTTTAAACTTTTATTTAATGAATATAAATTTCCAAAGTACAGCATATGGATCACAATGACTCCCCCCCCCCATAACTTCCCTCCCACCCGCAGCCCTCCCCTTTCCCATTCCCTCTCCCCTTCCATTCACATCAAGATTCATTTTCATTTCTCTCTCTCTCTCTCTTTTTTTTTTTTTTTTTTTGACAGGCAGAGTGGATAGTGAGAGAGACAGAGAGAAAGGTCTTCCTTTTGCCGTTGGGTCACCCTCCAATGACCGCCGCGGCCGGCACATCGCTGATCCGAAGCCAGGAGCCAGGTGCTTCTCCTGGTCTCCCATGCGGGTGCAGGGCCCAAGCACTTGGGCCATCCTCCACTGCACTCCCTGGCCACAGCAGAGAGCTGGCCTGGAAGAGGGGAAGCTGGGACAGAATCCGGTGCCCCAACCAGGACTAGAACCCGGTGTGCCGGCACCGCAAGGCAGAGGATTAGCCTAATGAGCCATGGTGCCGGCCTTCATTTCTCTTATATACAGAAGATCAGTTTAGTATATATTAAGTAAAGATTTCAACAGTTTGCACCCACATAGAAACACAAAGTGAAAAATACTGTTTGAGTGCCAGTTATAGCATTAAATCACAAGGTACAGTGCATTAAGGACAGAGATCCTACATGAGGAGTAAGTGCACAGTGACTCCTGTTGTTGACTTAACAATTTGACACTCTTTTTTATGGCATCAGTAATCTCCCTAGGCTCCAGTCATGAGTTGCCAAGGCTATGGAAGCCTTTTGAGTTCACCAACTCTTATCATATTTAGACAAGGTCATAGTCAAAGTGGAAGTTCTCTCCTCCCTTCAGAGAAAGGTACCTCCTTCTTTGATGACCTGTTCTTTCCACTGGGATCTCACTCACGGAGATCTTTCATTTAGGCTTTTTTTTTTTTTTTTTTTTTTTTTTGACAGAGTATCTTGGCTTTCCATGCCTGAAATACTCTCATGGGCTCTTCAGCCAGATCCGAATGCCTTAAGGGCTGATTGTGAGGCCAGAGTGCTGTTTAGGACATCTGCCATTCTATGAGTCTGCTGTGTATCCCGCTTCCCATGTTGGATCGTTCTCTCCCTTTTTTGTTCTATCGGTTAGTATTTTCAGACACTAGTCTTGTTTATATGATCCCTTTTATTCTTAGTCCTATCATTATGATCAACTGTGAACAGAAATTGATCACTTGGACTAGTGAGATGGCATTGGTACATGCTTCCTTGATGGGATTGAATTGGAATCCCCTGGTATGTTTCTAACTCTGCCGTTTGGGGCAAGTCAGCTTGAGCATGTCCCAAATTGTACATCCCTTCCCTCTCTTATTCCCACTCTTATATTTAACAGCAATCACTTTTCAGTTAAGTTTCAACACTTAAGAATAACTGTGTATTAATTACAGAATTAAACCAATAATGTTAAGTAGAACAGACCAAAAAAAAAAAAATACTAAGAGGGATAACGTATTAAGTTGTTCATCAACAGTCAGGGCAAGAGAAATGTCTTAATTTTTAATCCTGTTTGTACCTTATAACAGAGCTCCCAAACACATGCAACTAAAAGTAGAAATAGACAAGCTCTCAATAATAGTTGGACTTCAACTCTCCTCTCCCAGTAGCTGATAAAACTAATAAGAAGCCAGCAAGAATAGATATGAACTGAAAAACACCATTGAATGACTAGAGCTAATCAAAAAAAAAAAAAATTTTTAGAGTATTCCACCAGCAGCTACAGAACAACCGCACATGAACATTCATCAAAATAGACTGTATTCTGTGTCATAAATTAAATCTAACACATTTAAAAGAACAGAAATCATACAAAGTGTGTTCTCTGATTATAGTGGAATCAAACTGGAAATCAGTCAAAGAAAGGTAACAGGAAATCTTCAAACACTTGTCAACATACTTCTGAATAATACAAGCATCAAAGAAATCTCAAGGGAAATTAGAAAATGTTTTTGAAAAGAATGAAAATAAACATACTATATACCAAAATTCATGGGAGGAGTTAATGCAGTGCTTAGAGGGAAATTTATAGTATTAAATTCTAATAGAAAGGTCCCCTATGTAACCAGAAATAGAAGAGCAAACCAAATTCTACACAAGCAGAAGAAAGGACATAATAAAGATAAAAATACAAATAAAAAAAAGTTGAAAGCAGAAAAACAATAAAGTCAAAATTGCATTTTGTTAAAAAATCAATAAAATGACTAGCAAAGTTGACAAAAAAAGGGAAAGAAGCTATAAATTGCTGATATGAGGAATTAAAAAGAAAATTCCACCTAGCCCCTCCAGATATTAAAAGGATAAAGGAAGATTATGAGCAACTCTACACATGAAAATTTAACCGCAAGATGAAATGGACCAATTCTTCAAAAACCACAAGTTGCCAAAACTCACCCATCATGAAATAAATCATGCAAACAGTACAAAAACTGTTAAAGAAATTGAATGCATAGTTTAAAGGCTTCTGGGAAGCAATTTATCCAGCATTGATATTTGTATGTAGTAGTAGAAAGGTTTCAAGTTATCCTGGCTCATTGTATTGCCATCAATTAAGCTGTTGTTTGATTTTCATCATACTTAGGTTCAGCATTTCCATTACTTAAAATAAGCTTCTTTTTTTTTAAGGGAAAGAGTTTACTGGGGGAAACCAGACAGATTGGAGGGAAGGGACAGAGAAGGAAAAGAAGGAGAAAGAGAGCATAAGAGAGAGAGACAGAGACAGGGACAGCGGTCAGGAGACAGAGAGGAAGAGAGAGAGAGAGAGAGCGAGAGAGAGCGAGCCACATATTCAGGAACAGGTCCTTTTAAAACTTTCCTGGGGGGAAGGCAGGGACATAGGAGCAGCAAATCCCATTAGGATGGGGGTGGAGCTTGACACCAGTGGTTGGGCCGTGTGGCCACCTGACTTCCAGCAATGGCGGTGGGGGCTAGAGCCTAGGATGGTGTCAGGGTGTAGATCATGCCATAGATAAGACTGCTCCATAAAATAAGCTTCTAAAATATCATAAGTTTATGGAGTTTGAAAGAACATTACAGTTTTTTAAAAGATTTCATTTATTTATTTGAGAGGTAGAGTTACAGACAGAGAGAGGGAGAGAGAAAGAGAAAGAGAGGTCTTCCAACCTCTGGTTCACTCCCCAAATGGCTGCTCTGGCCATAGCCGGGCCGATCTGAAGCCAGGACCCAGGAGCTTCTTCCAGGTCTTCCACAAGGGTGCAGGGGCCCAAAGACTTGGGCCATCTTCTACTGCTTTCCCAGACCATTAGCAGAGAGCTGGATCAGAAGAGGAGCAGCCAGGACATGAACCAGCACCCATATAGGATGCGGCACTGCAGGTGGAGGCTCAGTCTACTACTCCACAGTGCCAACCACATATTACAATTTTTTAAAGGAATTTGTTGATACATTAGATTCTCAGGGCCACAACAAATGCATGGTAATTACTACAATTCTCATTTATTCTCATGTTAATATATTAATACAAGAGAATAGATTCAATGTAGTTTTTAGATACCATTCTAAGAACATAATGATACTTTCCCTCCTCCCTCCTTCCTTCCTTCTTCCTTCCATTCATCCTTTAACTTTTGAGATAACATATTTTTAATTTACATTATAGTCAAAAGTTTAATGCTCCACGAAATAAAGAGTTCAACAAGTAAAAAGGCTATAAACAATTGTTGAGGCTCTGGCGCCATGGTGTGGGGGGTAAAGCCACCGCCTACAGTGCCAGCATCTCATATGGGCGCCAGTTCAAGAACCAGCTGCTCCACTTCCAATCCAGTTCTCTGCTATGACCTAGGAAAGCAGTAGAAGACAGCTCAAGTCCTTGGGCCCCTGCACCCAAGTGGGAGACCCAGAGGAAGCTCCTGGCTTTGGATTGGCCCAGCTCTGCCCGTTGCAGCCATTTGGGGAGTGAATCAGTAGATGGAAGATCTCTCTCTCGCTGTCTCACTCTCTCTCTCTCTCTCTCTCTCTCTCTGTGTGTGTGTGTGTGTGTGTGTCTCTATCTATCTATCTATCTATCTATCTTTATCTCTTTGCCTCTGCCTCTCTGGAACTCTGTTTTTTTTCAAATAAATAAATAAAGCTTAAAAAAAAATAGTTGAGTGTCCAACTAAACATGGAAAGACTGGCAGAAGTAGCAGTAGTGGTAGGAGAATGATAGCAATTATGCCTGAGAGATATTAAGCACTCGCCTGGGGCACTCTGCAAGGATCTCTGTATGTGAAATATAATGGTACACTTTTGTAGGTGAGGAACAGAAGTACAGATGCTGGGTGAGAGAGCACCAACACAGTGCAATGGAATATCAAGTAGGATCCAGGGAGAATAGTTTTCTTCCCAGTAAACTATTTGGTTGTGACCCTCCTGCCATGGGACAGAGAACAAATTACAAGAGTACAAAAATACAAGAGTAAAAAAATAAGAGTAAAATAATTCTCATGTTTCCCATACCAATAGGAAAATACCTGAAATAGCACATACTTAGTCTCCCAAAGAGGGCTTCCAGTATGAGAAAGACCACGTGATGGTAGCATCAAGATCCTACTAATTCAGAGGGCCAGCTTTGTGCTTCTGAGAGTTGTACCAGCCTTGTTCATCAGTAAGCCCAGGTACCTATCATCTGTATTTGCTGAGGCCCCCAGTGCCTCCTGCCACAAATGCACAAATACCTCCCTCACCAGCAGTGAGTCAGTGAGGTGTGCCCAGGAGGTCCCTGTTTGACAGGAGAGGGACTGTCTGTAAGCTGATAACAAACTCCAAGAGATCTACTGACCTGAGTTTATGATGATGTATTGCATTCTTGAAAAAATATGAGAGTGAATGTTATGTGTCTTTATCACAAAAATGGTAACTATGTGAAGTAACACATAGGTTGATCAGCTATACTTAACCAACCACAGTGTGTATATACTTCAGGACACCGTGTTGTACACAATAACAACATACACTGGAATCTGTTACATTTAAACAGTTTTAAAAAGTGATATACACATGAATCCATTCACTTACTGAAACAAGTCTGAACGTGCTACTGTGTGTGGCCATATGCTCATAGACACTTGCTAACTCCAAGTAATTATTTGCCATTAATCTCCTGAAAGTCAAAAGAAAAAAAAATTACATACAAGTGAACTAAAAAAACAAACAGATGAATACCACTTATTCCTACACTTCCTCCATTCTAACGAGGCAATGGTCCAAGACACCGCATTCCTGCCCTTATAAATCAGCTGCCAACATGAATGTGATTCTTCAGCTATGAGAAAATGTCTTCTGAAGGGCACAGGTTGGTTAATATTGGAAATTCTTCTGTGTTTCAGGAGATAAGACTATTTGCTCTGATAGAAACTAGTGCTTTTTTCTTCATTTTTATCTGGACTTGTCAAGAATCAGTCAGGTCATTTTGATTTTTCCTTTTTCTCCCCCTTGCCCTTGCCCTCTCTGGAATTAATGCCAGTAACTTGTTTTCCTGATAGAGCAGTGGATATAATCCAGTATTGATGTTCTTGATGTTAAACAAAATCTGCAGACAGGAAAATTTCTCATTAAGGAATAATAAATGAAAGTTACAACAGAAAATAGCTACACAACAAGAGTATACTCACCCTATCAACATAGATACTCAGTTTTATGATGTTTAAACCTCTTATTGTAAATCAATCCATTGGTGTTAGCATTTACTTCAGATGGAAAGATGATGAGTGGATAGAAAAAGAGGGAGGGAGGGAGAGAGGGAGGGAAGGAAGAGATCAGGGAGGAAAGAGAAGGTGGGAAAAAATCCAAGTCAGGATTCAAAGTCCTTGGGAGAGTGAGCCAACTTTGAATGGCAAAAAGAAAATACAGCCAGCTTTGGAATGTCTGGCTATCTATTGGTTACTGTTTGGAGAAGATCACTGACATATGGAAATTTATTCTCAGCAAAGAGCTCCTATTCTGTGGGTTTCCTGAGCTTTATGCCCGAGATGTAGATAGTCAGAAATTCTTAGTCAACAAATAAATGAATGAGTAAATATATAAATTTCTTCTGTTTTGTTATTTACACTGAAGCCTACAGATGTTTAGCAAGTTGCCCAAAGCTGTATAGAAAAATCTCAGGTAGTTAAAGCATACTATAGATGGAAAACAGATTTTGCTTCTGGATTTGCTTTGTCATTCATATCTCTGGGCCTGTAGATTTCACAAGGCAGGGACCCCTCTATATGTTTTCTGTAGTACCTGCAATGCCTAGCACAATGTCTGGTACATACTAAATGCTTAATAATTATTTAGGGGTGGGCTTTTCCTTCACATGTTAAGTTGCTGCTTGGGTTGCCCACATCCCATATCAGAGTGCCTGGCTCAAGTCCCAGATATTCCACCTCCAGTCCAGTTTCCAGCTTATGTGCAACCCTGGAGGCAGCAGCTGATGTCTCAAGCCTCTGGGTTGAGAGATCCAGGCTCCTGACTTGAGCCTGACCCAGGACCTGTTTGTTGTGGGCATTCGGGAAGTGAACAAACGGATGAAAGGCCTGTCTGTGTCTCTTTGTCTTTTCCTCTCTCTGTTTCTTTGCCTTTCAAATAAAATGCAAATAAACTTTTCAAAAAGACAATAAATATTGAAATACATAGCATTTCTCCATCTGTAAAACTTTGTCTCCCTATATGAAAACTGAAGAGTTTGGCACCAAAGCTTTCCAAATACCTGGATTTTGAAACCCAACCATAGTTTTTTTCTATAATACATTCCATGAACTTTTTGAAATACCAAGTATGGCTGAATTTCAAAGCTTTTTGCACCAAAATAAACTTATCTTTTAATTCCTTTTTCTCAAACTTTTTAGAGTCCCCTCATATGTGTCTATGAGAAAGGTATCAGCTCCTAGTCTTTATTGCAGACCCAACATCCACTGCTCAAGTTGCCTGGGAAGGAATTACAGGTGGGTGAGGTTCCAGCATCCTTGCTCAGTGTTATACCATCATCCCTCTGAGCTCTTATTTCCACAAGAAAAACCACAAAAAACGTAATCTTAATAGGAAACAGTGAGTCAATCAATTACTTCATTGTCTATTTTGTAAAATGAGTTCCAGAATCACCATAGACCTCCCAGTCTCCCAACCTCAGCAACTGAAAAGTCTCCAAACGTGTACATTAGGTGGTTCCAGTCACTCTTCCCCAGAGAAGTGCCCAAGCCTGTGTGACATTCTTGCTCTCCGTCTTGAGGGTGTGCTCAGCCGCAAGCAACAGCCTGGAAAAGGGCAGCCACAGTACTCTGTGCATGACAGGACGGTGTGTTGGAGAGACCCATCCTCCTGTGCTCCCAAAGCCAGCTCTTCCTTCTCCTCTCCCAACATCCCTCCAGCCAGAAAAACCACAGGGAACATAATCAGTGGGAATGGCAGCAAAGGCTCCCTGCTGGTCCCCGGAGAACCAGCCAAAAGACCTTCATTTCTCCTGTCTTGGGGACTCCCTTTCTTGATGACAGAGAGCCTCAGCAGCACTAACCCTAGGTGACTATGGGGTAATGTGTAGCACCCCGAGCAGGGCCCTGGTTGGGAAGTCAAGAGCACCAGTTTGACCTGTCAGGGGTTGGGGGGACTTTGGAGAAGCCACTTTCTTCCCTGAGCTTCACATCCCTTGATTTTAAAAAAGTATTTGTCCTTTTAAGTGATCCTGAGATTTCCTTTTGTAAAAACACTGTCTTTATTTCAGATTTGAAACTAAATCATTGTAGAAATTGTTACAAAATAAGGATAATTTAGGGGCTGGCATTGTGGTATAGTGGGTAAAGCCACCCCCTACGATCCCAAATGGGTGCCAGTTTGTGTCCTAGCTGATCCATTTGTGATCCAGCTCCCTGTTAATGGCCTGGGAAAAGCAGCGGACAATGGAAATGTTTGGGTCCCAGTTACCCATGTGGGAGACCTGACAAAGCTCTTGGGTCCTGGCTTCAGTTTGACCACTGTAGCCATCTGGGAGTGAACCAGCAGATGGAAGACTCACTCTCTCTCTCTCTCTCTCTCTCTCTCTCTCTCTCTCTCTCTCCTTGTCTCTCTCTCTTTTAACTCTGACTTTCAAATGAGTAAATCTTTAAAAAAATAATAAAAACCAGATAATTTAAAAGAAATAATAGTAGTCATTCATAATCCTACCGCCCAATGGCAGTCACTGCAAATGTTTTTATGTGTTCCTTTTGGTGAGACTTCTTGAGATTTTAGCATCACTGAATGCATACCACAAAATGAGAGCTGCCTTGCACTGTCAGTACAAGGCTTGCACATGTGTCCACAAGGCTGTCCATAAACTAGGAAGTTAGGGAACTCCCTTCAGTGAATAACTCCCTATAGGCCATGACCTAGTCTTCCACTCATCCTTGGTGATGATAAATCACTGGAGGCTGGTTGTCATTATCAGGAAAATCATTTGAGAAGAATCATCAAACCAGGTATCCTACTGTAATTGCTAAGGTATTTTTATAATATTTAAAGACTACTTTTCACATTTCTCTAAGGTGTACATACTTTGATGCTTAAATTTACAAAAGGAGAGGGATCAACTTTATTGTTTTAGAGCAATATTTTTCAGTGTTCTATAGCCTTGCAGATGCTGCAAATATTCCCCCAGAAAATAGGTTTGTGGAAAGTTATATACTCTCTCTACTCACCTAAATACTCTTGGAGCACAGTAAATATTTTAACAGTTCTGAAGTTTCTCTAAAAAGAAAGCCCTTTAATTTTAATTAACTATGATTCCTAAACTTATTTGAGTTCAAGATTTTAGGTTGGGAATCCCCATCAGTTTGTCCATCTATCAGGAATGGCCGCCTGTACAGGACAGTTCTGTAATCTTCAGCGATTGATCAATAACACCGTGTTCTCACCTTATAGGTTAAGAGAATTCAATAAGACATGCATGGAAAGTCACTGCATGGTGCCTGGCACATAATGCCTGCTCAGCAAATGCTAAATACTAACAGTACTGCTAGCAATCGTATCTGTACTATCATGTGAACAAAGACAACACAACAGAGAAGCCTGAGTCTGTGTGTTAGCCAAGCTTCTCCAGGTACACAGACTGCTAGGATGCACCCAGATATAGAAAGAGATTTATTTTAAGGAATTGGCTCATGTGATTATGGAGGTTGTCAGATCCAAAATCTGCATCAAAGGCCACTGGGCTGAAGTCCTAGGAAACACTGATGTCACAAGTCTGAAGGTCAGGAGTTGGCAGAGTCTCCCTCTTGCTTGGAGGAAGTCAGTCTTCTATTAAGGCCTTCAATTGATTGGGTAAGATCCACCCACACTATGTTGAAAAATACCTTTTCTGAAACATCAAGAAACATGTCAAACACGTCTCTGGGCACCTGTGGCTCAGGCAAGTTGACACATGAAGTGAATCACCACGGGCTGATGGTCCAAGAACTGTCTGATTTGGTTTTTTCTTGTTACTAGAAGACAAGGCTAGAAAGGGATCTGGGAGACGGCATGGACAAGCAGGCTGAGGAGACTGCACTTGGTGTTACAAGTGGGGAAGAACCAAGAAAGGTTTGGTAATGCAATCTGAGCTGCATTTAAAGAAGTTCAAGTCTGGATTATTGCTACTTTCACAGACGGGCTTGAGTATTTCTGCCAATATTTGGATAGATAAAGGCAATAATAGTGTGTGTGGCCACAGGACTTGGGCAGCGCGGAATCTGCCTTCAGGAATCTCCTTTTGGACTCTTCCCCAGGCCTTGTCTGTTTTCCCGAAACCAAAAAAAGTCCTCTTTTCCCATTTTACTTTGCTGTGTCTTTGGCTCACAGAATCACTCTAAAAATAAACAACATTTTAAAAGGTCCCCAACCAATGAGTGTAGGAGTTATCTAGGAACCAAGGGGACCCACGACGGCTCGGCAAGATAAGCCAGCTTTGGTGTGCAGCATGTGGTTTATTTGTCTGAGTTTAGGGGTAACCGGGTCATTAACAACATTCACATTTCTGATTAACTTATGTAAGAGGCACTGTGTTTTCAAGTTTCTTGACATATGAAGCAAATAAGCTGTTGGAGAAGTCTGTTGCAAAACTGGAAGCAAATCGGATCTCAAATAGTTTAAGGGCTGGGAATCAAGGGTTGGGAGGTAGCCCAAAAATCCCTACTTCCTGCCGAAAACACATTCAGCTCAGTGGGATGCATGTGTCTGGTTGTGATATGTAAATGATCTCTGCAGTGTATTTACGCTTGAAATTTGCACTGATTCCTGTTATTTCAGACCACATACGCCCACACAACTATGGTTACTTGGAATCTGACTGGAACACATCAGGAGTCATTGGGTTGGTATGCCATCTTTTGTTGATAATTGGAAGCCTTTGGATGAAACACAAGAAGTTAGAAGAGTCTCCTGAACTCAGCCATATGTTCAAAGAGGTGTAGTGACATTTTTCTGCATATTCCTAGCTGCAACTCAAGAAAGACTTTGTGGCCACTGCACAGGTCCAGCCCTGATAGTCTCCGGAATATTATTTTATAAACAGAAACAAGATCCTTGCCTGATAAATTATTCATAGACCTGGTTGGGACCTCGTATTGCACAAGATCTATTCAAAGGGCCTTTCTTTTATTAATCTACACTCAGGCCGCCAGGCAAAGATAAAGGTTTCCGTTGCAAGGCAAATTAAACACCCCCATGCAATTTATCATGTGAGCTGATTTAGACTGGAGGACTCACTGGGATGTTAAATATTTTCCACATCTGATTATAAAAGTGAGAGAGGAGACACAGATGGAGATGATTGTGCTTTGGATGAATCTGGGAAACCAAGGAGACTTTATTTTTTAGCATCACATTTTCCTCCCCTAAAGCCTAGTGAGGGGGACATTCTCTAGCAAAATCCTTCTAATCAGAGATAATCCACCAAAATGAGGAGGTCAACTTGATTCCTAGGATATGAAAACCAAGAAACCAAACACAAAAGATAAAACCAACAAAACATAAAAAAGAAATACCGGGTATGCATCAAAGGCAAACGTACATAAAGGTAACACGGTGTGTGAGTGATTCAGATAATATGAAGCAACAACATAATCAGTGTTGGATGAGGTTAATAAAAGCTGGGGTGATGGAAACCTCAGCTGTGCAGTGAGTAGGGACATAGTTTACTAAAAGGGAAGGACCATGGTTAGTCTAAGGAGCTTGCAACTGAGCCCCAAGCGATGAAGCTTCACATTGCTTTGTCATTTGCAAGCTGTGTGCTATGGAGTAAATTGCTTTTTTTTCCTAAACCTCAGCCTTCTTCTCTGTAAAATGAGGACACCAGGGGAAGCTACCTTTATTTCTCTGTACGTGAAAATTTTTAACTCTCTGCTCTTTCTCCCTTTCCTTACATTCCTGGGATTACAGCAGAAGAAATAAGCATTTTTAATAAGATCCAAAATGTATGATTAATGGGACTTTAGACTTAGAGCTACTTGAAAATGAAAGGCTTCATTCACTCAGCCATTTATTCATGCTTTCACTCATTGATTGAAAACTGGCTTCAAATTCCAATGACTTCTGTGAATCAGACATGGTTCTATCTCATAAAAAGCCTCCCACATAAGAGTAAAGAATTGAACAAGTTGCTTGCCTGGAAGGAGTTTATAGTCTGGTGGTAGAGATGGGTACATAAATAAATAATTTTAATAAAAGGTAGAAGTAAGCTAGAGGTAACCATAGCAAACTTTAGCAGGAAGCAGAAAGAATATCCCCTACCTGGGATGGCAGAAGGCTTTGCCGAGGAGGTGACACTAGTTAACAGACGAGGAGAGGTTAGGTAGAGTCTATGAAGCAAAGAGAGATGACCAAAGCATGGAAGAATGGAAGCAAAAAAGTATTAGAATCTTTTAGTAGCTGCTAGACTGCAAAGCACGAAGCAGAATTGGCTTCACAAGAGATCAGTAGGACTGGACAGTGGAGGCGCCACTGTGCCTTTGCAAGGAGCTTCATTTTACCCCAAAGATGCGTGCTTCTCAAAGAAGCGTAGGGATTACACTGCCTGGGACTCCTGTGAAAACAAAGTAACAGTTTTCAATCCTGAGACCACCTAGGGTCCCTAGGGAGATAGTCTAGGGTTCTGTATTTTCAAACAAATATCCCAGTATTTCAGACACGACCTAAAGTTTAAGAATCACTTGTATCAGACGTTCTTAATCCATTATTATATAATCCATTATATAAGTATAATCCATCATACTTATTTAATCTCCACTTCAATCCTTTGAGTTATAGGAGTTGGGGTTCAAAGAAAGATTTAATCTCCTAGAAGAACAGATGAGAAGATGGCTGTTGTGTGCCTAATAAACACTGAGGTAGATGGATGGATGACCATCTCTGGAACAGAGATAGAACTAGGGCTTAGATGCCAGAAACCTATTTCAAAATGGGAATTTAATCTTGATACCAAGGTAAAACTTCCAGACTAGAGATTCAAGTCTAAGATCAGATATAATAAATAATAGAAGTCCTCAAATTGTTTCCTGTTTCATAAATTGGAAATAATAAAATCCTTCAAGGGACTCTGTAGGGTCTGCAAATGCTACCCAATCTGCAGGCTAGTAGGTTAGTTTGCCAGCTTAATGACTCCTGGCTCAGAGACTAGGACAGGTTATGATTTATGGCAACAGGAGTGGCAGAGTATCAGCATCTTTGCTCCAGTACCTCCAGGCCCCAACTCCCATAGTGAGTTAAAGAAGGTTGCAGGACAAAAGAGAAACTCTGAGAATAGGGAACTCAAATCTTCTTCAAACTATAATTGATAGCATCATTGAACCTGCTTGTCCTTTGTTCTGATAGGAGACACTACCACTACCTTCCAGGGATGTTTGTTATACATGCATCCCTAAAAATATAGTCTGCAACAAAGAGGAGCCAGTACCTTACTTACAAGATGCACAGACATACAAGAGACCCACAGAGAACTGTCTTCAAATGATAGTTACCACACAGGCTAATATTATAGTTAAATAGAGCAAAGAATATGAATTACTTAACAAACTGTTGAATACATAATAAGAGCTTGGTAAGAGTAACTGCTACTATTACTGTTACACATCATAAAGTTGGTGGTTTGGTTTGGTTTTTTTTGTTGTTGTTTTGCTGGTCTTAAATGTTACTCAGAACAGAGTTGGAGCGTGGTTCACCTATGAGCTGCAATGTACCTTCAACGTGAAGAGGACTTGATCCAGAAATTCAGGGTAGGGTGATCTTTCAAGCAGGGTCAAATGGCCAGGGTGAGGGGAAAAGACAGTACAAAGGGTAGAGTGGTCGTTACAGACATGGCCCTTGGGAAACTCATTAGGGCCAGCATGGTCAGTCCTCTGCAATTTGTAGTAAGAGAGTAAGAGACAAAGTAGGTGACCCTTGTCACCAAACACCATGGAAACTGAACTTTCAGAGGCTTCAACCTCTGCTATTTTGTTTCCTTCTCTGCGCTAACAGAATCTGCAATTTCCTAACATAATGTTTCCCTACCTGCAGTGCTTTCTCATCCTCTGTCTGCCACATCTCTAATGGAAGCCAGCTATAGAAAAAAAAAAAAAAAACCCACTAGGAGTCCTGGCTTTAAATCCAAGCTTGGCAATTTGTCAAAACTCCTTTGCAAAAGATAAAATGGAATAACTGCCTTTTAAATAGTTTGTATTTTCATGCCCAGATTAAGCTTTATGCAAAATGCTACAGTTTGAAGATATTCCTTCCAAAATTTAAGTGTTGCCAATATGATAATTTTTTTCATCTTTATTAATTTAAGAAGCAGGGAGAGACACAGATATTGCCCCCATTTGCTGGTTCATTCCCAGAATGCCCACAACAGCTGAGGGCTGGGCCTGGGCCAAAGCCAGGAGCTGGGAATTAATGGGGGAGGCAGAAACTCAATTACTTGAGCCATCACCTGCTCCCTTCCAGTGTCAGGAGTCAGAGTAGAAATCCAGCTCAAGCACTCCAACATGGAACGCTTGTGTCTTAACCACTCGGCTAAATGCCCGTTTCCCAGTGTGATCATGCGAAGAGGTGATTAGGTCACGTGGGCTCCTCCCCTGATGACTAAGAGGAAGGCTTCACAGTGCTTGGTTAGCTTGCCTTCCCTCCCCCATCCAGAGCAGGCAGCGCCAAGGTGCCATGCTGGACACACAAAGCGGCCCTCACCAGAAAACCAAACCTGCTGGTACCTTGATCTCGAGCTTCCCAACCTCCAGAACATGAGAACGTCTTTATACATGGGCAGCACCAATGAATGAAGACGCCGAGTGAGATCAGGCCTTCAGGCCTTCGGAAAACCAGCCTCCAGCAGCTGCCAACCAGGACGTGGCTGTCCCACACCTGCCTTGAAGACCTAGAACGCTGTTTTTGCCACTCCTTCATCTGCCCAAGCCATTTGGAATTTTTGCCCTTGATGACTTCCACAGAAAATTGGATCCTTCTTGTCAAAATACCTTACAGCACTTTTGAGTCGTGACTCAGGGCACTGCTACAATCAGGACTTTTCAGGCAGTCCAGAGGAAAGGCCAACTCCTTGGTGATGGGCTATTCTACCTGCAACATAAGGACTGTTGCAACGCATTACTTTCAGAAGTCATTCTTAGACATGAAAGTCATTTTGCAACGGAAATGGTTCTTTTCTTCCAACTCCTTTTGATTCATCATGAGGTATTTCTAGGTATCCCTTTGCCTTTAGCAGGATCTGTGCTTCTGGTATAGGGTGGCTTTTTTTTTTTCTTTAATGAGGAAGTTGAAATTTTTATTATGTTTCTTATTTTACTGCAGAGCCACCGCTTCACTATATAAAATAGCACCAGCAATGCAGTACATTGCAAAATTAAGATAGTATTGTTCTTTTTCTGGCACTGTACAACTAACAAAAACTGTTAACTAGTTCCAGTTACTTCCAATGGAAAAATCATTACAAATTTTGACCACGATCCAGGGATGGGTATAAGCAAGTTACAATATTACATAAGGCTTAAGATAACAATGTTATCCTTGAATTACATGATTTGTAGAACTGGTTTTTACCACAGATACCTTCATGCACTCTGAATACTAGTGCCTACAGCCTAGCAGAAAAATCACAAGCTATTGTGAAAAAAATGAATATTGTGTCATCTGCAATCATTACAAAGTTAGGGCATGTTTTCTTCCAGTAGCAGACTTGAAAGTAGTATCTCTTCCCACCAATATTGCCAAAAGTTGCTATTTTAAGTCTTGTCCACTGCTAATTTAAGATAACTGTGCAGGACTGAGTTATCCCATGCTAATTCATGTAAGGGTTCCACTTCCATTCTTCAATAGATTTTATGTATTTCTCATAGGCTTCTGCACTCATTCCTTCATCCAGTTCTGAAGGGTCACTCGGTGTCAACTTGATCAGCCAATCATGTTCATAACAAGATGTGTGGGTTTCCTGCAAGGGCTTCATTAATTCCAGGTACTTCTGATAATGGAGAATAGAATTCACTAGCAGCTTTCACACTTTCCAAAGCACCAAACTCATCTTGTTTTTTCAATTTTGCCCCAACTTCAGGCAGACTACAGTAAAAAAAAAAAATCTCCTAAAGCTTCCTGTGCAAAATTGCTGATTCCACAATTCCAATTCCATTCTCTGTTGTTAGCCATTTGTTTCTCGGTGAATTTATGCACCGAGGGCAGAGTGGGTTCCATGTGAAGCATACAGATGGCGCTCACTTGCAGTCACCACAGCAGAAGTGCGCAGGGTGCGGCAGGGACCGAGGCCATGAGCAGGCTGGGGCCACAGGCTCCATGCCACTCGCAGCACCGTGTTCCTAGTGTGACATTTTAGAATGACCACTAGGCTGGGGTGTAAAACTCGGTCTTATGTCCTAGAACTCTGGGAAGCAGTATCTGCAGGAGAGCAGTTAAGTCAGCTTGGATTTGAATCCTAGATAGTCACTCACTCGACCGTCTGGCGAACCAATCCTGAGCCTCACTTTCCCACTTGTAAGCTAGGAGTGATAATGCCTACCTGGTAGGGTTTCATGTGAGTAGTAAATGAGGCCCAGCACAGAGCCTATCACACTGTAACAGGCACTCACCAAGGGTGACATCCACACAGCCCAGAAAGGTCCCGCCCTGCTTGGAACTGGAGCGCTCAGTGATCCCAATAGGGACAGAATACTCACATGCCTATGGGACATGGCACATAACTGAACTGAATGAGAATGAGAAGAGCAGTATTGGAATCTTTAAGATATAAGGCAATCGAGAACCAGCTTCAGCAGTGGAAAGACAGGGAGGGCTGGGGACTGTGGCAAGCTGGAAAGGGTATATTTTATCTAATACACCCACTGACGCTTCACATTGGGTCAAACTCCTACTGACCAACCTTCTGGTGTTTCAAAAGAAGCCAGAAATCTGGATGTTTAGGCAAATTCTCTCCATTTTTTAAATATTGGCTCACTAGCAAAACCAATGTACACACACTTCTACGAGGTTCATCTACCACTTGGTGGAGACTGGTCAATCATATTCCCTTGATATCACTTAAACCTCAAGCTTACAGTGCTCCTTACCTCTTTATATGGCCTTATGCCATGTGCATTACCCAAGTTCTGTTTCTCATTAGAGTGTGTTAAGCTACTTGAATAAGACATTCAAGAGCAGGATGATGTCTTGCTCAGGAAATCGTCACAGACTGGCTACATCCCTTCAGGTCGTGAAATGGCTTTGGGTCCTTCAGAAGAACTTGTTGACTTCTTTCTGCCATGAAACAGGACTACAACAGCTGGCTGCCTCTGGGAGGTTGAAAATAAACAGGTTCAGAAGCTCTGAGGATAGCACATGGGCGTTGTAGGTGGAGAAACATCCCAAAATAAATACAGCTGTTGGGGCGGAAAATTCTATTTACTTTGGCTCTTTTGAGGTCTCTACTGGAGGAGGGAGAGTTGCTAATCCTGAGAACTGCTAATCCTGCTGAAGACCCCACTCAAGGACTGGCCCCCCACGCCAGGGACAGTTGAGGGAGTCGGGCAGTGTAACTTGATGATGAACAGGTAAGACAGGTATCACAAATGATGGAGGACATTTTAATAAAATGAAAGTAATGAGTTAAAGATCCTTTGCACTTGTGTTAATGTCTTTTCTGGCTTGGACTGTAACCCACAGTGAATGCTCTTTAACAATTTGCTTTTATTTGCCACAAAGACATAATAGAAAAGACCCTAACTTGGGAGCCAGAAGATCTGGGCTGCAGTTATAGTTTGCTAACTGGCTGTATGACTTTGGTAAATTGTTACTAATAATCTGGGCTCCTGTTCCCTCAATAAAGTGAAAGATTTGGAGGGAAGTTCTCTAGGAAAGCATGAGAGGAGTGGAAGGCATATGGGAGCGAAGGCCCGGCAGCTCACCCTTCACACCCTGGCCCCAGCAACTCTCTAGTGTCACACCCGGATGACCATGAATGTTAGCTCTAGTTCTGTCCTCCACCTCTGCTGGGCAAAACTAATCACACTCTCCTTTCCCATGTTGCAGCTGTGAATGGGAGACTAGAATGTGAAAGTGTTTTTATAAATGAACATATGAGGGGCCAGCACTGTGGCATAGTGGGTAAAGCTGCCGCCTACAATGCTAGCATCCCATATGGGCACTGGTTCTAGTCCCGGCTGCTCCTCTTGCAATCCAGTTCTCTGCTATGGCCTGGGAAGGCAGCAGAAGATGGCCCAAGTCCTTGGGACCCTGCACCCAAGTGGGAGACCTGGAAGAAGCTCCTGGCTCCTGGCTTCAAATTGGCACAGCTCCAGCCGTTGTGGCCAGTTGGGGAGGTAATCAGCGGATGGAAGATTTCTCTCTGCCTCTCCTTCTGTGTGTAACTCTTTCAAATACATCCTAATAAATAAATAAATAACCATATGAGCATAGACACTGGTGTCAGATGGAGCAAGCTTTGAATTCTGATTCTCTGACTTCTATGTCCATGTCAATGCTAATTACATGAAATAATGTAAAGAAAGTACTAGAATAGAGACTGACATAAGGTGCTGTAAATGCTAATTAAGGCTAATAGTAAGAGTCAATTGATATAGACATAAGATTTCCATCTCAAACTTCTATGATTCTGACTGGCTAAATTCCAAATCAAATTTTACTTTACACTTTGATCTGAACCAAAATTACTTTTCTCCCTTTACAAAAGAAAGATGATCACACAACAAAACAAAACAAAAACAGTGATCTAGTTTAAGTTGAGAAGGAACCTGGCTATTCTCTGAAGCCCGTAAAAGAATACAGCCAAGACATCTAACCCCCTGTCCCAAGCTCAGCCTGCCTACTGCACAGAGATAAACAGCAGTGAAGTTTTTCCCACAGCCAAAAAATATCTTGTTCCCTGTCTCAGAAGAGAATCCATGAAAATACTTGCTTCCATAGTGGTCCAGGAAGCAAAACTAAAAATCTCATATTGTTGCAGCATGCTCAGGGCAACACTCCAGACTTCTGTAAAACCCACATCACAGTAGTAAACTCTCTGTGTAGATTGCTCTGTAAACCTTGCCAGTATCACAGGGAACACTTCAAATAAACTATATACATGGCAAGGAATGGGTTAAAACACTCATCACACACTACACAAGTGAATTAATCACTCATTAGTCATTGATTTGTTCATTCAAGTACAGCAAGTACAGGCCAAATATGCAGAAGGCTCTAGACGAGATTCGAGGGCTAGCCTCAAAATGGGGCAAAACCCTTCCCCACAGTAATGATTCCAAATACAAAGAGTCTCACATATCACTCTAATATCTTTGCAAAGTAAGGGATCTGGCCACTAAATATTAATGGGCATGAAACAATATTAAATGTGTCTATTCCTTACCACAAATATCTGATGGCTAAGAATCTATCCCGGGAGCCAGGCAGTGGAGCAGGTTGGTGGCAGTGGCCTTATGGCTTCACAGATGGAGAGATGAAGATCTTCACGAGGACCATGACAGCCAAGATGGTAAGGTCAAGTCCAGTGACACCGTTGAGAATGCCAAGGCCAAAATCCAAGACAAGGAGGGCAATCCCACCTGACCAGCAGTGTCTGATATTTGCCGGCAAACAGTGGAGGACACTGTACTCTCTCAGACTACAAAGAGCCCAACCTGCACTTGGGCTTTGCCTGTGAGATGGCATCATCAAGCCCCGCCTCCACCAGCTCACTCAGAAGTACGACCGTGACAAGATGATCTGCCGCCAGTGTTATACTCTTCTGCACCCCCAAGCTGGCAACTGCTACAAGAAGAAATATGGTCATTACCAACAACCTCCACCCCGATGAGAAGGTCAAGTAAGGCCCTGTCACCATGGGGCAGCCTCCTGACAAGCCCCATGGCTTCCATGTCCTGAATAAAGTTCCCCTTTTCTTCCTTCCTTCCTTCCTTCCTTCCTTCCTTCCTTCCTTCCTTCCTTCCTTTCTCTTTCTTCCTTCCTTTCTCTCTCTCTTTCTTTCTTTCTTTCTTTCTTTCTTTCTTTCTTTCTTTCTTTCTTTCTTCTTTCTTTTTTGACAGGAAGAGTGGACAGTGAGAGAGAGAGACAAAGGTCTTCCTTCCATTGGTTCACCCTCCAATGGCCGCTACAGCCGGCAGGCTGAGACCAGCGCACTGTGCAGATCCAAAGCCAGGAGCCAGGTGCTTCCTCCTGGTCTCCCATGCGGGTGCAGGGCCCAAGTACTTGGGCCATCCTCCACTGCACTCTCGGGCCACAGCAGAGAGCTGGACTGGAAGAGGAGCAACCGGGACAGAATCCAGCACCCCAACCAGGACTAGAACCCGGGGTGCTGGCGCCGCAGATGGAGGATTAGCCTAGTGAGCCGTGGTGCTAGTCAAGTTCCCCTTTTCTTAACTGGAGCAATTATTGATGTCCATGTAGCTGGTCTGTGCAGGGAGGTGAATGGAAAGAACCACCCTCAGCAAACTTCCTTTGTACTCATCCCATCATATCAGGGTCCTCTGTGCTGGACTCTGTAACACAGACAGTGGTCCCTGTCCTACACCTCCCATACAGCATCTCCTACCTGGCTTTGTGAGTCCCCTGGATCTTGGCTTTATCCACTGTGCTAACAGAATAAAGCTCCAGACCTGGGACCAAGAGAGTACCAGCTGACCATTGACTGGGATCTAGATAGGCACTCGGGCTCTGGACATTTCTGGGGGTGGGAATCAGGGCAGTAGAAAGGTCTGCCCCACCTGGTATAAAGTGCCAGCGCTTAGTTTTGACTGGACACTTGCCACCAATGACATCAGTCTTGAGTTTAGATTGGGGCTCAGAGGGTAGGCACTGTGGTACAGGGGTTTATGTATTTTCTTTTTAAAGATTTACTTATTTATTTGAAAGTCAAAGTTAGAGAGGTGTAGGGGAATCTTCTACCCACTGGCACTCCCCAGATAGTTGCAACAGCCAGGGCTGGGCCAGGCAAAGCCAGGAGCCATAAGCTTCATCTAGGTCTCCCATGTGGGTGGCAGGGGTCCAAACATTTGGGCCATCTTCCATGGCTTTTTCTAGGCCATTAGCAGGGAACTGGATCAGAAGTGGAGCAACTGGGACACAACTAGTACCCATATGGGATCTTGGTGTTGAAGGTGGTGGCTTTACTCTCTATGCCACACAGCCAAACCCTGTGCAAGGGTTTATGCTGCTGGCTTGTGTCAGCCTCATCAGAGTGCTGGTTTGAGTACTGTTCATCCCATGTCCCAGCCAGTTTCTTGCTAAAGCATCCTGGGAGGCAGCAGATGATGACTCTTGCTCTTGGAGCCCTGCCATCCCATGAAACCTAGATGAAATTTCAGGCTCCTGGTCCAGCTCTGGCTGTCATGGGTATTTGGAAAGTGAACCAAGAGATGGGAGATCTCTCTCCCTCTCCTTCCTTCACCCCTGCCCTCCCTTGCTTTGCCTTTCAAGTAAATGAAAAACAGATATAAGCATTTGAAAAAAAAAAAAAGAACCTATCCCTCAAAAAGGAAACAGTATAAATGTCTGACAAATTGAATAATGTCTTAAACTGTTGGATGTACATAATAAAATGTGATAAAATATTTATTAATTTCATTTATCTGGGAGAGAGAGAGAGAGAGAGCAAGCGAGTGCTCTCATCTGCTGGTTCACTCCGCCAAATACTTGCAATGGCTGAGGATGGACCAGGCAGAAGCTGAGAGCCTAAAGCTCAGTTCAGGTCCCCTACATGGGTGGCACGTACCCAACAACTTGAGCCATTACCTACTGCCTCCCAGAGTACACATTAGCAGGAAAATGGCTTGAGAGTGGAGCCAGAATCCAAATCCAGGCACTGCATTATAGGATATAAGGACATATTAACTGCTAGGCCAAATTCCCACCCCTATTTACACATTTTACAGGACATAATTACAGAGACCAGCAATATGAAAATAGTTTATTCATGTGAGATTACAGAAACAATATAAAGATTATTATGCATCAAAGACATTCAAACTTTGGTATGATTAGAGCAATGCAAAATGCATATTTTTCCCTGAATAATGCCTGGGAGATATTATAAAACATTTCCAGTTATATAAGGTTAGTGGAATTTATGATTTTTTTTCCATTTTCTAAACTTTCTATGGTGTTATTACATGTGTAAGCAAAATAAGAGGTTGATACATGCTGTGACTTGAGTGATGAGAGAATATATTCATATCCTTTCAAACATCTCCTTCAATGCCCTGTTACTGAACACACAGTTTATCAATTTTTAATTCTCTTTCCTATATGATTCCTTTCTGTATTCTCATGTTACTGCTTTAGTTCAGCTTCTCATCTCACCACTATCCTGCAATAATCTTATTAACTCTCCTATGTCTCTATTGTCAAACTTTCCAGTTGCTTCTCTATTTAACTAAGAAAACTTCCTTTCCTCCAATATCATATCCCAATGACCTTCCCCCAACATACCAGACATGAGCATGTATATCATGTCTGTTCCTCAGATTGCTGAGACCCCTGAAATTATAGACACATGTACAAAACAGCTTCCTTTCCTATATACCACATGCCCTCTGTTTGTTATGACTAATTCCCAATTCCTTTAATTTATACCTTGAAGGTGAAAGAATGTACTGGATAGGATTTCAGGTGCTACACAAGAATAGCTAAGACACTTCTTGAAGAATTAGAATAAGGTGAGGCCCTATAAAAAAATCAACTCACAATGGATCAAGGATCTATACCTAAGACCTGAAGCCATAAAATTACTAGAGAAAAACATTGGGGAAACTCTGGAAGACACTGGCATAGTCAAAGACTTCTTGGAAAAGAACCCAGAAGCACAGGTAATAAAAGCAAAAATTGACAAATGTGATTATCTCAAGTTAAGAAGCTTCTGCACTGGAAAGGAAACACTCAACAAACTGAAGAGACAATTGACAGAATAGGATAAAATATCTGCAAACTGTGCAACTGATAAAGGATTAATATCCAGGATCTATAAAGAGCTCAAGAAACTCAACAGCCACAAAACAAACAGTCAAGTTATGAAATTGGCAGAGGACATGAACAGGCATTTTTCAAAGGATGAAAATCAAATGGTCAGCAGACACATGAAAAGATGCTCAAGATTGCTAGCCATCAGGGAAATGCAAATAAAAACCACAATGAGGTTTTACCTCACCTGAGTTAAAAAGGCTATCATCCAAAAATTAAAAAGTAACAAATGCTGGTGAGGATGTTGGGGAAAAGACACCCTAATATTCTATTGATGGGATGTAAACTAGTAAAACCATTATGAAAGACAGTATGGATCTACCTCAGAAATCTGAAAATAGATCTACCATATGACCCAGCCATCTCATTCCTGGGAATTTATGTAAAGGAAATGGAAGATGCATATGAAAGAGTTAACTGTGGGGCCAGTGCTGTAGTGTGGTAGGGTAAGCCTCATCTGCAGAGCCAGCATCCCGTATGGGCACTGGTTCATGGCCTGGCTTCTCTTCTTCCAATCCAGCTCCCTGCTAATGTCCTGGGAAAACATTGGAAGGGGTCCAAGTCCTTAGGGCCCTGCACCCACATGGAAGACCCAGAAGCAGCTCCTGGCTCCTGGCTTCAGATCAGCCCAACTCCAGCCATTACAGCCATTTGCACAGTGCACCAGAAGATGAGAGACCTTTCTCTCTGTCTCTCCCTCTCTGTGTCTGTAACTCTGCCTCTCAAATAAATGAATAAATCTTTAGCAAAAAAAAAAAAAAAGAAGAAACAGTTATATGTATCCCCATGTTTATAATAGCTAAATTCACAATAGTTAAGATATAAAATCAACCAAGATGTCCATTACTTGATAACTGGATAAAAAAAAATGTGATATATATATATGTGTGTGTGTGTGTGTGTGTGTGTGTATATATATATATATACACATACACAATGGGATACTACTCAACCATAAAAAAAGAATGAAATCCTGCCTTTTGCAACAAATGGAATGAACTGGAGACCATTATGCTTTAGGAGATAACCTAGACCCAAAAATACAAATATCATGTTTTTTCTGATTTGTGGTTGCTGATATATAGAGCACAAAAAAAATGGGTAGGTATATGAGTGAAACTGATATCTTGAGATTTGATTATTGTTTATAGCCCTTGTACATACTCCTGCATAATAGCAATATTTCTACTTTCTACTCACTGAATTATTTATTTAATGAAGGATTAAGCCTGTGATTATAAAGTAAATTGAAAGTATGTTACTTGGACTCAACCAAAATGCCCATCAACTGAAGATTGGATAAATAAATTATGGGATATGCACACTATGGAACACTACACTGCAGTAAAAAAAAAAAATGAAATCCGGTCATTTACAACAAAATGGATGGATCTGGAAAACATCATACTTAGTGAAATAAGCTTGTCTCAAAGGGACAAATACCATATGTTCTCCCTGATCTGTGATAACTAATAGAGCACCTAAAAGGAAATCCGTAGAAGTGAAATGGACACTTTGAGAAGCAATGACTTGAACAGCCCTTGTCTTGATTGTTGAGAAACAGGTTTTATACATATATAAAATAGTGCATGTGTGTTATATATATACACATACACTATTTGTTGAATTCTTTAGTTAACATAGAGTTAATGTTATGTTAACTCTTTAGTTAACATAGAGTTAATCATAAAGTCAACTGAAAATAGTAAAAAATAAGAGTGGGATAAGAGAGAAAGGAGGAAGAAGAGTGGGAGAGTGGCCACAGTGGGAAGAATCCTTCTAGATGGATTAAAATCTTAAATACAGAGTTGTTTTTTAATGTAGAGGCCAATATAATAGAAAAATTAGAAAAATTTTGTGGCTTTCAAATAGGTAAAACATTTTCAAATAAAAAACAAAAATATTGAGTATTGTAAATTGACAAATCTAAATATTTTAATTGCTAAAGATGTATATAATTGAATATATATAAAGTATTTCACCTTTTTTATAAGAAAGAGTACAAAACAAGGTTGTACACATATTTGCTGTTGAAAATAGAATGGAGCATTAAGAAACGGATTAGAATTTCTTTGTTTTTATATTATTTATAGTATAAATCTAATAGTTACAATACAAATAAATAATATTTACATGTTTCAAAGGTATATACCTATGCATATCCATGTTTTATATACCTATAAGATGTTAAATTTAATAAATATTTTTAAAAGTCAAATAAAAATGGATTCAGGAAGTCCAAACTCTGAAATTGAATACAAACAGAAACAAATGACTATCTATAAATCAAACTGATAGAAAAACAAATAGGGAAAAACAGTTAAGTAACTTTAGAGCACAATGCCCTGAATATGCATCCAAATCATGATACAATCCCAAATAAAAAGAACTGTAAAGAAATTTGAAATCTACTTAGCAGTTTTGTTTTCACTGGGATACTGGTGTTGTAGTCCTAAAAATGTTTTGTGTGCACTGTGGGATAGAAGAAATGAATAAATATTGTTTGTGGTGTTGCTTAAGAAATACAGATTTCACTATCAGAGAAGAAAGATACAAACATGGAATGGGAAAAGATAAGGAAATAAGAATATGGCAATGGATTTGGGTTATGAGTAACAACTCAGGATTTTTTGAAAAACTAATTTTCCAGTACTGCCCTCTGAAAACAGCTAAAAGCAATGAGGCACAGTAACAATGAGCACACCTGGAGCCCTAGATACTGTATTCTGAACTCTCATTTCCCACCAAAAGGAACCAGAACTGTTTGGAGAAATGGCTGGAACCAAGGCGAGCACAGGAAAAGTGTACAGTAGATCTGAAACACGACATGCTGCCAGAGAGCAAACATGTGCTTGGACGCTAGTGGTTTCATGTGATCAGCAACAGAGCTATTTTCCAAATGAAAAATTACTTGGAACATTCATGTCAAGGAGACAAAAGCAGTACTGTTACATGGACGGGGGGCCCAGGTCCTGATTCTATCTCTCATCCCCAACTCAAAGCCCCTGGGAGTCATAGATTGAGAACCACTGCTCTGTTAAAAAGAGGTTAGGTTTAAATGTCTGAAGACCTGGATTCTAGCCCAAACTTGGCTCAAAAAATAGCATATAGTCTTGGGTAAATATTTAATGTCTTTGGACCTTATTTACTTATGTGTAAAGCAGAGTTAAAGCTACTAATTTATCTATTTCACAGTTACAAGGAACTACTAAGGGGATAATTATGAAACTGCTTCAAAAAGTTAAAAAGAATGGTTCATACACATGTAATTTATTACACCCCATGGGGCCTTTAGACACATTCTTGTAGAGCGCTTGGCAGTTGTCATTCTTGGCAGCTGCCACATAGCAATGTAGTGATAAGGGATTTTTAATATATACCAGGGGAAAAGGGCGATTCCTTTCCAGCCTTTGGTTCATCACAGATTTAGCCATAATGTCTCACATATCTGATATGTGAGCACAAGACTCATGGAGCTCACTATCTAATAAAGGGAAATTATCTTAAATAAAATGCTTGCAATGTAATATAAACACAATGCTGGAAAAGTTCTATCACATTTTCAACCAGGAAACAATGAAATTAGCAGTGCCAGGATTCAGAGAACAAGAATCACCAAGGAACACTGCACGGAAGTGAAGATGCCAACATAGTAAACCAGCTGGCCAAACTTAGTGAGTACTATCTTGGAGGTAAAGATAGCATGTTGAAAATGTGTGCTGGGGCCAGCACTGCAGCGCAGCGGGTTAATGCCCTGGCCTGAAGCGCTGGCATCCCATATGGGTACCGGTTCGAGATCTGGCTGCTCCACTTCCGAACCAGCTCTCTGCTATGGGCTGGGAAAGCAGTAGAAGATGGTCCAAGTCCTTGGGCCCCTGCACCCGTGTGGGAGACCCAGAAGAAACTCCTGGCTACTGGCTTCTGGTTGTGGATCAGCACAGTCTAGCCATTGTGGCCAATTGGGGAGTGAACCAGTGGATGGAAGTCTCTCTTTCTTTCTCTCTTTCTTTCTTTCTCTCTCTCTCTCTCTCCCTCTCCCTCTCCCTCGCCCTCTCCCTCGCCCTCTCCCCTCCCTCTCCCTCTCCTCTCTTTGTGTAACTCTGACTTTCTAATAAATAAATAAATATTTAAAAAAGCAAAGAAAATATGTGCCTATTTTCACTCACTCTTGGAATAAAGTGGCAACCTGAAGCTTACAATATAGATAATGTATTGTAACCATGGGCTTTATACCAGCAATTCAAGGTTGGTTTCACTTTAATCAGTATTGAGCAAGTATTTTCCCTAGCTGTTGACATCTGTGTCCCTGGGTTTAATACCTAGCCCAAGTTCACAATTCCAGCCTCTTGCCAGTAAAGACTGTGGTAGGCAGCAGGTGCTGACTCAAGGGGTTGGGCCCTACTACTCACATGGAAGACCTGGATTGAGATCCTGGCTCCTGGCTCCCAGCTTTGGCCCTGACCCAGCCACAGTCATCTGGGGTGTATGAACCAATAGATGGAGTTCTCACCTCAGTCACAGAAAAAAAATACCAGGAAAACAATGGAAGGATCACATTCCCAGGGGACAAGTTGAGAAAAATTTTCAGTGACAACATGACAGAATAGCACAGAGACTCTGTGAGACAGCAAAGAGAGAGGACGGACACCTGCCACCACCAGCTGCTGCTGCCAGCCACCACAACATCCACATGACAGCACCATCTCACTGGGAAAATGTCAGAAGAAAGTGCCTTGCCACTGCCACCAGCAGCCCTAACTGCAGGAGAATTCCACGGTCTCCAATAACTTAAGTCCAGCCTAAGGAGCCAACTGAGAGCAGAGCTACTATTTTGCTCTGAAGAAGGAAACCATGGTGCCTCTCTCCTTCTGAAAGTGCCCGAGACTCAATTTGCTGTGGTAGTCACTACTGAACTCCTTTTCTGACTTAGGGAACAGCAAGCAATCACACTGCCACGAGAAGCTACGGGATCCAGACATGAGACACTTCCCAGGGCAGAGAGCAGAGCCCCCTGCATCCTTTGACTACAGGAGCTCTGGGTGTAAGCCCTGGAGCTGTGCTCACTTACTCTGAATGATTTAGGGGTATCTTCCTCACTTCTTGAGGCTAGCACCAGGAGTAGCCCATAAAAAAATCTGAGAGGTCCAGACCTGAAGAAGATCCCTCTGTCCCTCCTAGCTCACAATGCTGGGAGCCCAGAGCACAAGCCCCAGCATCACCTATGCATGACACATGGGACTAAGAGAAGTTCTGTCTGTCCCTCACAGAGCTGGGATTGGTGATATTGCTATTACAATGTCTGGAGTAAGTTACCCTCACTTGTGGTATCTGAAGAGCTGCATCTGCACGGCTTTGCTTCAAGGCAGGTGGCTACAACCATTCCCAACACAACTGGCTCTCAGCCTGGGAGACCTGTGCAATGATTCCACTGCAGCCTACAGCATCAGGTGGTGGTGTGGCAAGAGGCTGGAATTGTGAACTGGGGCTAGGTATTAAACCCAGGGACACAGATGTCAACAGCTAGGGAAAATACTTGCTCAATACTGATTAAAGTGAAACCAATCTTGAATTGCTGGTACTGTGGTGGTTAGTACTAACCCCTCACTCACCAGACTCGACATTATGGGATGTAGAGAAGAACTTGCCTGCATTCTGCCTCTCTGAACCCAGACCTTTCTTGGCAAAATCTCTGCTATATCTGGCAGTCACCCTCTAAGACTGGAGCAGGGCCCCTCCACGTCCGGGACTAGGGCTTTTGGTGCTATAAGCCCCAGTGCCACCCACACGCTCCAGCAGGACCTGGGGGAGATCCCATCAACACCACACAGCCCTAGGGTCACAGCTGTTAGTGCTCAAAGCCCCAGCATTCCTCGGGCTTACCCTGTGGGAGAAGAGGACTGCCTCCTGGGTGTCCATCAGCACCAAGAATGCAGCTCCAAACACCACAAACCCTAGGGTGACTGATAGCCAAGTCTCGGCTGACTGAAGACACACACGCTAGGAAGCCCGCATCCGCTTCAGAGTCACACTTCCACCTCCGTGAACTGCTGCAGGCTAGCCAACTTTGTCACGTAGAGAAACTGCTGACACTGACTAAAGCTGGAGGAATCACTGAGAGGCTGCGCTTCCGGGTACACCTAGAACCAAAACGGAAGCCACAGGCCAAGTGATACTCTGCGTTCCATCTAAACAGAAAACTCTCTTCCAATATAACCTACCACATAAAGAAGAAGAAACTGCTACACCAGATGTGCAGGCATCAGCATGGACACAGGAAACATGAGAAGCAAGGAAACCTGACATCTCCAAAAGAACACAACAGTTCTCCAAAAATAGATCCTGAGCTGAAGAAAATACCAGAAATAGAATTCCAAATAATGATCTTTAGGGAACCCAATGTGATGCAACAGATCACAGATAGCTTAAAGAAATAAGAGAAACAATAGGTGACATGAATGATAAATTCACTAAGGAGAGAGATAGTGCTAAAGGGAATCAAACAGAAATTTTGAATCTGAAAATTTTAATCAATGAACTAAAACATACAATTGAGGGTATAAACAGTGGAATATACCAAGCAGAGGAAAGCAATTCTCAGGTGAGGACAAGACTTCTGAAATAGCTCAGTCAGGTAAACATAAAGAGAAAATAATTTAAAAGAATAAAGAAATTCTATACAAACTTCAAGATGCCATTAGGCAATCAAATATTCATATTATATGGATTTCTGAAGGAATAGAAAAGGAAAAAGGCATCAACCATTTATTAAATTAAATAATAGTTTAAAACCTCCAAGTCTTGAAAGAGATATGGTCATCAAAATATAGAAGGCTTAAAGGACCCCAAGAAGACTCAACCAAAAAAGACCTCCAGGACATAGTAGTCAAACTGTCCAAAGTTAAAGACAAGGAAAGAGTTCTAAAGACAGCAAGAGAAAAGCATCAACTTATATATGAAGGCAAATCAGAGTAATGGCAGACTTCTCAGCAATAACCCTATAGGCCAAAAGACAGTGGGATGATATATTCAAGATCTTAAAAGAAAAAACTTCCAACCAAAAATATTATGCCAGCAAAGTTATTCTTTAAAAGTGAAAGAAATAAAGAATTTATCGGGTAAGCAAAATCTGAGCGACTTCATCACCACCAGACCAGCCTTACAAGAAATTGAGAAGGAAGTCCTATATCAGAAGTAAATATTATGAAAACACATGATGCTACCAAACTCACTAACAGAGCAGGTACAATCTGATGGAACAAGGATGTATGCCTTAGCCATTCTCCCTCATTGCCCAAAGGAGATAAACATTGGAATGTATTCTGTGCCCTGAAACTCAACTGGGTTTCATACCCTACTGCCTTCATACCTCAACCCTTAAGCCACCTGAAAGACCAGTTCCAGGAATTCCCCTCTGCCTGCTGCCCCCTGCCCTATCCCCATCCCCAGCCCTCCTAAAATATAAAAAGGCCCGGCCCCTGGGGGTTGGGGCCTTCTGCCACATGTTGGTCACCCACCTCTACAGATTTATTTTCTCTGAATAAATTCGGTCTGGCTGTAAATTCATACACTGCCTCCTCTCTATTCCACACCTCTTTTCCTAACATTTTGGTGCCCCATGTGAGGGAGAACCAATCTGCAACTCTTTTCCTAACAATCTGCAACCAATCAAAAAATGACAGGTTATTTCTTACATATTTACTTGACTGTAAATATAATAAATTCCCTAGTCAAAAGATACAGGTTGGTTGAGCTGATTAAAATGCAAGACCCAAATATATACTGAGAAGAAACTTACTTCACAAGTAAAGATACATGGACTGAATGTGAAGGGCTGAAAAAAGATATATTAGGCATATGGAAACCAAAAACAAGCAAGAGTAGCTATACTCATATCATTTAAAATAGACTTTAAAACAAAAACTGTAAAAAGAAGCACAGATGGACATTATATATTGATAAAAGGACCAATCCAGCAAGAAGATGCAACAATCATTAATATATATGTACCTAACACAAGATCACCAGCTATATACAGCAAACACTATAAGAACTAAAAGGGATTTTACAGAGGTCCTAAGATGGCAGTGTAGCAACAGCACAATCCAAGTCATGCAGGGCAAAATAGATAGTTAAAAAGGAGAGAAGATACACGCCAGAGACAGAGCCATGGAAAATTCTCAACGGGAAGCCCAGGAGAGCAACAGAGACTGGGCAGGTCCATGCCGAAAGAGCAAAAAAGAAAGGGAAGCAGCAGAGGCTCAGACAGGGGAGGTTGGCGCCAGCCCCCAGTGGACCAGGTGATAAACCGTGGGTCCATGGAGCTGTAAATAGCATCAGGAGTGACAGCTTGACAAACTGCTTTTGAAGTCCCATAGGAGAAAACAGGAAAGTATAGAGCAACAGAGAGGTTGACATTCCCCTTCCCACCTCCTCCCCTCTACACCCCCCCGCCCCGCCCCCAGACCTGCAGACAGCTGGGAGAAACCATTTTGTTTATTTACATTTTCGAAGCAGGGGACTGCAACCTTTGCCTCCCATGCACACGCCCATCAATTGCGGGGGCCACCTCATCACAACCCCCATCCAGGAATGAGGACCACAACATCTCAGAAGAATTTTATCCCCACCAGGCAAGCTGTACAACAAGGAAATGTCCTGAACATTGAAAACTCAAGCCCATTCCATCCACCATTGAGAAGCGAGCCAGGCTACAGTAGGTGGGGCTCCATGCACCTGAGCTCCTACCCACCTCCACCATGACTGAGAGGTGGGCTGGGCTCCTGTAGGCAGGGATGCATGCTTCCACTTACAATGCACAGACACACAGCAGCTCCTAACACAGGGAAACCACAAGAAAATTTCCACAGATCAGAGGTGCAGCTCGTTAAGCAGGGCAATATAACCCGGAACACACCAGAGAATAACACCAGGGCACCCTGCAACTGAAAGGAAAAGGGCAGGTCATACCAACGTAAGTGAACAACCACCTCGAACCAAAAAACCAGAGGAAAACCACGGAACCCCATGGGAGCCTTACAATGAATGTCTCCTCCACCCTGAAATACTGAACAGAGCACACAGCCCACATCCAGCACACACCTCTTAGAACTCACCAAAAGTATAGACATCCCACTAAATCACACACACACAAATTAAAGAAAAAAGCAACCAGTCAAAAAAAGAAAAAAATAAACAAATGCTGAAAAACAAAGAAAAAACTCTAAATAATAAAGAAGACACTAAGAGCTAGTATAGCCATCCTAAATATGACAAAATACACTTTTTTTTTTTTTGACAGGAAGAGTTAGACATTGAGAGAGAGAGAGACAGAGGGAAAGGTCTTCCTTCCATTGATTCACCCCCCAAATGGCCACTATGGCCGGTGCTGCGCTGATCCGAAGGCAGGAGCCAGGTGCTTCTCCTGGTCTCCCATGCGGGTGCAGAGCCCAAGCACTTGGGCCATCCTCAACTGCACTCCCAGGCCACAGCAGAGAGCTGGACTGGAAGAGGAGCAACCAGGACAGAACCGGCGTCCCAACTGGGACTAGAATCTGGGGTGCCGGCGCCGCAGGTGGAGGATTAGCCTAGTGAGCCACAGTGCAGGCCAAAATACACTTTAACACAAAAACTATTAAAAGAGACAAAGAAGGACTCTGTATAATGATGAAATGATCGACTCAACAAAAAGATGTGATTTATAAATGTATATGAACCATGGGGCCGGAGCTGTGGCGTAGTGGGTAAAGCTGCCGCCTGCAGTGCTGGCATCCCATATAGGCGCCGGTTCGAGTCCCAGTTGCTCTTCTTCTGATCCAGCTCTCTGCTATGGCCTGGGATAGCAGTAGAAGATGTCCCAAGTCCTTGGGCCCCTGCACCCATGTGGGAGACCCAGAAGAAACTCCTGGCTTCAGACTGATGCAGCTGTGGCCATTGAAGCCACTTGGGGAGTGAACCAGCGGATGGAAGACCTATCTCTCTCTCCTTCTCCTTCTCTCTCTATGTAACTCTGACTTTCAAATAAATAAATAAGTCTTTGAAAGAGAGAGAGAGAGAGAGAGAGAGAGAGAGAGAGAGAGAGAAAGGAAGGAAGGGAGGGAGGGAGGGAGGGAGGGAGGGAGGGAGGAAGAGAAAAATATGAACCTAATTCAGGGCACCTGGCTATCTAAAAGAAGTGTTGGCCGGCACCGTGGCTTAACAGGCTAATCCTCCACCTTGCAGCGCCGGCACACCGGGTTCTAGTCCCGGTTGGGGTGCTGGATTCTATCCCGGTTGCCCCTCTTCCAGGCCAGCTCTCTGCTATGGCCCGGGAAGGCAGTGGAGGATGGCCCAAGTGCTTGGGCCCTGCACCCGAATGGGAGACCAGGAGAAGAACCTGGCTCCTGGCTTCGGATCAGCAAGATGCGCTGGCCACAGCGGCCATTGGAGGGTGAACCAATGGCAAAAAGGAAGACCTTTCTCTCTCTCTCTCTCTCTCACTATCCACTATGCCTGTCAAAAAAATGAAAAATATATAAATAAATAAAAATAATAAAAGAAGTGTTAATGATTCAAAGGGAGATACAAACTCAAATACAATCGTAATGGGAGACTTGAATACCCCACTTTCAGCAATGGACAGATCAACCAGACAGAAAATCAACAAGGAAACAACACAGTTATCCAACACTATAGACCAAATGGATCTAACAGATATGTACACAGCCTTCCACCCTACAGCCCCAGAATACACATTTTTCTCACTAGTGCATGAACTTTCTCTAGAATTGACCATGTACCAGGCCATAAGGCAAAAAATCAAATACCTTGGAATAAATAAAACCAAGGATGTCAAAGATCTCTACTATGAGAACTACAAAACATTAAAGAAACGGATAGAAGACACACAAAAAATGGAAAAATCTTCCATGTTCATGGATTGGAAGAATTAATTTCATCAAAATGTCCATGCTTCTGAAACCAATTTATAGATTCAATGCAATACCAATCAAAATACCAAAGACATTCTTTTCAATCTAGAAAAAATGATGCTAAAGTTCATATGGAGGCACAGGAGACCTCAAATAGCTAAAGTAATCTTATACAACAAAAACAAAACCGGAGGCATCACAACACCAGATTTCAAGACATACTACAAGACAGTTATAATCAAAACAGCCTGGTACTGGTACAAAAACAGAAGGATAGATCAATGGAACAGAATCGAAATTCCAGAAGTCAATCTAAGCATCTACAAGCAACTTGTATTTCCCCAAGGAGACAAAACCAATCCCTGATGCAAGAATAGTCTCTTCAACAACTGGTGCTAGGAAAACCAGATCTCCACATGCAGAAGTATGAAGCAAGACCCGTACTTTACACCTTACACAAAAATCCACTCAACATGGATTAAAGACCTAAATCTACGACCCGGTACCATAAAATTATTAGAGAACATTGGCGAAATCCTGTAAGACTTTAGCATAGGCAAAGAGTTCCTGGAAAAGACCCCAGAAGCACAAGCAATCAAAGCCAAAGTTGACAAATGGGATTACATCAAATTGAAAAGCTTCTGTACTACAAAAGAAACAATGAGCTAATTGAAGAGGCAACTGAGATGGGAGAAATTATTTGCAAACTATGCAACTAATAAAGGATTAATAACCAGAATATATAAAGAGATCAAGAAACTCCATAACAACAAAACAAACAACCCAGTGAGGAAATGGGCAAAGGACTTAAACAGAAATTTTTCAAAAGAGGAAATCCAAATGGCCAACAAACACATGAAAAAATGTTCAGGATCACTAGCAATCAGGGAAATGCAAATCAAAACCACAATGAGGTTTCACCTCACCCCAGTTAGAATGGCTTTCATACAGAAATCAACAAACAATAAATGCTGGTGAGGATGTGGGGAAAAAGGTACCCTAATCCACTATTGGTAGGAATATAAACTGGTAAAACCAGTAGGGGAGACAGTTTGGAGATACCTCAGAAATTTGAATATAGACCTACCACATGACCCTGCCATCCCACTCCTGGGAATTTACCCAAAGGAAATGAAATCAACAAATAAAAGAATTATCTGCACCCCCATGTTTATTGCAGCTCAATTCACAACAGCTAAGACATGGAATCAACCTAAATGCCCATCAACTGAAGACTGGATAAGGAAATTATGGTATATATACTCACTGAATACTACACAGCAGTAAAAAAAAAAAAAAAAACACAGGGGCTGCCACTGTGACGCAGTGAGTTAAAGACCCAGCCCACAGTGCCAACATCCCACATGGGCACAGGTTTGAGTCCCAGCTGCTCCACTTATGATCCAGCTCTCTGCTACGGTCTGGGAAAGCAGTGGAAAATGGCCAAATCCTTGGACCCTGCAACCACATAGGTGACCTTGAAGAAGCTCCTGGCTTCTGGCTTTGGATCAGCCCAGCTCCGGCCATTGCAGCCAGTTGGGGAGTGAGCCAGAATATGGAAGACCTCTCCCTCTGTGTCTCTATAACTCTTTCAAATAAATAAAATAAATATTTTTTAAAAATGAAATCCAGTCATTTGCAATAAAATGGCTAAATCTGGAAAACATCATACTTTGTGAAATAAGCCAGTCCCAAAGGGACAAATATCATATGTTCTGCCTGATCTGTGATAACTAATGAAACATCTAAAAGGCAATCTGTAGAACTGAAATTGACACTTGGAGAAGCAATGACTTTAATAACCCTTGTCTTGATTGTTGAGGAACAGTTTTTTTTTTTCATTTCTCTTCTTCATACTATTTATTGAACTCTTTACTTAACATAGAGTTAATCATATGTGTATAAAGTCAATTGAAAATAGATCTCGGAGCTGGCACAATGGCACAGCTCCAGCCGTTGCAGCCATCTGGGGAGTGAATCAGCAGATAGAAGACCTCTCACTCTGTCTCTACCTCTCTCTATAACTCTGTCTTTCAAATAAATGATAAATCTTTTTTAAAAAAAAAGAAAGAAAATTGATCTCAGTACAAAAAAAAAAAAAAAACTAAGAGTGGGAATAAGAGAGGGAGAATGAAGTTTGTGACTATAAAGCTGTTGAGTTCTGCATACATTCCTATGGACTTACATCTAAGGGTACAGTTTAACACCTTGCCATGGGACCCCCAAATCCCATTAAGCTGGGTGTAAAAATGCCATCTTAAGTGTTAAAGGGATCATATTAAGTGTTAAAGTAATCATATAGATAGGATTAAGTGTTAAAGGGATCCTATAAATAATATAAATGGTCTGGTAATAAAAATAGATAGAATTTTAAAAAAGAGAATGCTTCAACATGGGAAGCAGTCCACACAGCAGACTCATAGAATGACAATTGTTCTAAACAGCACTCTGATCTCAGAATCAGCCCTTAAGGCATTCTGATCTGGCTGAAAAGCCCATGAGAGCATTTCAGACGTGGATAACCAAGACACTGTGGCAAAAAGGATCCTACATGAAGGACTTCTATGGGTGAGACCCCAGTGGAAAGAAGTGACCATCAAAGAAGGATGTACTTTTCTCTGAAGGGAGGAGAGAACTTCTACTTTGCTTATGGCATTGTCTAAATACTGATAGAGATTGTAGATTCAAAAGGCTTCCATAGTCATGGCAGTTCATGTCAAGAGCCTCAGGTGATCACTGATGTCATACATAAGAGTGTTAATTGTTAAATTAACAACAGGAGTCACTGTGTACTTATTTCCCATGCAGGACCTTTGTCCTCAATGAGTTGTATTTGAGAATTAACTGTAAAACTTCTTTTCAAACAGTTTTGTGTATGTGTATGTGTTGTGCATGTGTGTATGTACAAATTGTTGAAATATTTACTTAGTATAGAGTTGGTCTTCTATGTATAAAGTTAACTGAAAGTGAATCTTAATGGAGAAAGAGACAGGAAATGAGAGAGTAGGAGGTGGGGTGGGAGTAGGGACAGGAGGGTGGGTATGGTGTGAAAAATCACTATATTCCTAAAGATGTACTTATGAAATTTGTACTCATTAAATAAAAAGTTTCTTTGGGGGGAAAAAAAGTCATCATTTCTGAAACTTTACAAAACCAGGAAAAAAAAAAAAAAAGAAATAAAGGGACAGACAGACTCCAGTACAATACCACTGGAGGACTTCTACACCCTGCTGTCATCAACATATTATTCAGAAAGAAAATCAACAAATACATTATAATTGAGCCATATTATTGAGCAAATGGACCTAACAGGCCTTTACAGAACATTTCACCCAACAACTACAGAACACACATTCTTCACAGAACGTGGAACAATCTCTCAGATAAACCATGTATTGGGTGAAAAATCAAGTCTCAGTGAATTTCAAAAGACGGAAATCACACCATGTATCCTCTAAGACTACAAAGGAATAAAACTAGGAATCAATAACCAGAAGAACAATAGAATATTTACAAACACATGGAAAATAACATGCTACTGAACGATCAATGGGAAATTGAAGAAATTAAAAAGGAAATCAAAAATGTTCTGAACACAAATGAAAATGAAAACACAACATATCAATAATACAGCAAAAGCAGTGTTAAGAGGGAAATTTATATCAGTAAATGCATATATTAAAAAAGAGGAAGATCTCAAATAAATGATCTAATGATACATCTCACGGACTTAGAAAAACAATATTGAGCCAGACCCAAAACTAGCAGTTGGTGAGAAATAATAAGGATCAGAGCAGAAATAAATGAATGGAAGCTAAAAAAAAAAAAATACAAAAGAACAATAAAACAAAAGCTAGTTTTTTGAGAACATAAACAACCCTTTAACCAGACTATCAAAGAAAAAACTCAAATAAAGTTAGAAATGAAAAAGGAGATACTACAACCAACAGCACTGAAATACAAAGGATCTTAAAAAATAATATGAACAACCATATGTTCACAAGTCTGAAAATCTTAAAGAAATGGATAAATACTAAATGCATCTAACCCACCAAGATTAAATCAAGAAGATATAGAAAATCTGACCAAGCTCATAAGCAATGAGACTGCAGCAGTAATTAAAGAAAAGTCCAGGACCTGATGGCTTTACTACTGAATTCTACAAAACATTTAAAGAAGAGGCCAGCGCTGTGGTGTAGCGGGTAAAACCACCGCCTGCAGTGCCGGCATCCCATACGGGTGCAGGTTTGGGATCCAGCTTCTCCACTTCTGATCCAGCTCTCTGCTATGGCCTGGGAAAGCAGTGGAAGATGGCCCAAGTCCTTGGGCCCCTGCATCTGCATGGGAGACCCTGAAGAAGCTCCTGGCTTTGGATCGGCACAGCTCTTGCCAGTGCAGCCATCTGGGGAGTGAATCAGTACATGGAAGACCTCTATCTCTGCCTCTGCTTCTCTGTAACTCTTTCAAATAAATAAATATTTTTTAAAAATAAAGAGGATCTAACTATAATACTTTTCAAACTACTTCAAAATATTGAATAGAATGAGACTCTGCCAAACTTTATGAGGCCAGCATCATTCTGTTACCAAAAAAAAAAGACACAACACAAGAAGAAAACTACAGACCAATATCCTTGATGAACACAGATGCAAAAATTCTAAACAATGCTAGCTAATTGAATCCAGCATGACACCAGAAGATGATACATAACACTCAAGTAGGATTTACCTAAGAGACATAAGGGTGGCTCAACATTTGTAAATCACTGAAAGTCACATGACTAATGATGTCACCAAGTTAAGTGTACATTCATTTTCTCATATCCTATTCAAATTAGTCAACATGAAGCACATGTGGATACTTTAAGATAAGGCTACAGAACAGAATGTGTAACCTCTGTCCCTAGGAACTTTGAAATGAAACAGGAACTGGGTAGAATTTTTTGTTATTCCATGAGCTATATATTAATTTTATCTTCAGTAGGCCTAATGCTTAAGTAAGTCAAATGTCTAATTAATAAACTATTTTCACACTCAGAATTTAAGGTGTTTATACTCCTTAAAGTGATTCAAGATTTTGTTCTGTTTTTAAAGTGGGTAATGTGAGTGGGGGTACTTTTAGAACCTGATAGATAATCCTGTTGTCTTTATTTTTCTAGTTAAATAGTTACTAAATACTTTGAAAATATAAAATATTCCTAAATTTAAAAATTACAAATCGATAAATGTCATAAATCACATCAGCAAAATGAAGAACAATAACCATATGATCATCTCAATAGATGTGGAGAAGGCATTTGATAAGATTCAATATCCCTTCATGACAAAAAGCCTCCACAAATTAGGAATAGAAGGACTATAATTCAAAATTATAAAGGCTATGTGTGACAAGCCAACAGCCACATAGGAGTCCTGGGATTGATTCCTGTATCTATTCCTGATTCTAGATTCCTGCCGATAAACACCCTAAAAGGCAGGAAGTGGTGGCTCAAGTGGTTGGTACGCAGATGCCACATGAGATACCTGAATTGAGTTTCCAGTCTCTCTCCTTCTACCTTTCCCTGTGTGTATGTGTCTTAAATAAAGTTTCTTTTTAATTAGGCAAAATTAATTTAATTAGGCAAATTCATCAGATACTTCACAAGAAAAGATATACAGATGGCACATGAAGAAAAGCTGAACATCAACCGTCAGAGAAATACACACAGAAACCACAGCAAGGCCCTACTACAAACCTTTTAAAGTGGCCAGAATTAAAGAATGATCTAATCAAGTATTGGTGGTATGTAGCAAAACTGAAACTTTTAAAAAAAATTTTCTTTTGCGGATGGCGCTGGGCGCAGCGAGTTAACGCCCTGGCCTGAAGCGCTGGCATCCCAGATGGGCACTTATTCGAGACCCCCAAACTGTGTTACGGCCTGGGAAAGCAGTAGAAGATGACCCAAGTCCTTGGGCCCCTGCACCCACGTGGGAGACGTGGAAGAAGCTTCTGGCTCCTGGCTTCAGATCAGCGCAGCTCCAGCAGTTGCAGCCAATTGGGGAGTGAACCAGCGGGTGGAAGACCTCTCTCTCTCTCTCTCTCTCTCTCTCTCTCTCTCTCTCTCTTTCTCTCTCTCTCTCTGCCTCTCTGTGTAACTCTAACTTGCAAATTTAATAATCTCTAAATTTTTTTCTTTTTAATTAAACTGTAATAATTGCACATATTCTGTAGATTATGATATTTCAACATATGTATACAGTGAGTACTGATCAAATCAGGGTAATTAGTGTTTCCTTATTATTTCTTTTATGTTTGGAGCCCTCAAGTTCTTCAATTCTAATGCTTCATAAAGTATATAGTAAATTACTGTTAACTATAATCACTCCAGTTTCCATAGAACACTATAAATTATTCCTTCTACCAGACTGGATTTGGTACTGGTTATCAAATCTTACTGTATTCTCCCTTCTCCTTACCTTAATAGCCTCTAATAATTACCATTCCATTCTCTTCTATTTTGAAATCAACATTTTAAAGTTCTACATATAAGAGAGATAATCTGGTATTTGTCTTTCCATGATGGTTTATTCCACTTAACCTAATAACTTTCAGTTCCATCCATTTTTCATGAATGACAAGATTTTATTTTTATGGCAGAATAATATTCCGTGTGTGTGTGTGTGTGTGGACACACACATTTTAATTGTCCATTCATCTGTCAGTGGACACCTAGGTTGATTTCGTATCTTGGCTATTGTGAACAGTGCTGCAATAACTGTGGGAGTGCAGGTGTCTCTTTGATATACTGATTTCATTTCCTTTGGATATGTATCCAAAAATGGGATGGCTGCACCATATGGTAGTTTTTTGGGAGATCTCCACAGTGTTCTCCATAATGGCTGGATTTTATATTCCCAACAGTGGTGTGTAAGAAGTCCTTTTTTTCCACATCTTTGCCAGTATTTATTTTTTGGTTTTTTGAGAATAGCCATTCTGTCTGGATGATATGATATTTCATTGTGGTTTTGAATTCCATTTCGCTGATGACTAGTGATTTTGAACATTTTCTCACGTACTTGTTGACCATTTGGATATTTTCCTTTGAGAAATGTCTCTCAGATCACTTGTCCACTTTATAATGAGATTATTTGGGAAAACATTCATTCACTACTAGGAGGAATGTAAAAAGGTACAACCACTTTGGAAAGGATTTTGACAGCTTACTAAGACGTTAAACATAGGCCGGCGCCACGGCTCACTAGGTTAATCCTCCGCCTGCAGCGCCGGCACCCCAGGTTCTAGTCCCGGTTGCCCCTCTTCCAGGCCAGCTCTCTGCTGTGGCCAGGGAGTGCAGTGGAGGATGGCCCAAGTGCTTGGGCCCTGCACCCACATGGGAGACCAGGAGAAGCACCTGGCTCCTGGCTTCGGATCAGTGTGGCGTGCCAGCTGCAGTGCACCGGCCACGGTGGCCACTGGAGGGTGAACCAACGGCAAAAAGGAAGACCTTTCTTTCTGTCTCTCTCTCTCACTGTCCACTCTGCCTGTCAAAAAAAATTAAAATTAAAATTAAAAAAAAGAAGCTAAACATAGCAGTGGGCATGTGGCACAGCAGTTGCCCCTTGGGATGCCATATGCCATATTGGGGTGCCAGTTCCTTCCCAGCTGTTCTGCTTCCAGTCCAGCTTCCTGCTTATCTGAGAAAGCTACAGAAGATGGCCCATGTGCTTGGACCCTGCCACCCACATTGGAGACCTGGATGGACTTCTGGGTTCCTGCCTTTGGCCTAGCCCAACCCCGGGCTATTGTGACGCTTGGAGAGTAAACCAGTGGATGGAAGATTCTCTCTGCCTTTCTCTCTCTCTCTCTTTCTCTCTGTCACTCTGCCTTTCAAATAAATAATCTTAAAAGGAATGAACTAGTTATGTGACCAGATGGATGAATGTTAAGTTACTTAACTAAGTGAAAGACAACATCCTAGGGCTGGCACTGTGGTTGTGGCATAGCAGCTTAAGCCTCTGCCCGTGGTGCCGGCATCCCATATGAGCTCACGTCCCTTCTGCTCCACTTCTGCTCCAACTCCCTGCAAATGGTCTGGAAAGCACTGAAAGATGACCCAAGTACTTGGGCCCCTGTACCACTTGGGAGACCCAGAGGAATCTCCTGGCTCCTGGTACTGGATCAGCCCAGCTCCAGCCATTGTGGACATTTGGGGAGTGAACCAGCAGATGGAGGACCTCTCTCTCTGTCTCTCCTTTCCTTTGTCTGAAACTCTGCCTCTCAGATAAACAAATAAATCTTTAAAAAAAAAAAATAGTTACACTTCTTGCAAAAGAGAGAGAGAGAGAGAGAGAGAGAGAGAGAGAGACCTATATGATTCCACTTGCATAAAAGTCAAGGAAACGTAAACTGATCTTCAGAGGGGAAAAAAAAAAGAGTAATCATCACTCAAGAAAGAGAGCAGGGAGGTGAAGCCAGAGGAATGCAAAGGGTAGTAAGGCAGTGGTTGCCAAGAGATTGAAAATGGATTCTGAGGCCTCATCAGGGCTCAGCATGGAAAAGGACCACGGGGAGGTGTTGGGCCTGGGGTTTAGGACAGCTATTCCAGTGCCTAGGTGTGAGTCCCAGCCCCACTGTAAATGCCAGCTTCCTGCCGTGAAGGCCCTGGGAAGCAGCAGGTGGTGGTAGCTGCATCCCTGCCACTCTCATGGAGGCCTGGGTTGAGTTCCTAGTTCCTGGCTGTCATCCAACCCTGGCTGCTGCAGGCACCAAGGGCTTGACCAGCTGGTCACCACAGCCACTGCTTGGATAGTTTTTTTTTTTTTAAAAAAAAAGACCATAGTTCACTCACTCACTCAAAATATGTAAACAGATACAGGAGAATAAATAGAGACAATTCCTACATATTTCCCTTTAACATCATCTCCTGGGTTCAGTTAATAGGCCCACTTTTCAGCTTAATGGAAGTCATTAGAGAACACAAAAATAAATTTCAAAAATATTATATTTATGTATTTATTTAAGAGGCAGAGGAAAGAGAAAGAATACCCATCTATCAATTATTCCCCAAATGCCTGCAACCACCAGGGCTGGACCTGGGACTGAAGCTGGGACCCAGGAATGCAATCCAAGTGTTTCACATTGGTGACAGGGACCGAAGTGCTTGAGCCATAGCCTGCTGCCTCTCAGGGTCTGCATTGGTGGAAGCTGCAATCAGGAGCTGAAGCCAGGCATTTAACCCAGGCACCCCTATGTGGGAGGCAGTTTACTGGCATGTTCCTTTAATTTTTCTGTTTATTTTAAAGATACAGAATCTCCCATCTGCTAGTTCACTCCCCCAAATACCTGCAAAGACAGACTTGGACCAGGCTGAAACCAGCAGCCAGGAACTCAAACCAGACCTCCCAGTGGAGTGGCAGGGACCCAACCACTTGAGCCATCTTAGCAGGAAGCTAGAATCATGTATGTTGCTGGCATATGAACCCAGGCATTCTGATATGGAGTGTGGGCATCCCAAGTGGCAGATTAACTACTGCACCAAATGCCTACCCCCTAACTGGCATCGTAGCTGTCAGGCCAAACACCCCAAAGTAAATTTTGATAATTAGGCTGAGGGTGGGTGTTGTAAGCAGAATGACAACCCCCAGAAGACATCCACACTCTAATACCTTGCCAACACCTAGGTTTTATCCCAGTGAGATTACAAGTATGTCAGTGTTTTCATCTTCAGAGCAGTAAGATAATCATGTTACTTATTACCACCAGTCCTGTGATAATTTATTATAGGGAAGCATAAAATTGGGGTATGGAAAGATCAAAACAGGTAGCAGTATAGGTCAATTGAGCAGACCAAGATAGGGTTCCATAGGGGTGAACTCTGGGTCCCCAGAGGGCAATAGAAAGTACTGAGTACTGCAGGTAGGCATGACAGACCCACAAAGGGGACAGGGGTCCGGGAAGAACCACAGTCCATGACCGCCTGGTCTTACTTCACTATTTCCCTAAAGATCAACTGCAGACTTGGGGCCCCAGCGAGAGACAGGAGGGAGTGGATTTCCCTTCTGGGACTTGGCAGAAAGATTCCTGAGACAGGTAGAGACTTGCAGCGTAGTCAAGGGGATCGGTCACTACATGGTTTCCATCAGGCATTCTCATTTTCCAGCCAGAGCCCTGCCAGCGTCTTACCTGAATTGACATGAGGGATGGCCTGCCCACCAGCACATGAGCTTCAAATCTGGAACATTTTTGAGGTTTGATTGTTACCTATTTCTGCAATTCTTGAACAATCACCATCCCCACTCAAACCAGGGCTAGTTTTATTTGTGTAAAACCTCTTAGCCAGAGTCCTTTAACTCTCAGTTATATGATTGATTACCTTAAACCACACTAGCAGTAGGATAAGACTTCAAAAACAGAAAAATCTGCTTATGCAGTCTTTGGATCTGAAAACCAAATGGAAACATTAATTTCTTAAAGCTGAAAGCAGTTACTGGATAAAACTCCTAAGGAACCTTGAACAACCTATTGAACCAAAACAACATCCTGTCCCACAAATGCTTTCAATTCATGTTGTGAAATAAAACAGACATCGTGTTTTTGCCCTCAGAACATAAAACATAGTATTGAGCCTCCAGTGCTGTGAAATAGATATACAATTTCAAAAAGTCAGATGAGTAAGTCTCCGGTTCTGTTGGAAAACAATTATGGCTTCGTATTTTTTTCAGGTTGAAACTACTGCCAGATAATTATTTCAAAATGAATCTCTTTCCCAATCCTCTGGAAAAGAATGCTTGGTATGTTTTGATTGGTCAGTGTGCCATCAGGCATTTGAGGGGCTCTTTGCTTAATCTGATGTTAATGTATTCTCTTCCGGCAAAGTAGAAAGACCATGCCCAGAGATGACAGCTATGGCACCTGAATTCTCAACTCACAAGGCTTTCCTAGGCCAAGAGGAGGAAGGTAGCCCTGCCTGATTTTGAGGTCATATTCCTCCGTAGATCCTTTTTTATTCACTAGCTTTTATTTAAAAAAAAAAAATGCACTTCTCCACCAAACGTACTGTATTTAGCACATAGTAAGTTCTATTGAAATATAGCTTGAGTGAATGAGTAAACAGGCAATTGCTTCCTTCCCTAGGGATTGAATAGTTTTACTCTCACAACAGCTAGGTGCTTCCAAAGTAACTGTTTGTAGACAGCGCAAGTGACTTGGAGACTTTCTAAGTATATTATTATCTAAGGAAAGTTTTATTTGTTCCATAACACTATGAAATCCCTTTTATCTGGCAATTTCTTCAGCATGTCTACATTTGGTGGGTATTTTGTATTTTTTTCCAACTTTCTGTTGTGCTTATACCTTATTAAAGCATACTATTTACGATTTTATCTTGTCTGCCTCTTAGACTCCCTTTCTGCCTGCTCTAAGTTTGGATGCAGCAGGCAAAGCACCTATCCTGTCCCAGCTTCAGGTGCCCCCATTCATTGCTGGCATTGGGGCAGACCAGTTCCTGGGTAGTCAGAGATCAGATGCTGTTCAATTTTAATAAAGAAATGTGATTCCAATGAAGCAACTCTCAGACGTTTGACATAAACTAGCATAGAAATGGTTCATACCACATAACATCAAAAAGTAGGTGAATTTCTAAGGAGACAGTTTATTGGTTTATGGTCTCAGATTTCAAGGAACAGGGCTTCCAAGAAAAAGTGTAAGCATATGTGATATCTTCAAAAGAGGGAAAGAGGTGAGCCCATACAGAATGAAATCTCGGGCTGGCATTGTGGCACAGCAGGTTAAGCCACTGCTTGCACTGTTAGCATCCCATTTCACAGCACCTGCTGGGATCCTGGATGCTACACTGCCAGTCCAGCACCTTTCTGATGCATCTGGGAAGGTGGCAGAGGATGGCCTGAGTACTTGGGTCCTTGTCACCCATGTGGGAGTATCAAATGTAGTTCCTGGCTCCTGGCATTGGCGTGGCTCAGTCCTGGCTGTTGCAGCTACTTGGGGAGGGAACCAGTAAATGGAAAATCAATCACATGCACTCACTCAACACGCACGCGCTCTCTCTCTCCCTCCCCTAACCCGTGTGTCTTTCAAATAAATAAGTCTTTTTAAAAAATGAGATTTCTGTTCTAAAGTCTCTCCTATTTGTGGCACATTTCAACTTTTTCTCTCAGTCATTCCTTTAGTCTTTAAAAATATGGATTTTGGTTACTCTTCCGACCTTGCCTCTTATTACAAACCAAGTTTGTCCACTGAGTGGCTGGGGGAAAGTCTGCTGTATGGATTATATTAAGATTATTGTACAACTGGGATGTAAGGCATTAACATGTAAGGGTTCACAGTGTCTCCCCTCTGGGAGGGCTAGCTTTCCTCCACGCCTTCTGTGAAGCTAATCAGTGCTATGAATAGAAAGATCTGAGAACTGAAAGATAAGATATAAACTGCAGAGGCAAAATTTTTCTTTTCTGTGGGAGAAAATAAAGGAAAAGACCAGAATCCTGAGTGCAACTCAGGAGCTGAGAGAGACTGGAAAGAATACCAGAGTAGAAAAGGAATCGAAAAAAAAGATAAGGCAGTAATTTTTAGGACTTCTTTAATAGTCTTTTGACATTTTTTGAGAGTCCCTGGTAAATATTCAAATGACTTTTTTTGTTTTTTTTGACAGGCAGAGTGGATAGTGAGAGAGAGAGAGAGACAAAGAGAAAGGTCTTCCTTTGCCGTTGGTTCACCCTCCAATGGCTGCCGCGGCCGGCACGCTGCGACCGGCGCACCGTGCTGATCTGATGGCAGGAGCCAGGTGCTTCTCCTGGTCTCCCATGGGGTGCAGGGCCCAAGGACTTGGGCCATCCTCCACTGCACTCCTGGGCCACAGCAGAGAGCTGGACTGGAAGAGGGGCAACCGGGACAGAGTCTGGCGCCCCGACCGGGACTAGAACCTGGTGTGCCAGTGCCACAGGCGAAGGATTAGCCTATTGAGCCGTGGCGCCAGCCTCAAATGACTTTTTGTTTTGTTTGTCAAAGTCATGTTCATTTGAAAGTGACAGATTATACAGACCACACTGCATAAGGCTCGTTGTTTAAATGGATTCTGTCTCCCTTCTTTCCTTCCTTAATCCCTATACATTAAGAAATCAATATTGCAGGTAAGTGGAACACAACTAATCAGAACTGTCTTCGCTAATTTAACTTTAACTCAGGAGGAACAAATAAATGAAATATTATTATCTCATACTGGAAATTCTTGTTTCTTTTATAGACACATCCCATATTAATATTTTCTATATCTACAACTCTAACCAATAAACACGATCTTGAGATACTTAAAAATCTCACTTTTGCACATACTGAAGAAAGATAACCAAAAGAGATGTTGGTGTATGACTCCATCCCTTCTAGCCTGGATATTGTGGTTAAGAACAGCTTGCTGGGACTGGACTGTGGCTCAGTGGCTTAAGCCGTAGCACCAGCATCCAAAACAGGCTCCAATTCAAATCCTGGCTGCTCTACTTCCAATCCAACTCCCTGCTAATATGCCTGAGAAAGAAGCTGAAAATGGCCTAGGTGCTCGGGCCCCTGTACCCATGTGGGAGACCTGGGTGAAGCTCCAGGCCTCTGGCTTTGGCCTGGTCCAGCTTTGGCTATTATAGCTATTTGGGGAGTGAACCAGCAGGTAGAAGATCTCTCTTTTCTGCTCTCTCTCCTTTCTCTCTGTAACTCTGACTTTTAAATAAATAAATAAATCTTAAAACAAACAAAAAAGAACAGTTTGCTGCACATCTATTTTTTCAACTTAAAGACACCATATGCAATTCCAAAGTCACTTGTGAACACATGTATGTAAAAGGAAACTTCCGCCATACACCAATATTTTTGCTAAGTTCCTTTTCTTTAGAAGATGGGACTTGGGGCCAGTGTTGTGGCATAGAAGGTAAAGCCACTGCCTGTAATGCCAGTGTCACATATGGGCACCCATTCGATTCCCAGGTGCTCCACTTCTGATTCAGCTCCCTGCTGATGGCCTGGGACAGCAACAGAGGATGGCCCAAGTGCTTGGGCCCCTGCACCCATGTGGGAGACATGGAAGAAGCTCCTGACTCCTGATTTCAGACAAGCTCAGCCCTGGCTGTTGCGGCCATCTGGGGAGTGAACCAGCAGATGTAAGACTTTCTTTCTCTTTCTAACTCAGACTTTCAAATAAATAAATAAACTTGGAAAAAAAAAAAAAAGATGGGACTTTATAAGCAGTACCTCACAGAAGCACACTGGAATTTCTCTGTACCCCGAGGAAACTAAAACATTGAAGAGTAAAATAATATGACTTTTTCTTTCCCATTAGAATTTGTTTTCTAAAATAATGATCCATTCCAGCCAGGCCTTTGAGACCCCTCCTCAGGTATGCTTATCCTTTTGCATTAGGACAAAGACCCAGGCCCCACGCCCACACAGCATATATAGATGCTACTTTCGGCCAGAGAATTTTGTTGGCTTTTTTTTTTTTTTTTTTGCTTCATTTAATTTCTGTTGAGAAAAAGTCCTGAATTCCATCTTCCATCGGTTGGCTTCCATCCCAGGCCACACAACTGGCAAATCTCTGAATCCCAAGACCTTCCAAAAATACAGAGATGCTGGGGAATGTGAAATGGGTACCACTGATTATTTTAGTAGCAGAGGTCTTCTGTTTTCATTTGCACTGTTCCTTAAGCAGTTCTTTAAACATGATTTTCAAGTCCCTCACTTGGTGTTTTTCCCTGATTCTTATTTCTTCTTTTAGGGGGTGGAGGGCGGGGGGTCTTGGCTCTTGACATCTCTGCTAGAATTGATATCAACACCATGGTTGTGTTTATGTCTCCCCCTGAGTGCCGAGCTCACTGATGTGGTGAGCGGAGCTCTGGGAAGTGGAGCCGAGGGTCTGAGTCATCAGTCATCATCTCCCGTCTCCCTGGGCCTGACCAAAATGACAGAGGCTCCTCTCACTAAGCGTCCCTGGCAGGCCACAGCAGAAAGGAGGTGGAGGACATCTCCATTTAACTCTAACCACTTTAAGAAAGTCACATATTCATCACAGTGGTGACCCTCTCCAAATGGGTAAACCACTTTGCAAAGCTTAAAGCTTAACATAGGCATACTCTGTGACCCAGCATTTCCACTTACAAACACATATGTATACGCAAACACCAGCAGGTACAGTCACGCACTGCAAAACAACATTCCAGACAATGATGGGCCACGTGTGTAACAGGGCCCTCACAAGATTATAATGGAGCTGAAAATTCCTATCACCTACTGACATCACACTGTCACAGCGTGGCACAACGCATTACTCACACATTTGTGGTGACATGGGTATAAACAAATCTAATGCCCTGCCAGTCATATGAAAATGCAGTATACAAATTATGTTCATTGCATAATGCTTAACAATGACAATAAACAACCATGCTACTAGCTTACATATTTGCTCTGCTATACTTTTTATGGTTTATAGCATACTCCTTCTACCTGAAACACAAACAGTACATTGGGTTTCACTGGCGGCAGCCTCACACAGCTCGAGTTTACCCTGGATCTCGATTGCACCAAGAGGCCACAAGGAATAAATGACCTGTACCATCTAGATTTGCGTAAAGACACTCTGTGATGTTCACACAATGATGAAATCAGCTAATGAGTGTGGATGGTGTTTGGAGCAGCCATGCACCTTGCTGCTTGGCATACCTGCTTCCCATATTGGAGCTGCCTGTTTTGGGTCCCAGCTACTCCATTTCCAATCCAGCGTTCTGTTCATGCACACCCTGAGAAGCAGCAGACGACGACTCAAGGACACAGGTCCCTGTCACATATGTGGGAGACCTGGACAGATTCCCTGGCTCATGCTTCAGCCTGGCCTAGTCCTGGATGTTTTAGACATTTGGGGAATGGACTAGCAGATGGAAGATCTCTGTCTCTCTTTCAAATAAAAAAAAAAAAATTTAAATGACCTAGTGATTTCTGAAAATGTATTCCTGTCATTAGTAATGCATAACTAAATATGAAAATTTATATCATATATTAATATATATAATGAGTATGTTCATATCTGAATATAAATACTTTATAATAGAAATCTATTTATATGTTCACCAAAAGATCCATAAAAGAATATCTATAATACACTGCTTATAACAAACACCAGAAATTCAGTCCCCACCTATCAACAATATAATGGTTAAATAAATTGTGGTATAGTTATATAACAGAATAATATATGAGGACAGGTGTTGTAGTACATGGGTTAAGCCAGCACTTAGGATGCGTGTGTTGAATCCCAGCTACTCTACTTCCAATCTAGCTTCCTGCTAATGTGCCTTGGGGGCAGCAGATGATGACTCAAGTCACTGTCACCTGTAAGGGAGATCCTGATGTAGTTCCTGGCTTCTGACTTCCACCTGGTCCAGCCCTGCCACTGTGTGCATTTGAGGAGTAAAACAGAAGACAGAAGGTATCTCACTCTCTTTTTTACTCTCTCTCCCTCTCCATCTGTGTGTCACTATATCTTTCAAATAAACATTTTTTAAAAGAATACTATATGACAATGAGAATTAAAGAATTGTAAATACACAAGAATATGAATACCACAAACATACTGAACAAAAGCAAGCAGATAGAGAAAAGATAATGTAGAGTACTTATAAAACAGACAAAATTAATCTATGGTCTTAGAAGTCAGGAAGGAAGTTACCATCAGGAGTTACAACTGGAAGGGAACGGAAAGGGTCATCTGTAGAGTCAAAATTTCCATTTCTACTCTAGAGGCCAGTTACGATGCCAGGTTCAGATTGTGAGCTAGTTATGTATTTTTCTCTTTGTATGATATGATTTAACATAAAGCTTTTTAAGAAGTCACCTTGGGACCAGCACTGTGGTGCAGTGGGTTAACACCCTGGCTTGAAGTGCTGGCATCCCATAAGGGCGCCGATTCTAGTCCCGGCTGCTCCACTTGCAATCCAGCTGTCTGCTATGGCCTGGGAAACAGTAGAAGACAGCCCAAGTCCCTGGGCCCCTGCACCCATGTGGGAGACCTGGAAGAAGCTGCGGCTGTTGAGGTCATCTGGGGAGTGAACCAGGAGATGGAAGACCCCTCTTTCTGTCTCTCCTCTCTCTGTGTAACTCTGACTTTCAAATAAATGATTAAATCTTTTAAAAAAAAAAAAAAGTCACCTTTTTGGGGCCGGTGCTGTGGCATAGTGGGTAAAGTTGCCGTCTGCAACGCCGACATCCCATATGGGCACCAGTTCGAGACCTGGCTGCTCTACTTCCGATCCAGCTCTCTGCTGTGGTCTGGGAAAAACAGTCGAAGATGGCCTAAGTCCTTGGGCCCCTGCGCCCCTCTGGGAGACCTGGAAGAAGCTCCTGGCTTCTGGCTTTGGATGGGCCCAGCTCCAACCATTGCAACTATGTGGGAAGTGAAACAGCGGATGGAAGACTTCTCTCTATCTGTAATTGCCTTTCAAATAAATAAATAAATCTTTTAAAAAATGAAAGTCATCTCCTCAGACATGCTTCAACATGGATGAGCTTTAAAAACATGATGCTGAGTGAAGTAATCCAGACACTCCATGGTTCCACCTATGAAATTACCGGAGAGGCTGGCGCTGTGGTGTAGGGGGTAAAGCTGCCACCTGCAGTGCTAGCATTCCACATGGGCGCCAGTTTGAGTCCCAGCTGTTCCACTTCTGACCCAGCTCTCTGCTATGGCCTGGAAAAGCAGAATATGGCCCAAGTCCTTTGGCCCCTGCACCTGTGTGGGAGATCCAGAAGAAGCACCTGGCTCCTGGCTTCAGATTGGTGCAGCTCCGGCAGTTGCGGTCATCTGAGGAGTGAACCATCGGATGGAAGACCCATCTCTTTCTTTCTTTCTTTCTCTCTCTCTCTCTCTGCCTCTGCCTCTGTGTAACTTTGCCACCTTTCAAATAAATAATCTTTAAAAAGAAACAGAAATTACTGGAGCAGTTCAATTCATAAAGGCACAAAGTAGACTAGAGGAGAGGAGGGATGATATAAAAGTTCTAGAGATGGATAGAAGTAATGGATACACAACAGTGAGAATGCAATTAATGCCACCAAACTGCACATTTTAAAAGAGTTAAACTGAGCAATTTTATGTATATATTTTATCACAATAAAAATTCATCTCACAGCAGACTCTTCTGATCATCACATATACATAGTACTTAACATATAGATTCTCACTAAACATTTGATGAACCAACAAATGTTCCAGGTGATGTGAAAAGTTATGAAGCACTTTTACAATTCTATTTTCTTCTTTATTCCTCCATCCATCCATCCACCCATTCTACAAATCTTGGTAAGCATTTGTATACATATTGTAGGGTGCTCAAAAATGAAGTGAAGCAACATGTTCTTCCAGAAATGGAACTCGCTCTTGCAGGTAGCAATGCATGGTTAGTTTTTGGCTAGCTCTTATATGGAAACTAGATGAGTATAGCACCATAGATTTCAATTTAATGTGACATACCATATTGTTTAATATGAGCTGCTTCCAGAGTTCGCTGAAAGGATTTGGAGGCCCATTTGGGCTCGGCAGAGAAATAAATGTCATAATGAATTAGCGATATCTACCATGAGCCCTTGAGAGATGTGCCTGGAAGAGCTACTTTGGATTGTGCCATCCTTGGTTCTGCTGGTCTCTCATGAAGGGTACAGTAAATATGAATCAGAAGGACCAAACCTGAACTTCCAGATGATTCCTGAGTCCCCTTCAGCCTGGGAGCTCAGGGACCCAGTAATGAGTCCCAGTGCTCACTGGTCCTTATGGAGCTAAATAATGGGCTACTTCTTCTCTTTCCATCAAGAAGGGGGATTATTGCTGCTATTTTAATGTTCAGGCTTATAAACATATCATGGAGATAAAATCCCAAAGTTTTAAATGAAAACATAGTTGGATATCATTTGAAGCCTTAATGAGAGCAAAGGGAATATACAAAGGATAAGAATAAGTACTATGGGCCAGCACCTTGACTAACTTGGTTAATCCTCTGCCTGCGGCGCCGACATCCCAGATGGGCAACAGTTCCAGTCCCGGTTGCTCTTCTTCCAGTCCAGCTCTCTGCTGTGGCCCGGGAGTACAGTGGAGGATGGCCCAAGTGCTTGGGCCCTGCACCCCATGGGAGACCAGGAGGAAGCACCTGGTTCCTGGCTTCAGATTGGCGCAGCGCTGGCTGTAGCGGCCATTTGGGGAGTGAACCAATGGAAGGAAGACCTTTCTCTCTATCTCTCTCTCTCACTGTCTATAACTCTACCTGTCAAATAAATTTTTTAAAAAAGAATAATTACTACACCTGGTATTTCTTGAGAATTTACCATGTGCCATGCAATACATTAAGTACTAATGTCCATTTTAGCATTTTTATCTTTACAACAAACTGATTAAGATAGGAACTCTTATTCACATTTTATAAATAAGGACACTAAGTCACAGAAAGGTTTAAAAACTTGCCCCAAGTCACACTGTCAATAAATGATTGACTGCAGATTGAAGCCACGTCTTTTTTGACTGCACAGCATTGCTCAAAGGACTTGGTACAGTGTCTGACATTTTAATCCACACAAGGGCAGGGTAAGACTTACTAGTGAAAAAGCTGGTGCCGCAGTTCACTAGGCTAATCCTCAGCCTGCAGCGCCGGCACACAGGGTTCTAGTCCCGGTTAGGGCGCCGGATTCTGTCCTTGTTGCTCCTCTTCCAGTCCAACTCTCTGCTGTGGCCCGGGAAAGCAGCAGAGGATGGCCCAAGTGCTTGGGCCCTGTACCCGCATGGGAGACCAGGAGGAAGCACCTGGCTCCTGGCTTCAGATCAGCGCAGCACGCCAGCCATGGTGGCCATTTGGGAGTGAACCAATGGAAAAGGAAGACCTTTTCTCTGTCTCTCTCACTGTCTAACTCTGCCTGTCAAAAAAAAAAAAAAAAAAAAAAAAAAAAAAAAAAAAGGTTGCTCGCAAGCACTTCTCTGAAGACCTCTCAATTCCTGTGCTCCACCACCCATCACATTCTGCCTGTCTTTGTTTTACATGGTGGGCTCCTGTTAAGCTGAACATGGGAAATTACTGTTATTCAATCATTTTACTCACAAAAATATCAATTTCATATAATTCAACCCAATCCATAAGTGCTTCTTTAAACACAGCTCTATAGCTAAATAATTGGCAAACCATTGCTCTAGGCTTTTCTGGGACCTGACATTTTCCTTGGCCCATTAACGCTGAACTCTCTCCCTTCCCAGACTTCTCCAGTGAGAGTGTAAATGGGTCCAAGCCCTTTTCATGGTAATTTGTCAAAATACGTTTTTTAAAGACTTTCCAATTCTTCACATTTATTGAAGCAGAAAATTTACTCCTAGGCATTTATTATGAGGAAATAGCCAAAGAACTAAAAATATTTAGCTACATGAATGTGTGCATCCTTGTATTAACAATGGAAAAAATGAAAAACACACCCACCCACACAACTAAAAATGCCCATCAAGGGACCAGTTAATTAACTTATGATCTTTCTTTATAACATAGTGCTGTACTTGCATGAAAAATAACTTACTGCAAGAATTCAGTGAAATTAACATTGAACCATATAACTAATAGCTTTACTACTCATAAATGTGAACCAGATAGAATATATTGTGATGAGAAGATCTCACTTAAAATAATTACCAAAAGTACCCAGGGGAAAAACTGTAACAAGAAACATAAAAGTCCTATATGAGGAAAATTCTAAAGCACTTCTGAAAGACACAGGGAAATACGAACAAATGGAACACACACTGTGCTCTTGGGTAAGCAGATGCACCATCATAAGCATGTCAGTTTTCCTAAAGCTAGTCTATTCATTTGCTGCTTCCAACAAAAATGCCAACAAGAATGTTCATCAAGACAATATTATTCTCATTTTATTAAAGAGGCAGATGGAGCTGACAGACGGAGCTCCCACCTGATGTTTCCTTCCCCAGATGCCCACAGTGGCTAGGGCTGGGCTTGCCAAAGCTGGGAACTTCAGCTGGGGTCTCCCACATAGGTGGCAAGGAAACCTGCCATCACCATTGCCTCCTAGGGTTTGCTTTGGTGGGAAGCTGGGATTGGGAGCCAGAGCTGGAAATCAAACCCAGGTATTCTAACAAGCAGTTTAACCACTACATTAAACATCCACCACTACAAGATTATTGTAAAGTCACAAGAAAAACAGGAGCCAAGAGCCAGGAAAGACGAGGGCAATGTGGGGCAGAGGGGCACAGCCACATCAGACATGGAAATAGCACAAAGCCTTTATAATTAAGTCAGTTACTGCACAATTAGACACATCACTGGGACAGTATTTTTAATTCCTAAGCTAGGCCCAAACACCTACATTAATGTAATATATACTTCATAAATGTAATACACACGTCTCAAATCACTAGTGTGGTAAAGATAGAGAGAACGGACATTTGAATGCACTATTAGAACAAATGAATGCTACTGAAAAAAAATAAACTCATACCTCATACCATGGACCAGTGTAAACTCCAATTCAGATCATTAAATGCGAAAAAAAGAAACCTCACTCCAAGAAAATACAGGTAAATTCTTTTACAACCTAGGAAGAAGGAAAACTTTTCAAATCATGAATCAAAAACCATAAACAACAAATTATTGAGAAGTTTCACTACCTAAATAAAAATTTAAATACTTTTGCATGTCAACAGTTACCTAATCAAAATACAAATTCCCAATAAGCAAAAAATATTGGCCACTTAAAGTACAAAGGACTAGGCCTGCGCCGTGGCTTAACAGGCTAATCCTCCGCCTTGCGGCACGGGCACACCGGGTTTTAGTCCCAGTCAGGGCGCCGGATTCTATCCCGGTTGCCCCTCTTCCAGGCCAGCTCTCTGCTATGGCCTGGGAAGGCAGTGGAGGATGGCCCAAGTCCTTGGGCCCTGCACCCCATGGGAGACCAGGAGAAACACCTGGCTCCTGGCTTCGGATCAGCACGATGCGCCGGCCACAGCGGCCATTGGAGGGTGAACCAACGGCAAAAGGAAGACCTTTCTCTCTGTCTCTCTCTCTTACTATCCACTCTGCCTGTCAAATAAATAAATAAATAAATAAAAAAGTACAAAGGACTCATCTCCCTAACATATAGACCTCTTAAAGCATTAGGATATAAAAGCCTAATAGAAATATGTGCCAAAGAAAAGAACTGCAGTTTACAGAAAAAGAAGGAAAATGGCCCTCAAATATATGGACAAAGAGTTAATCTCTCTCAAAACAAGAGAAACATAATGTAAAAATCATACTACAATTATTATTTCTCACTACCATACTTGGAAAAATCCAGTTTTGATTATAAACTATTATTGGAGCTATGGAGAAACAAGCATTTTCATATACTGCTGCTGAGAATATTGAAAAAAAAAAAAAAAGCACAGTCCTTATGGAGAGGAATCGAGCAACAGCTAAACATGTGCATAAAATACAATAGGCAGCAATTGCATATGCTCTTTAACCCAGCAAAGCCACTTCTAAGAATATATCTTGATGATCAACCTCCACCAATATGAAAAACATATATTTTTAAGGGTTTTCCTTGTGATTTTACAACAGCAAAATACTAGAAACAATCGAAACAATCTAAATATTTGCCAATAAGAGACCCAATGTTGGCCAGCGCCATGGCTTAACAGGCTAATCCTCTGCCTTGCGGCACCGGCACACCAGGTTCTAGTCCCAGTCAGGGCGCCGGATTCTATCCCGGTTGCCCCTCTTCCAGGCCAGCTCTCTGCTATGGCCTGGGAAGGCAGTGGAGGATGGCCCAAGTGCTTGGGCCCTGCACCCACTTGGGAGACCAGGAGAAGCACCTGGCTCCTGGCTTCGGATCAGCACAATGCACTGGCCGTGGCGGCCATTGGAGGGTGAACCAACGGCAAAAAGGAAGACCTTTCTCTCTGTCTCTCTCTCACTATCCACTCTGCCTGTCAAAAAAAAAAAAAAAGAGAGACCCAATGTGTTAACAATGATACAGCTACACAATGGAAGGCAGAGCAATTTTTAAAAGAATGAGGAAGTGGGGCCAGCGCTGTGGTGCAGTGGGTTAACGCCCTGGCCTGAAGTGCCGGCATCCCATATGGGTGCCGCTTTTAGTCCCAGCTGCTCCTCTTCTGATCCAGCTCTCTGCTATGGCCTGGGAAAGCAGTGGAGGATGGCCCAAGTCCTTGGGCCCCTGCACCCATGTGGGAGACCTGGAAGAAGCTCCTGGCTCCTGGCTTCAGATCGGCACAGCTCCATCCACTGCAGCCATCTGGGGAGTGAACCAGTGGATGGAAGACCTCTCTGCCTCTCTCTCTCTCTCTCCCTGCCTCTCTCTCTGTGTAACTCAGACTTCCAAATAAATAAATAAATCTTTTTTTAAAAAATGAGGAAGTTATCTGTTTTAATCTGAAGTAATCTCCATGATTTTTAAAACTTTTATTTATTTGTTTTTTATTTATTTATATTTGAAAGTACACACACAGAGGACCAGAGAGAGACTTTCATCCTTCAGAGAGAAAGAGAGAGAGAGAGAGAGAGAGAGAGAGAGTGTTTTTCATCCTTTGGTTCACTCCCTCAATATCCGCAACAGCTGGGACTGGGTCAAGCTGAAACTAGCAGTCCAAAACTTAATCTGGGTCCCCCAAGTAGTTGTCAGGACCCCCAAGAACTTGAGCCATCACCTGTTGCCTCCTAGAGTTGCATTAGCAGGTAACTGGAACTGGAGGCAGAGCTGGGACTCAGATATGGGATGCAGCCTTCCCAAGTGGTGTCTTGACCCTATCCCAAATGCCCACCCTGCTCCATGATATATTAAATAAAAAATGTACTTTATCAAACAGCACATATAGTTTACTATTATATTTTGTGTTAGAAAGGAGAGAAATAAAAACATATATTGTGAGTGTGGTGTAGCAGTTGAGAGGCCTGTACACTGTAAGTGTGTAACTGGGTTCCTCATAATGCAGAGCCCGGGAGTCAGCAGTGATAACTCAGGTGATTGGGCCTGCCACCCACATGGAAGACCTGGGCTGCACTTCTGGTTCCCAGTGTCAGATAGGCCTAACCCTGTGGGCATGTGGAGAGTGAACCACCAGATGGGGGATCTCTAACTGTCTCTCTCCTCCTTTCTTTTTCTCTCTGTGTGTGTGTGCATGTGTGTGTGCATGTGTGTGTACCTCTCAAATAAATTGATGTTAAATATATATGTATATTTGCTTATTTTTATAAAAAAAACTGCAAGGATAAACCAAAAAAAAAAAAAAAAACCACCAAGAATGATAATCTATAGAAGTGGGAGGAAAGCAGATAAAGTGGATAGGCATGGAACTAACCATGTTAGTTATAGTAGCAAAGACTTCTGCTACTATAAGTTTTGACTCTGGAACATGTAGATGTCTTATATATAATAGATAAAAACGAGGAGGAAAGAAGCAAAAGTCAAATTTGAAGCTGCAACAAATGAATCTGGTGCTCTCTTTAGGGACACTGCTGTTAAAGTGTTTTGCCCACCGCTCTTTTTATGAGGCTACCTGTCTTTCTCCTATTTGTAAGAAAATAGGATGACTTCACATACATGAGTGAGTCCTCTATGGAGCATGTGCCACTGCAGACATTCTCTGAGACTCAAGCTTGCCTTTACATGCTCCATGCTTTTTGCTTGCATGTTTTGAAACCCTAAATGCTTAATTTTAGTTAAGCCCAATTTATAAGTATTTTCCTTTTTGGTAAGTATGTTATTGCTTTTTAAAGAAATCTTTGTCTACTCCAAGGCAACAAAAATATTGTTTTCTCCTGAGTTTTACATCTTAAAATTCACATATAATCACATGTAATTCATATTAATATAATTCACAATCACATATAATTCAAAATAATCAATAAGTAATCTGGATAATGTGAGGAAGGATCAAAAAAATCATTTTCCATATGGATATCCAATTGAGGAGTATCATTTATCAATAGGATCATCTGTTGCCCCCTCACTGTACTGCAGTGCCATCTTTGTCATAAGTCAGGTGACTACAGATTCATATGTTTAGAGTTGTTTTTATCTTTGCACCAATCACACTATCAATCTGTATTTTTATAAGATTGGCACAAATAATGTTGTTTCTCTCTGTTACTTCATCTCTGGAAGAGAGGTGGATTGCATTTTGATCAGACTTGGAAGGTATGCCTTTGGAGTGCCTTGCCTCATGGAATTCTACACAATATAGCTCTGATCAGGAAACCCACTGAAGGTATAGAAGAGAAGGAAGTATAAGAGTAAGCCATGACCAGAAGACCCACTGCTTGTATCACATACTGCCCCATCCAGGGGCTGTCAGCCTGTGCAGAGAATGAAAAGAGTTTCTCACTCACAGATAATGCTCCTCCAGGATGGCTACCACTGAACAAAACGCAGTGGACACACCAAATGAAACAATTCCATAGGCTGCTGTGTCTCCAGCAGGAAGAATGAATGGGTTGAAGAACCAATGTGTTGGAGAAGAGGTTCCTCTTGACATCATTTGCCATGTTCCATTAGGGAATTTTGTGCTTTCTGTCCCTATAACTCTATCATCTACAGGATTGGAGGTCCTGGTTCTAAAGGGGGACATACTCTTGCCAAAGGACATAGCAAGGTTTCCACTAAACCAGCAGCCACTGCTTCTCTCTGGGCACTTTTGACTCCTTATAACCAGGACAAGCAGGCAAGAACAGGAGTCAATGTGTGGATAGCAGGAAGAGGTAAGGCTACTGTTGACACAACTGAGACAGGAAAGAATATGTATGGAACTCAGGAGATCCACAGGAGCAATTCTTGCTCTCTGCTTGCCCAATGATGACTGTGAGTGGACAAGTGCAGTCACCCTGACGTGGGAAGAGTATGGTTACCAGGGGCTCTGACTCTTCGGGAATGAGTTTAGATCAAACCAATAGGTAAGCCACTGAGGCCACAGAGATGGTAGCTAAAAAGCAGGAAATTTAGACAACAGGTAGGAGTGGCAGGGAGAGACAATGAATACCAATTGGAGCTGCTAGCCCCTCTCTCTCAGTTTCCCCTCAGGAATAGAGGCTCATTGGAGCCCTGGAGGAGCTACTCCACAATCATGTGGAAAAGCAGAGCCAGGTAGTTCAGCCACATAGTCTGGGGCAGCCATGAAGGTTGACCACTCATTACGCCCTTCAGGGAAGAACTTGCTGGCAGCCTCAGCTGTTAATGCTTCTAGATCTGCCTTAACTCTCCAACTCAAACCACACTCTTCCAAGGTAGCCCCAGCCAATGACGGGCGCAGCAAGTCCCCAAGGACGAGGCTGCTCCTGCATTTCCTCTGGAGCAATCACCAGGTGGGCTGAGATTTTGTCAGATCTTCATCAAGGTCAGAGGCTGTTCCCAATCCTGCTTCTTCCTCCCTCCCTTTAAGATTGTCAGAGCGGCCGGCGCCGCGGCTCACTAGGCTAATCCTCCGCCTTGCGGCGCCGGCACACCGGGTTCTAGTCCCGGTCGGGGCGCCGGATTCTGTCCCGGTTGCCCCTCTTCCAGGCCAGCTCTCTGCTGTGGCCAGGGAATGCAGTGGAGGATGGCCCAAGTGCTTGGGCCCTGCACCCCATGGGAGACCAGGAGACCTGGCTCCTGCCATCGGATCAGCGCGGTGCGCTGGCCACCGCGGTAGCCATTGGAGGGTGAACCAACGGCAAAAGGAAGACCTTTCTCTCTGTCTCTCTCTACTGTCCACTCTGCCTGTCAAAAAAAAAAAAAAAGGGGGGGGGGTGGGGGGGAAAAAGATTGTCAGAGCGGCCGGCGACACATCTCACTAGGCTAATCCTCCGCCTGCGGCGCTGGCACCTCAGGTTCTAGTCCCGGTCGGGGTGCCGGATTCTGTCCCGGTTGCCCCTCTTCCAGGCCAGCTCTCCACTGTGGCCCGGGAGTGCAGTGGAGGATGGCCCAAGTGCTTGGGCCCTATACCCGCATGGGAGACCAGGAGGAAGCACCTGGCTCCTGGCACCACATCGGTGCAGCACGCCAGCCGTAGCGGCCACTTGGGGGGTGAACCAGCGGAAAAAAGAAGACCTTTCTCTCTGTCTCTCTCACTAACTCTGCCTGTCAAAAAAGAAAAAAAAAAGATTGTCAGAGCTACACCACGGTGGCGTGAAGGCTCTCCCTGCTGGATCCCACTCTTCCCCTTTTATCTTTCACAGACATTCCTCCCCAGTAAACTTCTTGCTCTCCTTACTTTTTCTGATTATCTACTTCCTCTAGGATCCAACTGACACAAATGGTTTCAAGTATAAGCTCTATATTTAGTGTCACGAGGACAAACCCTGCAAATCACACGTGTGATGAATTGAAAAACTATTTCATCAACAGCTCTATGAAGTGGACTCCAGAATAAGGGGCAGCAGGGATTTATTTCTTTAGTGATTATTTACAATTTTTTGAGAAGTGCATGGAAGGCCAGCTAGAAATGAAATATAAATACAATCTATTGAAGTGTTACTATGTGCCAAACTCTCCACATGCAATTTCCCACTTATTCCTCACAATACTATTTGAGGTGTATAATGTTTTTATTATCCCTTTTTATAGATGAGAAAATGGAGATTAATTTGATTGCCTAGCTGACACAATTAGTAAGCCAGAGTCAGAATTTTTCCCTAGGAAAGTCTATTAACCATTGCACCTTGTTACTTCTCCAGAATTGAGTTATGTATGTCCTTTACAACTGAAGAATCCTAAAAGATGAATACTGATTCCCAGGAGCAAGTCAAGTCATAAGGCAAAGAACTGTGCATGTGTGGCAACAAACTTAGCCCTATCTAAAATTGTCATCTACGCTCCCAGGCCAGGTTGCCTCAAAGTCCCTTCCTGAAAGTACTGGTCCAGGGTTTTTTCTGATGTAAATTAGCCAATACTGCAACATTTTCAGAACATACATTTTTCTCTTAAAGTGCCAGGTTTTGTCAATGACCCCAGTGGGGGAAAAAATGGGATGTGGTCCTAGTCTCCAGCCTGTGGACAGTTGGCAGGAAGGGATAATTAGCTTCTTCCTGAAAGACAGCTCCCAGGATGGAAAAAGAAATATCTGTAGATCATGATAGTGGAGCCATCCTTATGCAACTAAATTTCAGTGAGGAGGATGTGAACACTTGGAAATCTCTGATCCTTTTCCAGTTCTTACAGCAATCGTAGCCTGCTGCTGTAGGAATTAGGGCTTCTTGTAGCATGTTGGTCACAGAAAATTGAGAAATTTCTCTTTGTAACTTCCTAAAAAATAACATTCCAAGGCTGATGGATTATAGATTGAATTTGTCATCTTGCCAAATACAGAAAAATCTGGACATGTATCAGGAGAGTCTACTATGCAATATACCATTCAGGAAAGTGGACATTTAAGAGTGGCCAGTAAACTGGGGATCCATGGGAAGGGTCCTTGGACTTCAAACACCCCAGGGGTAACTGCTGAAAGGCATAAATCAGTGGAATGTACCCTGTGACATCAAATGGGTGTAGATGTTTCTCATGCTGATGTGAGAATAGCATCAGGAAACAGACCAGCTAACACAGGAGGGACTCTAGTAGAATTAGCTCAGCTGCCGGCAGTCATCCTCAGATCTGCAGGGCCCTCGGGCCACTGATCGAGGATCCATTAGCCAGTCTGTCCCTGAAGGACCAAGGACACCACACGGCACTAATGCTAGTTTGGGCTATTCCTAGTTAGCCTTTCTAACCTGTCTCACTGTCATGTTAGGGAAATGCTTGTTGAATGAATTATGGCTCTTAGCTTGTGTTCAGCCTGCCATCCGCATTCATCACACATCTGTTACACAGGTAGCAGTGATGGGATCATAGCCATGTACTTTCAAAGTGGGGCGAGGCTCCTGGAAAGAACAAACTTGCTACACCTGAGGTTTCATGGTACTTTCATTTTATTTTATTTTATTTTTTAAAGATTTATTTATTTATTTTTTACAGGCAGAGTGGATAGTGAGAGAAAGAGACAGAGAGGAAGGTCTTCCTTTTTGCCGTTGGTTCACCCTCCAATGGCCGCTGCGGCCAGCGCATCTCGCTGATCCGAAGCCAGGAGCCAGGTGCTTCTCCTGGTCTCCCCTGCGGGTGCAGGGCCCAAGGACTTGGGCCATCCTCCACTGCCCTCCCGGGCCATAGCAGAGAGCTGGCCTGGAGGAGGGGCAACCGGGATAGAGTCCGGCGCCCCAACCGGGACTAGAACCCGGTGTGCCGGCGCCGCAAGGCGGAGGATTAGCCTGTTAAGCCACGGTGCCGGCCATTTTATTTTATTTTATTGACAGGCAGAGTTAGACAGTGAGAGAAAGACAGAGAGAAAGGTCTTCCTTTTGCCATTGTTTCACCCCCCAAATGGCCGCTACGGCTGGCGTGTTGCGCCGATCCGAAGCCAGGAGCCAGGTGCTTCTCCTGGTCTCCCATACAGGTGCAGGGCCCAAGCACCTGGGCCATCCTCCACTGCACTCCCGGGCCACAGCAGAGAGCTGGACTGGAAGAGAAGCAACCAGGACAGAATCCGGCACCCTGACCGGGGCTAGAACCCGGGGTGCCAGCGCCACAGGTGGAGGATTAGCCTAGTGAGCCGCGGCGCCGGCCTCATGGTACTTTCCAAGTGGGGCAAGGCTCTTGGAAAGAACAAACTTGTTACACCTGAGGTTTCATGGTGCGTTTCTTTGCAATTCACCTGTAAGCTATGAAAATTAGATGGGACAGTAGCTTTGCTTATCTTCAGCCGGTGTATCATACAGGGGTCAGTTTTAAAAACAGAAACCACTTTGCCAATTATAGGCAAGAAACCTTTTAACAAATGCAAAGGATTGAGTGTGTAAAAAATAGTGGAAGGGGGCCTGAGCTGTGGCATAGCAGATAAAACCGCCACTTGCAGCACCAACATCCCTTATGGGTACTGGTTAAAGTCCCGGCTGCTCCACTTCCAATACAGCTCTCTGCTATGGCCTGGGAAAGCAGTGGAAGATGGCCCAAGTCCTTGGGTCCCTGCACCCACGTGGGAGACCCAGGGGAAGCTCCTGGCTCCTGGCTTCAAACCGGCACAGCTCCAGCCATTGCAGCCATTTGGGGAGTGAACCAGCGGATGGAACACTTCTCTCTCTGCCTCTGTAATTCTGCCTTTCAAACAAATAAATCTGTTTTTAAGAAAAATAAAATAGTGGAAGGTCTGGAGAGCAAATTTGATCCTGAGCCTCCAGAAACAGCTTTCAGAACAGCATTACCAATTGACCTATCTAGGAACCTGCTACCCTCACCCTAATCAAGAAACTGGAGAGGGACCAATGTTGTGGTGCAGTGGGTTAAGCTGCCACTTGAAACACTGGCATCCCATATCAGAGTCCCTTCTGCTCCACCTCCAAACCAGCTCCCTAATAATGACCCTAGGAAAACAACGGAAGATGGCTCAAGTGCTGGGGTCCCTGCCATCCATGTGGGAGATACAGATATAGTTCTAGGTTCCTGGCTTTGGCCTAGACTAATTCCAGCCATTATGTTCTTTTTGGGAAATGAACCCATATATGGAAGATTTTCTCTGTGTGTACGTGTGTACATCTCCCTCACTGTCACTCTTTCAAATAAACTAATAAATCTTTTTCAAAAAGATTTATTTATTCATTTACTTGAAAGTCAGAGTTACACAGAGAGAAGGAGAGGCAGAAAGAGAGAGAGGTCTTCAGTCTGCTAGTTCACTCCTCAATTGACTGCAATGGCCAGAGCTGCGCCTATCCGAAGCCAGGAGCCAGGAGCTTCTTCCCAGTCTTCCACATGGATGGAGGGGCCCAAGCACTTGGGCCATCTTCTACTGCTTTCCCAGGCCATAGCAGAGAGCTGGATCAGAAGTGGAGCAGCCAGGACTAGAACCAGCACCAATATGGGATGTCGGCGCCACAGGCGGAGGATTAACCTACTGCGCCACAGCAACCGGCCCCAAATTAATACATCTTAAAAATAAAAATAAAATAAAGAAACTGCTACTTGAACTGAAGCTCCAAAAACTCACAGCCCACACAGAAATGCGGCCCCACTGCTGCTGTTCCCACCAACACCCTGCACCTTGACCCCATGGAGCTGGTGACCAGAACACGTGAAGCTACACAACGCCCAGCACCCCCACATCCAGCTTGCCCACAGGAACAGTGCTCCTCCATGCCTACCTGTCTTCCAAATGTCCCATGAGCCGGTGTGATTGGCCAAACTTAAATCACATGCGGAACCTTAACAATAAGGGAACTGGGAGATGAGGTACTGGCTCAGTACATGATGTATCCTGCAAGGGGAACAGAGGCTGAGCAGTAACCCCTGCGTACCTACGTCACTGGAGAAAGAAGGGACTAATGGCTTGTGGAAAAGCCCAGGTGAAGCCATTTCCTGGCTTAAAAACAGAAGAAAAAACAGGAAGAAGAAGAAAAAAAAAAAAGGAGCAAAAAGACTGGTGAGCATTCAGGCAGGTCCAACATGGAAACGGCATTTGTCTTTTTGAATCCCTATCAAATGCTGCCCTCTGATGTTTGTGGAATAAACTACGTTTGAAAAATCCTGAAACACAGGCTGCCTGATGAGAGAATGCACCCGGGCTGTTGTTTTCTGAGATTAAACAGCTATCGATGTCTGAATCTAACAGAAATATCGGAAAATTCACTAAACTAGACACCAAAACTACTTCCAAGTTATTTGGTCAACTGACATCCAGATCAATTTGTGCCAAGGTGTAAGGGACTCAGACATTTACATACAGGTTATGTTTTCCTTCATGATTAGAATGGAAAATTTTTTTACATTTATTTATTTTTGAAAGGCAGAGAAAAAGAGGCAGAGATACCTGCCACCTGCTGGTTCTCTCCAGAACTACCCACAACAGCTGGGACTGGGCCAAAGCCAGGACCCAGGAAGTCAATGCAGGTCTCCCATATGACTGGAAGGACCCATGTGCACAGGCCATCACCTGCTGCCTCTCAGGGAGTCCAGAAGCTGGACCCAGAAGTGAAGCCAGGACATGAATCCATGGACTTCGGTATGGGATGCAGGCATCAACTGATATCCTAACCACTGTGCTAAATGCCTACCATTAGGTGGGAAAGATTTATGCATACCTTATTGTTCATGAAATTATGGGAAAGCTTACGTGGAGATTTCCAATAAAGTATTGCCAGTATTGTTCACGTGACTTCTTTGTAACCTATAGTTACAAGCACTGTCTTCCACCCAACCCAAGCCATACCACTACAGTAGATGACAATTAGGAAGAGTGACATTCCTGATTTTCTTAATTTTATGTGCCAGTAGGTCATAAGTATGTCAACAAAACAAATTTTATACATAAAATATTAGTCCAACCAAGAAATGCATGTCATTATGTTTAAAATTAGTAAATACATAGCTATCGAGATCCAAAACACCTTCCAGAATTATAGCCTAAACAGTAAATGCACTCTACCTTGGCCATGACAGGCTCAGTGACCTTACCTGTCTCCACAGAACAAACTTTCCTCTGACAACATATCCCCAGCAGCACAGTTCTCTTGTGTGGTCCTCTACGCTGCTATTGTGGTCTGAGATCACAATTAAGTAAACCTGAGTCAGCTCCTCGTCTCTCATCTTTCCTTAGGTCAATTTGTGGTCATCTGGAACTCTGGTTTGAGGTCTTTGGGTGCATGGAAGTGGGTTAGGTCTCACTTTCTGACTTAGCATCTGAGTTGCCAGGATCAGAGGTCAAAAGCACATTTATCAAAAAACACACACACACACACACACACATTTATCAATTTTCCTACACTAGCCTTTAGTTAGTAAATGCCTTCCTTTGTTAGCAGCATTTAAACATTCACAGTCCACTGGCCCAATTAACTCCTAATAGAACCTCAACTGATTTCCGATGGGATTCAGGATAGCGAAGTTGAGCATATTAAGGAACAAGGCCGTCGTGGTTGGAACTGTAACCCTCCTTTCTGAGAACTGTCTCTACCTAAGACCACCATGTCTGAGAACCTCTAAATGTTTGCAAACTCTCTGACAAATAGTATCAAACCTTCCAAGTTTGAGGCTAGAGTAGTAAATAAACTACAATTAGCTGGAGATCCTCAGCAGAAACCAGTTCTCATATTCTGCTTACACAGCTAAACCTTCAGCTTCCAGGTGCCAGAGCTCATTACATTCCAACTTCTCTCTTTCTTCTAGCACCAAGGGAAAGGCACTTACAAACAAGACAAGGCAGAGATCAGAGTGTCCCCCTCGGTACAGCCTGGGGGACGTGCATCAAGCTCAGCCACTCTACTGTTTGCTTTCGCACTAGGGAAGAGAGGGACTCATCTTCAAGAGGCCAGGATGAAAGGCTGCAGGAAACAAGCAGCTTGGAGCTATGTGTGGGGTCAGCGCTATGTGTAATCAGTCATTAGGGGGCCCCCGGTCTGCTGGTCTACTTCAAGGCCTTGGAATTTGTGTTAAGAGAGGTCATCCTGCTGTGTTCACAGAAGAAATTCCCAGGGGCTAGAGGTGAGGTCTAGCCACAAAAATGAGATCATAGATGTAGAAACACTTAGAAAAAGGGTTCATGGTGCTGTTGTTATGATAATGAGAACAATAATAAGCCAACCACAAGGATCCTCCCAAGACAGGCCAATCTCCCATGTCAAGTACTTTAGTCATACAACAATAAAATAGTGTGGTTTTGAGAGCTAAATAAATGTAGGAGAGAGAAACAATTACAATGATCACAAGCAGAAAACAGGTTAAACAAATTATGGTAATCCCTACAACAGAGTAATTTGTAGTCATTAGAACATCATGCAGTCCACACACATTACTAGATGGTATGTAATTAGTACACCTCTGTGGTGTGGAGGACAACTTAGGACTACAGTTCAAAATTACAGATGCATATATCTCTTATCTAGCATTCTGCTTTAAGGAATTAACTTACAGATATATTCAGAAAGGTGCAAATGATATGGACGGGACTATTTGTCACAGCACTCTTTGTAACACCAAGATTTTGGAAACCATCATTAGGCAATCTGTTTTTAAAAAGTCATGGTATAAGCCACACAACTGAATACAATACAATCTTTAAAAAAGGAAAGAAAAAGAGAAGCACCAATTATGTCCTGATCTATGAGTATAAACCAACAACAAAAAAATCAAGGTGCAGAAGACTGTATGTTATACTAGATCAGAGGCTAACTCAAGAGCTAGCACCTGAGGTGAATTAAAGCCTCCACACTGAGTTGAAATCGGCTCCAGAATCCAGTAATCTACTCGGGCCACTTGGCCTCACCCTCAGTTCAATTTCTTTATGGAAGCAAGACACTGTCCCACAAATAGCAATATTCTGGCCTTCTGATTGTGAGGACATATATCTGCATCATTTTCTAAGAGTTACAATAAAACTGCAGCAGGGGCAACTGCTATCACCCTGTTACTCAGATGGAAAGCTGGATTTACAAGAACAAAATTGGTGTCTAGTTACGGCTTAAGGATGTTTCATCTACTTCTATTTATACGGTGAAACCTTTCTTCACAGGGAGCAACATGAGATAGATATTTCTTTAAATGATCATTCATGTAATTCCATACAATTCCATGTATCCAGTAGTTCAGAACTTCCATTGTCAACTACCTTTACTTCTTGTAGTTTACTCTGGTAATAGCTGTCTTTTGTCATTTCCGTATTTTTGTTTTCTTCTTTTGTTAATTTTAGATGTGATTCAGATAAAATAGGAGAATATACCTGCAATATTTATACATTTTTCCCATGCCAGTATTTATCATGCTTTTCATTAGTTCTGTTGGTATATTTTCGAAGTGGGGCCAGCGGTGTGGCATAGCGGGTAAAGCCACTGCCTGCAGCACAGGCATCCCATATGGGCGCCAGTTTGAGAGCCGGCTGCTCCACTTCCAATTCAGCTCTCTGCTATGGCCTGGGAAAGCAGCAGAAGATGGTCCAAGTCCTTGGGCCTCTGCACCCACATGGGAGACCCAGAAGAAGCTCTGGCTCCTGGTTTCAGACTGGCCTAGTTCCAGCCATTGGATCACCTGGGGAGTGAACGTGGGAATGTAAGACCTTTCTCTCTCTCTCTGTAAATCTGCATTTCCAATACATAAATAGATCTTTAAAAAAAATTCAAAGCTACCAATATTAATAGCTGCATATATAATTTTAAAAGTTCTGACTACTGGCTGATTTTCTGAAATTTTTAACTTATTCAAGAAAGTACAATGTAACCTGTGTTACATATTAAATAGGTAAGAATTTAGGAGCCAAATTTCACTAAACTTTGTTCCAAGACATGTTTCCTTATACATATTTAATGCTTACTGTGTAATATGTTGTTCTAAATGATAAATACTAACAATTTAATCTACAAAATAAGACTGTAAAGTAGGGGCTGCTATCACCATGCCACATTGACTCTATTTTTTTTTTTCCTTAGAGATTTATTTATTTATTTGAAAGTCAGAGTTACACAAAGAGAAAGAGAGGCAGAGAGAGAAAAAGAGAGGTCTTCCATCCACTGGTTTACTCCCCAGTTGGCTGCAATGGCCGGAACTGTGCCGATCTGAAGCCAGGAGCTTCCTCCGGGTTTTCCCATGTGGGTGCGGGGGCCCAAGGACTTCGGCCATCTTTACTGCTTTCCTAGGCCATAGCAGAGAGCTGGTTTGGAAGTGGAGCAGCCGGGACACGAATGAGCACCCATATTAAGGGATGCCGGCACCACAGGCGGTGGCTTTACCGGCTATGCCACAGCGCCGGCACCCATGTTGACTCTCAATGCTGCTTTCAAGGTTGGACTTCTGACGCTAACCAAAATCCATCTTGAATTGGAATCTCTCTATACTAGTGTCTCCAACTCCCTTAATTCCGAGTAAGGGCTCTCAAAATCCGAATGTTCCCTGGCCTCCTAGTGCTCTCAGAATAGACTCTTCTTGACATCTTACTACTCCACATCAGCTCCTGCAACTGCTAATTGCGGTCGGGCCGCTAACAGAATCCTGGCCCTCCAGACACCTCACAGTGCCTTTGTACTAGAAACCCTCCCTTAGGTGCTTGTCCAGTCTGGCCCCCGGCACGGTGAGGCATTACCGCTGCTTCTACTTGTCTCTAAGTATCACCCATTGTCTGCTTCTCTGACCCCTGCACATCTTCTTCACTGGGCCGATAAACTGGACCTCCTGGAGACTGTTATTCACTTAATCTAGTCCAGACTTTGCAGGCCCTTTAAATGCCGACAGTAAACACACAACCTGGGCTGGCTCTTCTCAGTTCTGAGTTTCTGTCTCCATTTGTTGATTCGGGTGCTTAACTAAGCTAAGACACTAAGCTATGGCAATCTTCTGTCAAAGGTGCACATACTTCCGATTTGGAAATAATACAGACACTGACAAGCCAGGTGTCCGTGATGTGTCTGAAAGCTCTCATGTTACCCAAGGATGGGGTTGAGATGTGTTAGCATCGATGGGAAGAGGAAGATTAAGCAGACATCTCCCTAACCCTGATTCAGTGGCTTCCTATTCATTTTTAAAAGACTTATTTATTGGGGCCGGAGCTGTGGCAGAGTGGGTAAAGCAGTGCCAGCAGTGCCAGCATCCCATATGGGCGCCGGTTCCAGTCCCAGTTGTTCCACTTCCAATCCAGCTCTCTGCTATGGCCTGGGAACGCAGCAGATAGCCCACTTCCTTGAGCCCCTGCACCCATGTGGGAGACCCAGAAGAAGCTCCTGGCTTCTGGCTTCAGATCAGCACAGCTCTGGCCATTGCAGCCAATTGGGGAGTGAATCAGAGGATGGAAGCTTGCTCGCTCTCTCTGCCTCTTCTTCTCTGTGCAACTCTTTCAAATAATAAATAAATCTTTATAAAAAAGACTTACTTAACTTATATATTTGAAAGTCAGAGTTGGAGAGGGCGGGAGTGCCAGATACAGAAATCTTCCATCTACTGGTTTATTTCCCAAATGACCGGCAATGGCCAGAGCATCTCCTTCATGGGTGCAGGGGCTCAAGTACTTGAACCAACTTCTGCTGCTTTCCCAGATGTGTTAGAAATGAGCTAGATCAGAAGTGGAGCAGGGGCTGGCACTGTGGCGTAGCGGGTAAAGCTGCCACCTGCAGTGTCAACATCCCATTTGAGTGCTGGTTCAGCTCTCTGCTGTGGCCTGAGAAAGCAGTAGAAGAGGGCTCAAGTCCTTGGGAGACCCAGAGGTAGTTCCTGGCTTCAGATCAGCGCAGCTCCAGCAGTTGTGGCCAGCTGGGGAGTGAACCAGCAGATGGAAGATCTCGCTTTCTCTGCCTCTGCTTCTGTGTAACTGACTTTCAAATAAAGAAATCTTAAAAAAAAAAAAAAAAAGTGGAGCAGCTGAGACTCCAACCAGCACCCATTTACCCTCTATGCCACAGCACCAGCCTCGTTCTAGTCTGACCCACATTTCATCTACTCTATTTAAAAAGCCATCTATACAGATGCTGAAAGAACTGTCTCCCCCCACCCCTCAGACAATGGCCCTACATATGTACATCCTTCCAGTTGGGCCACTGAACACAACAGGCCAACCATCCTAAATTACTGTTCCTCCTAGGTATGGCGTTCTCATAGTAAAAGAGCAAGTGCTTAGCTCTATATCATCTAGTCTCACATTCTAGAGTCTTATCATTCGAGTTACAATACTCAATGTTCCTGAATTCCAGAGTACTTACAACCTGCTAGTTTTTTCTCAAAAACACTTAAATTAGCCTCAGAACTGAAGGATTTTTGTTTCTATTTCAGATGAGGTACTCTCACAGAGGCCCCTAAAAGGGTCAAGTGTTTAATGAGTGATCTTACTGATCTACATAAACACTAACATGCAAAGTCTTCAGTTTTAAGGCTAATTTCATTGATTTTTTTTTTACTTGACATTTATAAAGTACTAAGTACCAGACACAATTCTAGGTGTAGGGGTACAACAGAGAACAGACTTCTGTGCAGAGTACACATCCTAATGGCAATGAATTACAACCCCAATGAGAAAATCATGTAGTATTTAGATGTGTGAGGATCTATGGAATGAAGAAAAAGAAGTAATTTCACTAGAGGAAAGAGGTAAGAATGTGGGCATGGAAGTACAAATTATCATGTTAAAGGATGTTCAGAGAAGCCCCACTAGGAAAGAAGACATTTAAAAAAAAAACCAGTAAGGAATGAAGAAAAGCTTGTGGTAACTGGGGAACAATTTCAGGAAGAAAAGCCAGAGCAAAGGCCCAGAAGTCAGTACCTAAATCTGGCCTATGTGAGAAATAGCAAAAAAGTGGAAGGAATGAAGTCAGGGACAGAGTAATAAAATAACGAGGTCATATTTGGGGAGGGAGAGTAAATTTTTAGTTCTCATAAGCTATGGTTCAAAAACAAGTAAAAGACTTTTACTCCTTTGGATAGGGATTTGTTCTTCCGTATACTTCCAATAAAAATGTTATTTAATATTTATAAGAACCTGAATCCTGTTTCTATCAACTTCACCCAAATATAATTTATGTGCAAAAAGATACATTGATTGAAACCGTGCAACTCCTGAATTCTGACCAATGATTACACCCATGAACTCACTGCTGCACTCAAAAACAGAACAAAATCACCACCATGCCTAACAGTTTCCTCCTAACCTGTGCAATCTGTCCCTTCCTCCACCACCCGTTCCAAGGAGCAACTAGTCTGCTTTTTGTCACTACACGTTCGTTTGCAGTTAATATAAATGGAATCATACAGAATATACTCTGATACCTGGCTTCTGTCACTCAGTACAACACTTTCGAAATCCACAAATGCTCATGTGTATATAAATAGCTTGGTGCTTTTTATTGCTGAGTATTCCGTTGTATAAACACACCATATTTAATTTTTATCATCTATGGAAGGAAATTGGATTTTGTACCCCCACACCATTGTATTACATTACTGTTGATTTTAGTGACTGCATTCTAACAGTAAATTACAGTGATTATATATTCCGGAAATGTTAAGTACTTAAAGATTATGGACATGGAAAATTTTACAAGTTCAATTCAAATTTATGTACATATCTCTGCTACAGAGAATTACAACAAGGTAATAAATAAACAGGCATCCAAGCACGAAAATACATTAGTAGATAAAATCCTGTCGAGGTTGTGAAATGGAATGATGCAAAAATTTCCCAATAAGTTTGTTATACTATGGTGTTCAGAAAGCATTAGGTACATTTATTTTTAAAATAAATATTTATTTCTAAGGTAGAAAGAGAAATCTCCTATCAACTGGTTTACTCCCCAGATGCCTGCAACTGCCAAAGCTGGGCCAAGGCTCAAATGCCCATTTTATGTATACACACACACTCACACAAAGTGATGTAACTTCTATTTTCTAAGTCTATATTTACTATGTTAGAAGTGTAATTGTTTTTTTTTTTTAATTATTTACTTTACTGAAAGTCACAGTTACACAGAGAGAGAAGGAGAGGTAGAGGTAGAGGGAGAGATAGAGGGAGAGAGAGAGAGAGAGAGAGAGAGAGAGAGAGAGAGAGGTCTTCCATCCACTGGTTCACTCCCCAATTGGCCACAACAGCTGGAGCTGCGCCAATCCGATGCCAGGAGCTTCTTCCCAGTCTCCCCTGTGAGATTCTTCCAGGTCTCCCACGTGGGTGCAGGGGCCCAAGGACTTTGACCATCTTCTACTGCTTTCCCAGGCCATAGCAGAGAGCTGGATCGGAAGTGGAGCAGCCAGGACTAGAACCGGCACCCATATGGGATGCCAGCACTGCAGGCGGCAGCTTTACTCACTACACCACAGCGCCAGCCCCTGAAGTGTAATTCTTCATAACCTTTTAAAGTTGTTCTATCAACTTATGTTTATGAATTTTAAAAGTAGAGACAGACAATGAGTTTCCATTCAACAGTTCACTCCCCAAATGCACTCAACAGGCCAGACTGAAACTAGGAGTCAGGAACCCAATGACTTAAGTCATTACCATCGGAGGATCTGCATTAGCAGGAGAGCCAGAGTCCTGAATCCAGGCACTCTTAAACCCCTAAGCTAAATACCCTCCCCTTTACATCAATTTTAAGATATGAACTTAAAAATAAAAAAATAAAGATAGTTGAGGACCCCTTCTCTCAGGCCCCTTATTAATTGGTCTAAGGTAGGCAGGAACATCAGTTTTTAAAAATCGCCAGTTATCAGAGCTGGCATTGCGGCACAGCAGGTAAAGCTGCTGCCTGCAGTGCCAGCATTCCATATGGGCACCAGTTTGAGTTCCGGCTGCCCCACTTCCGACCCAGCTCTCTGCTATGGCCTGAGAAAGCAGTGGAAGAAGATCCAAGTCCTTGAGCTCCTACACCCTCAAAGGAAACCTGTAAGAAGCTCCTGGCTCCTGGCTTTGGATCAACCCAGCTACAGCTGTTGCGGCCATTTGGGGAGTGAACCAGTGGATGGAAGACCTCTCTCTCCCTCTCTGTCTCTCTCCCCTTCTCTCACTCTGTAACTCTTTCAGATAAATAATTTAAAAAAAAAAAAAAAAACAATAGAGAGAAAACAATAAAACTAGAAGTTGATTATTTGTAAATATCAACAAATTTGTCAAACTTTTAGCCAGACTGCGGCGCCGGCACACCGGGTTCTAGTCCCGGTCGGGGCACCGATCCTGTCCCGGTTGCCCCTCTTCCAGGCCAGCTCTCTGCTGTGGCCAGGGAGTGCAGTGGAGGATGGCCCAAGTTCTTGGGCCCTGCACCCCATGGGAGACCAGGAGAAGCACCTGGCTCCTGCCATCGGATCAGCGCGGTGTGCCGGCCGCAGTGCGCTACCGCGGCGGCCATTGGAGGGTGAACCAACGGCAAAAGGAAGACCTTTCTCTCTGTCTCCCTCTACTGTCCACTCTGCCTGTCAAAAAAAAATTAAAAAATTAAAAAAAAAAAACAAAAACAAAACAAAACCTTTTAGCCAGACTGACCAACAGGAAACAAGGTACAAATTACTAGAATCAGAAATTAAGAGGGAATACTATGAACTATATACAGAAACAAAAAGGACTATACAGGAATATCATGAACAATTTTATGCCAATAAATTAAGATAACTTAGAAGAAATCGACAAATTCCTACAGAGACACATGTCACTGAAATAATGATACAGCTGATAATCTGGCAGCTCAACAAAGAAGGCAGAAGGAGCAACAAGCACAGTATCTTTCGGAGTTTAGAGATATTTTCTAAAGTTGATGATCAAGGAAAAAATTTAAACATTCAAGTTATCCAGCCTGTGGAAAAACTAAAACTAAGAAAAATTGAAGAAAGTAGTAGTGATGAAAATATTCACTTTTTATGGAAGCAGTGTTTAAAAATTATAGAGGTAGAATCCTATTTCAGAGTTGTAGATGTAATCCATCATTAACAAATGAAACCTGAAGTCAGGAGTAGTTCATATGATGGTAGAAATGGGAAGGAGAGCAGGAAGTATTAAGTACTTCAAGTTCATAAATTATTTACATTAATTCATTTATTTACTGCTCACTACAATCTGGTAATGTGGGTGCTATCATTTCCATTTATTGCAGATGAGAAAATGGAGTTGCCAGATGTTAAGTGACTCTCTTAAGAATGGCAGAGAGGTGGGCATTTAGCCCAGCAGTTAAGTTGCCAGCAACCCACCCGGGTTCAATTCTCAGCTCTGGCTCCGTCTTTCACCTTCCTCTCAGTGCAGACTCCAAGATGGCAGCAGTAGTTAGGTCCCTGCCACTAACATGGGAGACTTGGATTGAGGTCCTAGCTCCTGGCTTCAGGCTCACCCAGCCCAGGCCTGGCTGTTGCAGGCATTTGGGGAATTAACAAATAAATGGGAACTCTGTCTCTGTGCCTCTCAAGTAAATACAGTTAGAAATTCACAGTGACAAAGCCACAATCTGAATCCAGCAGACTCCAAAATCCTTACTCTTAGTTATTTATCATTTTGAAAATGGACGAAATTTCAAGATGCCAACAATAATAATTACTTTAAATAAAACTAAAATTTCTTGACAAATACATTTGTCAATCCAAAATTCATCTTTAGTATTATTTTTCAGACCCAGAAGGAATCTACAATTTCATCTACTACAGTATGAATATATTTCTCCTTGATTTTGTATGTAAATCTATTACCTATACATAAAGGTGATTTAAATGATGTCAAAATGATTTTAAAATGTTTAGTTTATTTAAAATTCTCATTTAGGATCAATCTTTGTATTCAGCTCCTCAGTAAAACATTTGGAAATGTACTAGAGAATGGTTTTAAGTATTTCAGATTAAATATAATCAGTGATTTAATAAGTTACCTAAAGTACTTTATTTGCAAAAAATGTAAGAAGGATGACACTAGACTTCAGTAGTTCTACTTCCTGTTTAGAAAGCTTCACATATTTAAAGTAATAAATATATTCATCTTCTTATACTTTCCAGAAGCTCAATTTAAAAAAGTATTATTGCTGTAAATTTTCAAAACATGCAAGAGTCTGTGCTTACAACACTTCTATGGAGAAGAGGGACTGTAGCTGTGAGGTGAAGGATATAAGAGTATTCTTGAAGTAAGTATTAGTAAAATTAAGAGAAATAAGGGATACTATCACTTAATTATATACAAATCGCTGTTTTAGCACAACCTGGTGTTGATAAGTTATAGGTAACAGTAAATGTCAGAAAAATCACTACAATTTTCTAGTTACTTTAAATCTACTCACAGTACAGTAATATCAATTCATAAATTCAAAAATCCAAATAGAGGTTCATATATTAAATTTTCATATATTCAAATATTGATTCAGATCAATTAGAGAATAACATATGCCTTTTAAAAAAATTGCACTTCCAAAACAAAAAAACCAAGAGCGACAGCAAAATTATACAATTACAGCATATTTAATTTGTACGTAATATTCACTAAGTGAATATCAGAAAGTAAAATAAACATAGAACCTTCTCTCCTCTCATCAAATTATTTCAAGAAACCTAATATTGGCACACCAATGAATTAAAGTATAAAAATCTTTAGGACTGACTACTCCTCTAAGAGCATACACCCTGCTTTATTTCATTTCCTCATTATCTTTCCCTAATTCACTCATCAACTATTTTGTTAAGTCAAATTAGGAAAACTCTAAAAAACAAAGCCATATTATGTCTACTGGTTTTGATGTAGAATTTTTAGTCTTCATAGCAGAAAATCTGTGTATTGGTACAACTGGAAGAAATTTTATATAAGGCTTGAATCTCCAATCTGTACCAAAGTTTTTAAAGAAAGGCTTGGAAATCAGATTATTCTGATTTAAAGTATTAACAACAACTTGTTTTTAAAAACAAAACCAAACAGAATTCGATATTATCATTTATGCTTCTGCTCTCTTTTGCTGTTTTATACCTTTCCCTCCTATATTAGGTTCTAAGTACTTGAGAACCTACTAACCTTAACTTCCCAGTGTATCTTGGAAGGTACGATTTGAATGTTAAGTAATGTTAGGTATTTAAATGCTGAAAGAGTTCAGAGGAATTTCCCCTGCAGAGTAACTACAAACATATCTCTTATGCCACATCTGTCCTGTAGATATTTACATAACTCATTTTTCTAATTCAACAATCCACAATGCTCATTATATACACTGACTTCTTTTCATTCCCTGAGCATCTGAAATAAGTCAAGGACTTGAGCTGCAATTTTCTACACTATCCTGAGATGGTCCATGGTCAAAATCATTTCAGATGCCATGAGGTGTTAGGTCATTATTCTCTCCTGCAAACCTACTTCAGACTACGACAGATACTGGCACACCTCCTCTTTCCCCTTACCTCTAAACTATCCTGGCCACAAACCTGTGGTTGTTTGTTACCAATAACAGATTTTCTTCAATACTCATATCTGTAAAAGAAAGTTTTATATATTTAAAACGTTATATATTTAACATTACATTTCCTCTTAAGATATATTTTTCTCTTCAGTTCCTATCTTTTGTCTAATTTTTAAAATTTTTTTCTTAAGATTTTTATTTATTTCAAAGAGTTAGAGAGGGATCTTCCATCCGTGGTTCACTCTCCAAATGGCTGCAATGGCCAGAACTGGGCCGATGCAAAACCAGGAGCCAAGGAGCTTCTTCTGGGTGCAGCTTCTACTCAGGTGCAGAGGCCCAAGCATTTGGGCCATCTTCCACTGCTTTCCCAGGCACATTAGCGAGGAGCTGGATGGGAAGCAGAGCAGTCCGGACATGAATCAGTGCCCACACGGGATGCCAGTGCTGCAGGCAGCGGTTTAACTGACTGAGCCACAGTACTGATCCTCTTTTGTCTAACTTAACATATAAGACAATATCTTTATGACTTTACTTGTTTTCCATCCACAAACAACAAAAATCTTCCAAGTCTTTCTGGAGGGCTAGAAGCTACAATTCTTAAGTATTATGCATAACGTATTAAGTACACATAAATTCTGAGTTGTCCTATACCTGCAAACTCATGAGGAAAGATTATTCTGCCCAAAAGGTGGTGTGGATTTTGAAAACCTTTGCTTAACTGTCCTCAGAAAATAAATAAATGGTGAAGAATGAAGATTCCCAACTACAATGAGGTTTCTGTGATAAGTGCTCAGAAAAACTTTTAAGGTACATGTCACTGAGTCACAGCAAATATTAAGAGAATCTCATTCCATACTATGTGGTCTTTTTTCCTTATACTCCAACATAATTTGAGACTCAAGATTATTTTCACTGTAACATTGAGAAGCAACTTTTTGGCTTATGTAGTAGCAACCTTTTTCTCTTAAGGAACACAATGATTCACCTGAAACAGATGGAAAAAAAAAAAAAATACCCCAACCTATCAGTATAGTATAGTATGACTACCCTTCCAATGAACTATCAAACACAAACTGACAAAGTTGGTCTGTAAAAGGCCAGATATATATTTTAGGCTTTGCACACTACAGCCTTGGTAACAGCTATTCTGTCATTGTAACACAAAAGCAGCCACAGATACTAAGAATGAACAAAGCTGTGTTCTAATAAACCTCTGCTTATGTGCACTAAATTTCCTATTAATTTTCATTTATCATAAATTTTTAATGATATAAAATAAACAATTCTTATCTCACTGTGAAAAGCAGGAAGTGGGTTGAATTGTCAAGACTGTATAGTAGCTATGTTCTACAAAGGCCTTTATATGTTAGGTAAAATGCTTGAGATTCCCAAGACTTTGGAGACTTAGGTTTTATTAAATTTCTCATTTAAAAATTTACACAAGTTTTCTTTGTGCTTAAATATATTCATACAAGAGAAAGAAAATAAGCCAGAAAAAATACAATTCCCTTCTTAAAAGATGTAAAATAAATGTTTCCCATTAAAATGTGTAATTCACAAGCATAAAATTAAAGATTAAAATGTTATTCTATGCAATGTAAACAACATGCATAGGTCTGGTACAGAATTTCTTAGTTTTTAGGAAAAAGAAAAAGATGAGAAAGGTTTATAAATTTCTCAGTCTCTTTTATAAAAAGCAGCAACTGAAAACAATGATCACTTGCATGTACAACCATCCACTCAAAATGCTGTATGAATTATACTGCGGAACTGGAATTGACCTAGTTGAGTTCTGGTTGCTTTTTAAAAAATGCACAATTGTATCATAGAACACTGTGGCTTCTACAATTTGTCACAATTTTGAAAAGGGAACTCCTGTCTCCATAATATAAGGAAACAAGAACACTCTTCCAATCATCATCATACAGATAAAAAACTTCACAGTCTGGTGTACCTTTATCAAAGGTAGAATGATTCACTGCTACACTTGCATGGATTATTTTCATCCTCAGTAGTTCCTAACATAAAATAAATTTTGTAAGAACTTTCATCTATTTGGGTTTCCCAAAGAAAGATACTAATACAAAATGAATTAAACTGGAAGAAGTCCATGGGCTAAAGAAAAAGGAATTGAATATAAAATGTTTACCAACTTTATCCTTTCTAATCTTACAACAGCATCAGGTATTATGACTTAATCAGCTTCTCAGGCCTATCCATCATGAATGCAACTCAATCTTCTATTTTAACTCTCCTCAGATCCATCTTTTGTTTGGTGCATCATTTTGCGACGTATAAGATCACTTCGTCCAACTTCAACCATTTGTTCTTCCCAAGATTTCATTTCATTATCGTAACGAATTTTATCATCTTTAGCAAGTTGAATATATACCTAAGAAAAAGGGTAAATTTCAAAAATAATTTATTCAGAAAAGAGCAATTAATTTCTAGAATGCTTCTATGTATACTTCAGAAACTGCATAACTATTCTACATATATAAAAGGGGATTGGAGAACAAAAGCTTCTATGAGATAAAGTTAGATGAGAAAAAGCACAGATGAGACAGAGATAAAAATTTAAGTATTAATGAGATTGTTAACAAATTCAGGGTTTAGGGTGTAGGGAGAGGGTTGAATCCAGATAGGACTACCACTCAATACAACAGAAAATCTAAGCTTAAAGATACCAATCAAAGCTTCTAAATACCAATTTTACTTACAATCAAAAACTACCAGGAGAACAAGAGCAAAACTGGGTCTAAGGACCTGAAAATAATTTTAAATTACTTTAACTGTGCTATCATTGATACGAGGTTGCTGTCATATGAATCAACCTTGCCTTAATATGCCCTCTCACAGACACTCTAATTGTATGCTTGAGACTGAAACCCGTAATACTTACTTGTTTTTGAGAACTAGGCAGATTTTTCCAGTTATCATTTACAGCCTTCAGCTTTGCCTGCAAAACACATGTTTAAATAACAACACAAATGGGGATTCAAGGTCTTTTATTATTCATTCCAACAACAAAAACTCAGGTATCAATAACTTACAGGCAAAGCCTCACCAATTCTCAACATATTTGCTTTCTAAACAAAAGCTATTAAACCATTAAAATCTCCAAAAATGGAAGCAAGCATTTGGCTTAGTGGTTAAGACACTGGTTAAGAGACATGTGTCAGGCAGGGCCAGCGCTGTGACCTATGGAATAAAGCTGCTGCCTGCAGTGCCCGCAGGATGCTGGTTTGATGCCGGTTCGGGTCCTGGCTGCTCCACTATCAATCCAGCTCTCTGCTATGGCCTGGGAAGCAGAAGATGGCCCAAGTGCTTTGGCCCCTGCAGGATACCAGGAAGAAGCTCCTGACTGCCGATCAGCTCAGCTCTAGCCATTGCAGCCATTTGGGGAGTACATCAGCTGATGGAAGATACCTACCTATCTCTCGTTCTCTGCCTCTCTGTAACTCTGCCTTTCAAATTCAAGTAAATAAATAGATCTTAAAAATAAAATAAAATAAAAGCATAAATCCACATTGACAAAAACAGCAGGGGAAGGGAAAACCAACAGAAAACTTGAGAAGCTGAAAAGCAGATGGAGGAGTTTTAAGTGACTCAACTGACCCAAGAAACCTAATTCCTAATTTGGCACTGAGGAAAACCTAAAAACAACTTGATTTACAATGCAGAATTCCCAAACAGTACAGAAACTGGCAACACCAGACAGAGGTGAAGATAAGACTAAACACAGACGGATTGGCTGAAAGACTGTTTAGAAAGGTTAAATCCCCTCTATGGAAGATTCTAGGACATTTTATTCCCTTTAGAGAATAAAATAGATTTATTCTATAAAAACCAGGTATAGCTGAGAGCTATGGTACTGTGTTAAAAATAGAGATTAAGTCAAAGTATACACAGTATAATAAGAGTAAAAGAATGAAAGAAAAACAGTTCAGAAAAGAAAATTAAGAGAACCAGTTCAGAAGATCTATATGTAAATATCAGGATTCTAACAAGTGAGAAGAAAAAGAAGCAGGGGCAAAAAAAGAAGTCAGATCACCCTCCAAGGACCAACAGCCAAAACTGTTTTGGGATGGATGTTGAGCACAGCAGTTAAAATGCTGCTTGGAAAGCCTATATCCCTTACTGGACTATCTGGGTTCAAGCCTTGGCTCTACTTCCAATCCAGCTTCCAGCTAACACATACCCTGGGAAGGCAGCAAATGACAGCTCAAAGTAGTTGGGTCCCTACAGGGACCCACTTGAAAGAACCACACTGAATTCCAGGCTCCTGGTTTGGGCCTGGCCAGCCCAACTGTTGCAGACATTTTGGGAATGAACCAACAGATGAGGGATCTCTCTCAAACAAATAAAAATTTAAAAATACACAAACATACTTACATTTCACTAATGTAGAGCCACAGAAATTGAATTTAAAATCCCAAGGGGAATAATTAAGTGAAAATATGTAGCCAATGAAGACTATGTCACATAAACACCTTTATTAATCAAATGTTAAACAGGATTTGTGACATGAACTGCAGATACAAATAAGCCCAAAAAGAAAGAGTGCCAAACACTTCATATTTTCAGACTAAGGTTAAAGATCTGAACATCTTTTATCATCTCACATGATACAAGAAAAAAAATACAATTACCCATTTAGAACTAGCTCCTAAGAAAAATATGAAAAGACTAAGCTACAGCAGTGACTGACAAACTATCTTTGACACATTCACATTATGACATTTACATGTGTAACACATCCCCCCTGCATAACCAAAATTTTACTGAAGGACTCAACAGGAAACAATAGGTTACATTAAATTTCTAGCTCAAAACATTGTAGCTCTATTCTCATTCTTTCCAGTGACCGTAAAACAGAAAAATCTCCAAAAGAACTTGAATAAATTTGAAAATTTTGTTTTTTAAATTTAAAAAGCTAGCAATGTATTGACAACAACATACTCAAATTAACTGTATATAGTAACAAAAAAGGATTTTTCTTTAAAAGAGATCTAATAAAGAAGACCCTATCAACAGTTTTAACTTCTGTAAGTTACTACTTTCTTTCACCAGTTGACATGACATCCCTAGAATTTCATCTCTAAATATTTACTAAGTTAAATTAAGCAAAAACCTAAGAAATAAACACAGTTCTGTTTACCTGTGATGAACCATCTTTAGCTTCTTGGAAACTTTCAGATACAAAAATGTTATAAGCTGAGCGAGGTCTTTTTGGTTTTCCAAGCATTGTTAACTCCTGAATATCGACAACAGAAAGGTAAAATAAAGCTTTAACCTCATGAGATTAACTTACCCACAGAAATTTATTCACTACTATGCATTACAGGACATTAGTTAAACTGAATGTTACAATTCTTAACATAAAGTATGGAATGGTTATCTCTTAGGGTATGAATTGTTTTTTAACAGTACTAAGTTTTGAAAATAACAGATTTCATCAATTATTTTCCATACAAAAACATTTCCTTTAAATATTATTTTCATGAACTGAGTGGGCATAAATGAACAAAGTCTTTTAAAAAGACAGACTGTGGGCATTTTCATCTTTTTGTTAAACTTAACTATTCTCCCCTTTGTTTCTTGAACTACTGCCAAGGATTTTCTCCTAAATGCTTCACTTGCAGCTTTCTGGATCTCAGGCAGGAGGTCAACTGAGAAAGTTGATCTCTGAATTAAAAGGCACTGGGAGCCTCTAATGGGAAGAAAATTCAAGAAAGAGTAAAAATAAAAAGGGAGATCTCTTCTATATCTGTCCAATTCTCATTTCTGCTCCTCTTCACTCAGCAAGGCTGAGTGCAATAAGGATAAAAAGAGAATGAAAACGGGAGAAAAATGCTACAGTAATTACCCCTCCAAATGTCATCCCCATGTATACTCTCTCACTGTTACTGTAGCTTCTGGCTCCTGTGGGTCAGCAGCCCTGAATTACCACAACTGGCTTAGAACTGAGTTAGTCTAGTGCAGGATAGCTTAAAACGATGTGTCATCTCACATTCAAGGCTGGAATCTATTTTTTTCAGAGAAACTGCTTTAATTCTGATGACCATTTTCTTACAGTATATGTACTGGTCCACAAGCTCACCACCTCACAACTATACTAATACTAGATTCAATAGAAAAACAATAGCATATACGTAGATTAATATTTTAAATGGAACAACAAATTTCAAACCATGTAACGGTTTTTAAAAGATATTTCTTTGAGGAAAAATAGAATACCATCCTAAAGGCATTTCTTCCTTGATTAGATAAACTAGCACTTTTCCCTGATGTGCTAATGAGTGAATTCAGTCTATTCAGCAATTCAGTATCAAATTTACCTTACCTAATTCACCATTACCTATAAAACAATTCCAATTACTAGGTTATTCTACACAAGACTCAGAAGCAAAGATTCTTACTATTCTTGATTAGGCTGTTTCCTAATTGTTCCTGTAGCTTTCATGCTAGTCCTATAAATTGTATATCTGAAATCTGGATACATCTGAGAGCAGTAAGAAGAATCAGCAAGATTTTCAACAGCAAGCAGTTCTAGGGGCAGAAGATGGTCCAACTTTGTCCATCTTTGCCTAACTGAAGTACACCTGATGATACCTAACACATCGTATCTATGTATTATCAAAACAAGGGAAATCTACATATAGTCATAGTTATATAAATCTCAGTTCTTTGCAATTAGAAAAGAGTATTTCAATGATACTCACTCTCTTTTTCATTAATGCTTTCTTTTTTAAACGTTTTTGCATGATTTCTTTTTCCATAGATAGCATCTGACTTGGAGTTAGATGTTCTTGAATTCTGCTAATCTCTTCTTTGTAGGCCTCCCACTCTACCCTGTAAGCATCTTCATATACCTATAAACAAAAGAACCCAAATAAGAAGTCAGTAAATTGTTGCTAGCAAATTCAACATAACACATCTGCCAGAGAAAGACAACTGCATGACTTCAAATAATGACAAGGCGGGACCACTAGATGAAAAATGTGCTCTTAGGTGAAGTATGCAGAGATTAAAGGTAAGTTTATTGTGGTGCAAATAAAACCAGAATTCATGCATAGGTTTCTTTAAAAAATTCACAGAAAATACATATTATGAAAAAAACTACAAATGGATTTCAATTTTTTTGCACCAAAATAGTTTTAATTCCATTTTCTATGAACTTTAAAGTATTCTCATGCTGACCAAGGTGAGAATCTAGCAACTAGCTTCCACTTTCTAATGGCTGCCAACCTCTCATGTCCACCCCCGTACATCCATATTATCACCACTTAAGGAGATCAGAAAGTACAAAGTTCCTTTGTAGATAATTAATGTTAAAAAAAAAAAAAAAAAATAGGGCCGGCGCCGCGGCTCAGTAGGCTAATCCTCCGCCTTGCGGCGCCGGCACACCGGGTTCTAGTCCCGGTTGGGGCACCGATCCTGTCCCGGTTGCCCCTCTTCCAGGCCAGCTCTCTGCTGTGGCCAGGGAGTGCAGTGGAGGATGGCCCAAGTCCTTGGGTCCTGCACCCCACGGGAGACCAGGAGAAGCACATGGCTCCTGCCATCGGATCAGCGCGGTGCGCCGGCCGCGTCGCACTACCTTGGCGGCCATTGGAGGGTGAACCACGGCAAAAGGAAGACCTTTCTCTCTGTCTCTCTCACTGTCCACTCTGCTTGTCAAAAAAAAAAAAAAAAAAGCCCCTGGGCCATCTGGTTCTAAGACATGGAGGCAGGTGTTTGGTGCAGCAGTTAAGTTGCCACTTGGGATGCCTGCCTCCTACTTGGGGAGGTACAGGCAGCTAAGATGCCACTTGAGGAAACCCAGAGTGCCTGGGTTTGAGTCCTGGCTCTGCTTCTGATTCTAGCTTCTTGCTAACACATACCCTGCAAGGCAACAGGAGACGGTTCAAGTACTTAGGTCCCTGACACCCTGGTGGGAGACCTGTATTGGGTTTTGGGAACCTGGCTTTGACCTGGCCCAGCCCAACTGTGGTGAGCATTTGGGGAGTGAATCTATGGTAGAAGATCTCTGTCTCTGCCAACTGTCTCTATCTGTCTCTTCCAAACTGTAGAGTAGCAACTGCAGGTATTTGAAAATCTGTGTGCTTACCTTTTTCTCTGAATCAGGAAGTTCCCTCCACAGCTCGGCAATTCTTTTAATTAGCTCTGAATTTTTTGCCTCTATGGATTGGAATATAATGAAAAGAGATGTCACAATTTTATGGCTCAGGATGAATTGCTAAAGATTTCCAAGAAAGCACAATCCATGAGCTCAACAAAGCAAGTTACATTACACACACCTCTATAGCACACTTAATACAACAAGTTAACTTCATCCCATTAACTTAAATATTAGAAATACTGGGGCCAATCAAAGTAGGAGGTACCTTTCTCTGAAGGGAGGAGAGAACTTCCACTTTGACTGTGACCCTATCGGAATAAGATCAAAGTCAGCGAACTCTAAAGGCTTCCATAGCCCTGACAACTCATGACTAGAGCCTAGGGAGATTACTGACGCCATGAACAGGAGTGTCAATTTGTTAAGTCAGCAACAGGAGTCACTGTGTACTTACACCCCATGTGGGATCTGTTCTTAATGTGTTGTCTAATGTGAAGTGATACTATAACTAGTACTGAAACAGTATTTTTACACTTGGTGTTTCTGTGTGGGTACAAACTGATGAAGTCTTTACTAATTATATACTGAATCGATCTTCTGTATATAAAGATAATTGGAAATGAAAAAAAACAACCTGGTGTTAAATTGGAAATGGCATAGAAAATTAATTAATTTTAAAAAATTATGTAGGATCTCTGTCTTTAATGTGCTGTACACTGTTATTTAATACTATAACTAGTACTCCAACGGTAGTTTTTTCACTTTGTGTTGCTATATGGGGCAAACTGTTGAAATCTTTACCTAATATATACTAAACTGATCTTCTGTATATAAAGAGAATTGAAAATGAATCTTGATGTGAATGGAAGGGGAGAGGGAGCGGGAAAGGGGAGGGTTGCGGGCGGGAGGGAAGTTATGGGAGGGGGGAAGCCATTGTAACCCATAAGCTGTACTTTAGAAATTTATATTCATTAAATAAAAGTTTAATAAATGAAAAAAAAAAAAGAAAGAAAGAAATACTGGGGCCAGCGCTGTGGTGTAGTGCGTAAAACTGCCGCCTGCAGTGCTGGCATTCCATATGGGCGCTGTTTCAAATCCTGGCTGCTCCATTTCCAATCCAGCTCTCTGCGATGGCTGGATCGGAAAGCAGTGGAAAATGGCCCAAGTCCTTGAGTTCCTGCACCCGTGTGGGAGACCAAGAGGATGTTCCTGGCTCCTGGCTTTGGATCGGCGCAGGCCCCTCCATTGTGGCCAACTGGGGAGTGAACCAGCAGATGGAAGACTCTCTCTCTGCTTCTACTTCTCTCTGTGTAACTCTTTCAAATAAATAAATAAATAAATAAATCTTAAAAAAAAAAGACCTGATTTGCAATCTTTTTTAAAAAAAAAAAGAAATACTTTACAATTTTGTCCAAGTCTGTTAAAAGCCGATTACCCAATCAGAAAGGAGTATTTTCTATACTACCCAAAATTGTCCTCAAAAATTACCAGTTTAAATAGGCAGATAATTAAGTGCTTAAGTTTTTTACTTCCCTATTTCAATCTTAACATTTTTCAAGTCTTTCAGGAATTATTAAATTCAAAAAATCTGACTAAACTATATTATAGTCTTGATTCATAAAACACCATCTTATGTTGCATATTACAGAATAATATCTGGAAACAAACTATTCTAAAAATCAATCTATAATCTCTGCTTCTTTCCTCACATTAACTGGAATGTTGGAGTGCAACTGATTTAACAAATCACCTGTTAGTTCCAAATCTTACATTTAAATCTTACATTTAAAAGATGTGGGTACTTGACTATGTCTCTTAAACTAATTCCTGACCTAAAACGCAAGGATTTTTATTTTAACTAATTTGCTTTTCACAAGTCCCCTATGACTTATTTGATGTAAAGGGGCTTCGGAAATCATAAGCAGAAATGAACTCTTAATCTACCTATTACCTTTATACCATAACCCCAAAATCAAAGTCCTATAGCCTTTTCAAGCAATCAATAAACATCCTAGCTAGAAATTTTTTTCAAGAACTCTAGACAAGCAGAATTTTCACTCAAGAAAGCTCTTGAAATGAGCATAAGCTGCACAGAACTTTACAGACCACTTCCACACTATGTTATTTCATTAGAGCTTTATCAACAATTCTAAGGCACAAAGAGCAGCAGCTATGCACGATTCATAAGCAGCACTCCCAGGCCTAAGAAAGACAATCGGACCCAAACAGGGAGCTGTCCACTCCACATACTATCTTTAAAATACCTTTCATCCTTCCTCATTTACAACTAAAGCATTTCTGTTAGGTATAAAATGCTGCACTTTGTTTTACAGACATCATACAAAATGATAGCTCCTGCAAACGCCAGAAGCTTTGAAAGAGCAAAGCCAGTATTCACCTTAACTGTTTAGTGGCCTTTTTATTACATCAGAGAAGAGCAGAAGCCCCCCCCCCCCAAATTCCTCACCTGGGTTCTTAGCTTTAAATATGGGTAGCTGTTCTTTAGAAAATCGAAGGTATGAAGTCATAGGTTTCTTTGGATAGCTGCCAAAGGTGGATGAACACCATTTCGGAATATACGAAAAACTACACAGAAATGCAAAGAAAACAAGCACAGTCAAGTATGGAACTGCCAACATTCACATGCATATAAACACGGCTCTCAAATAAAATGTCATCAAGATGCTTTCTACTCGTCTCCTTTGATAAGAATGCTTATGCCTTATTTAAAACCCTGTCCTACCCAGAGGGGAGTGCCTGCAGGGCTCAAGTCTCAAAGCATCCAAACGCTGGCTCCGGAGCCCCGCCTCCTCCACACCTATAGGATGGCGGGAGACAAGGCGCGATTTCGCAGGGGACCCCGCTAGGTGCGCCCAGGCTGGACGGCAGGGAGGAGCGGCTGCAGGGGTGGGGGGAAACAGGAAGCAGGGCACCGGGGACTAACGGAGGAGGGCCTGGGCTCGCAGCCACCGTCTCCTCCGCAAGGTCGAGGTCTAAATCAGAGAGCCAAGGTGGCCCAGGCCGCCTAGCAAGAGCAAAGAGTAAGGGACGGCGTCCCCATTCCATGCCCAGGGACGTCCAGGGCCCCGGGGGGGCAGGTGAGTGGTCCTACCTGAAAGGTGAGCGCAGTCGACTTCCACAGCCCGCGCACAGGTCCGCTCCAGACTTCCCCAGGGTCCTCAGCGCGCCCCACATGCCCCGGAGAAGCGCCATCGCACCGGCGGACTAGGCAGTGCCCGTACCCCTACCTCCGAAAGAACAGGCACGACGACAGCAACACCCCGAACCCGCGTGCCACCCTCCTGGATCTGTTATCATGCCCGCCACTCGCGAGGTACTATGGGAAGCCTGCTAACATCCGGTCGGGAGACGAGGGGCGGGCCGGAGCAGAACGTGCGCAGGCGCAGTAGTCAGTCCGCGGTGGGCGGGGCTGCGACGAAGCCGGAGGGGTCACCGGGGCGGGCGAAGGCAAAGCGCAGCCGGCTGACCTGCGGAGGGCCCTGACCTCGAGGAGGCGCTGCGGAGCCGCCTCTGCCCCCGGCCGCCTCCCGCAGTCGCTTCCTCCTCCGGTCGAGGAGGCTGGTGGAGAGACGGCGCAGGCCTCCCCCCGACCGGGCACTGGCAGGCGCGGCGTCCGCACTGACGGCCTGGGCGGCCCGTACGTAACAGACAGTCCGGCCGCGAGGACGCGGGCCTGCTGTGCGTGGCTCTGGCTGTTGTGCGCCGCACATGGTGGTCAGAGCTCCGGCGATTCGCAGATCCCCGGGCCTTCCCTCAGAGCCTGAGCTAGCAGGTGTGTGGGGGCCCGCGTCTGTGTTTTTAACACGAGTTCAGTGCCGGTGGGGCTGGAACCACGCTGAATCCGGGTTTAGGCCATCCTCCCATCTGAGGCACACAGGCGTCAGCTCTGACCTCCAACCCTGCCGGCTTTGAGTGGCGAGGACATGGTCCGCCCAGTTAGTTGTCCAGAATCAACCTGAAGGTCTTGTCCTGGGACTGTCACACCCCCGACATAGGATTCCTTTACCCCCCACCAAGTGAGAATGTTGGACTGGAGCAGAATTTTCTCAACCGAACTCTTGAGACCATGTGAAAAGAACGTCTGGAGTTATTGAATGATGGGCTGTACAGTTAAAAAAAAAAAAAATTATAGGCCCCCGCCTGCGACGCCGGCACCCCGAGTTCTAGTCCCTGTCAGGGCGCTGGATTCTGTTCCTGTTGCTCCTCTTCCAGTCTAGCTCTCTGCTGTGGCCAGGGAGTGCAGTGGAGGATGGCCCAAGTGCTTGGGTCCTGCGCCCCATGGGAGTCCAGGAGGAAGCACCTGGCTCCTGGCTTCGGATCTGCGCAGTGTGCCGGCTGTAGCAGCCATTTGGGGGGTGAGCCAACGGAACGAAGCCCTTTCTGTCTTTCTCTCTCTCTCACTAACGCTGCCTGTCAAAAAAAAAAAAATTATTTATTTGAGAGGTAGAATTGGAAAGAGAGGCAGAGAAATCATCCATGCGCAGGTTCACAGAGCCAGAGCTGGGCCAATATGAAGCCAGGAGCCGGGAGCTTCTTCCTGGTCTCCCACGTAGGTGCAGGGGCTGAACTACTTGGGGCATCTTCCCCTGCTTTCCCAGGCCACAGCAGAGAGCTGGATCAGAAGTGGAGCAGCTGGGACGACCCTTGGCCGTATGGGATGCTGGCACCACACATGGCAGCTTTACCTGCTATGGCACAGCGCACCCCCCACAGTTTCTGTTTTGTGTTGTACGAATTCCATTTTTCTATTTAGGCAGTGGTGTGAAAAAAATTATGAAGATCTAAAGATGTCTAGGCTCTTCCAGATTTTAAATACTAGGTATTTCCAAGATATCAGTTCTTTCTTGCCTTTATTCTTTCCGGCCATAATTGTTAGAAAAATTCTTCCCAGTGTAAAATTGAGCTCAGAGACCACACCTTTTTGTAGCTTCAGAACTGCCCCTTTCGAGCTACCAAGGGCACAGCCCACTTCTTTTAAGTGGTAAATAATAATCAATCACCATTTCCCTTTTCATGGAATCTCAGGGCTAAAAGAGACCTTGGAGGTCATCTATGTAAACCTGCCATTCTGTCATGGAAAAAGCATTTGTTCATTTATTTTTTATGACCATATACCATGTTCAAATCCCAAAATGTAGATTCATAATATCTCTCCCTGCCCCCAAAATCTAGAGGCAGAGGCAAAGAAGTAAACAAAAACAACACTGTGTGAAGATAGACTTAAGTATGGGCTGGAATTTCTTAGTTACATTTAAGGTGATTTATAAAATAATTCGTTTCCCCTTCATTTGTCTGGAATGTTTTTGTTATTTCAGGTGTTTGATATAAAGTTAAACTTTTGGATATTTAAGCAATATTTTGTGATTTTCAAGGGTCATTTTTAATAAATTTTGCTGTTAAGTTCTTATAAATCAAATGTGAAACATTTCAGTTTTTATCAGTTACCAGTCTACTTAGAACTCACTCACATTGCCATGAAATTTTATTGTAAATGCAGTAGTTACAAAGACATATCTCTGCCTACTTAAGCTATTTTTGAACAAAAAGACATATGGTTTCATTTATGTCTATAAAACATAAAAATACTGCAGCCTTTCCCAGGGTTCTCTCCCCTTTATTTTAAAAGTTTATCCACTCCCATGACTTCAACTATCAATCATAACCTCATGATTCCCACCATTTTATATTGACTCCAGACCTTGCCTTTTAGTTCCATAGCATACCAGCATTGTCTAATGGATATCTTCACCATCGTGTCCCAGGGGTACTTCAATTTCAGCATTTCCTGAACAAATCTCATTGTCTTTCCCCTACCTTAAGCTCCTCTCTTAAAAAAAAGAAGAAAAAAAAAAAAAAACACACCTGCTCCCCACTTCAGTCGTCTGAGTCAACTATTGATAAATCATTCTGGACTCTCCCCATTGGTACTCTGTCAACCTGCTGGTGCTGAATGTTGCTGATTTCATCTCATTAAACCACTCTACTATGTATCCTGTCTTTACCAGGTTCATTGCTGTTGCTTTTGTTCAGGACAGTAATATACTAGTACAGCAGCTCCCTAAAAAAGGAAGCCCTAATTTGTAGTTTTTGCTGATGTCAGTGGTATAAATACTCCCACCATGGCTAATTTCAAGCTACCAAGTTACTGAACCCGAAGATTGGAAGCGCTGAGCACACTGGGCTTTTTAGCTGGCTCCAATATACCGTTGGTTCAGGCTCTGCCATCTTTTCACAAACTCTTAAGTAATTTTCCTGCTTCTAATCTTACTTCCCCAAAAACCTTATTCCAAAGTCATCATGTCAATTTTTCTATAAGGAAAATTGTGGTCATTCACTTATTGGGCAAGGCAGCAATGATCACATTTCTGTACTTGAAACTTTCAATGGCTCCTCATTGTCCACAGAATCAAATTCAGATTCTCATAAATGGCATACAAGTCCCCCAGAAACTTGCCTCTAAAGCTTTATTCCTCACTTCACCTTTGCCTGAAAGGACTTATGTAAAATATCTATTTGACTTTATGGATGTAAACCATACATCAAACCACTTCTTATGCTGGCAAAGATAAGGAGAAAGGAGGAACTCTTATAGGTTGATAGGTACATAAATTAGTATATCAGTTATTGAAAATAGTATGGAAGTTCCTCAAAAACCTAGAAGTGCGATTTCCATATAACCCAGCAATACCACTACTGGTTATATATCCAAAGGACAGGAAGTCAGTATGTTGAAGAGACATTTGCACACCCATGTTCATTCCAGTGCTATCCACAATAACCAAAATAGGGACTCAACCGAGGTGTCTATCAACACATGAATGCATAAAGAAGATAAAATAATGGAATATTAGTCAACCATTAAAAAAGAAGGAAACCCTGCATTTGTAGCAACATGGAGGAGGCTGGAGGACATGATGTTAAGTGAAATAAAGCAGGCATAGAAAGACAAATGCTTCATGTCCTCACATACAATAGCTTAAAAAGTTGATCTAGAAGTAGGGAGTAAAATGGTAATTACCACAGGTTTGGGAAGAAGGGGAGGGGTAAGGAGAGAGGATGTTTAATGGGTACAGAGGTATAGGTGAATGAAAGGAATAATTGTATATATCATAATAGCTAGTAGAAAGGATTTTGAATGTTCCCAATATAATAAGAAATGTTTGAGGTGAGGTACATGCCAGTTACCCTAATCTGAACATTACACATACATATATTAAAATTTTACACTATACCCCATAAAGATGTACAATTATTTTATATCAATTAAAATTTTTAAGACATTGAAAAACCATGTCATTTGCCAATAGAAGGGACAGTTATGTGTAGAGACATGTAACATTTTGGAATATGTGAAAGTAATGAAATATATGAAAGTAATGATCACGGTTCATTGAGATCTAACATACTAGTAAAGTTGCAGGTAGCACCAATAATAAATACCAACAACCTGGATAATTCCTTGCTGAATAATGGAGTTAGAAGCATGGTGTTATGGTTTGAATAGGATTTGGCCCTCCAAAATTCATCCATTTAAACCCCAAAGTCATTTGTTAACACTTAATGGATTAATGGCTGATGGATTAAGGGAGAAGGCTTGATCCAACTATGGTGCTTGAAGATGGGGCTTTTGGGAAATGATTGAATTGAATTAGGTTGTTAGGGTGGAGCCTCAAGATTGAACCATGATAGCTTCTATGAGGAGGATCCACATAAAACGAATAAGAGTGAGCTTCCTGGTTTGCTAAGTGAGCCTTCCTCCACACACATTTTAGCACCCTCAGGAGATACCAGGGTAATGGGCTGTGTGATCTTGGACTGTGAACCTCCAAAAAAATTGTCTTTACTCCTAAGAAACTTCTCTTGGGTATTTTAGTTAAAGAAAGAAAAGCTGACTATAACACATAGAGAGCAATTGAATAAAGAATATTCCCAAGAGAAAGCAATCTTTATATTATAATTACAATGGATATATGATTTATGATAGGAGCAATCACCTAATAGGTTGAACATGATAAATAGATGCTATTCTGAACTTAAAAGTAAATACATTTCTGTAAATAAGATCATATTGTAAATACTACAATTAAAGATAAATGGTACTGTGATAGGCACTAAAAGGGTACAAAAATGGTAAGACATTGCTCCTGTCTCAAAGAGGATACAATCTCATTGGGGGAACAAACTATAAACATGAAAAATTATAAAAATTATAAAATATAAACAAAAATTATAAATGTATAATAATTCATAGAAACAATATGAGAACAAAATTCACAATTTGAATAACTATTTCCTAGCTTATCTTTTTGTATAAATCAAGACTTTAATAAGTGACAAGTATAGAAAATTACATATATAACTTTTTCTTTCAAGCTATTTTCAGCCACTTAGTATCACCACATCATTGGAGTTTATCTTTTAAAGATCAGGAAAGAGAGAGACACAGAGAAATTATAAGAAAGACCTATTACATGTAAATAGTTCACAACTATCCAAATCAACTTATGAATTATTTCTCAGTTACAACCAAGTCTGCAAGCAGCCCTAATTATTAAGAGCATATGAGAATTATTTTTAGGCATTGCTTTAGCAGCGTTATGAAAAATAAATATAGCTTTTCTATTTTAAAGCCAATTCTATGAGTCAGCAGGAGGTAGGGCGAGTGAAAAGGACAGCTATAATTTTATTCAAATGTATAAAACCCCAATTCATATTACTGGATGCTTCTGAAAGCTGACATAGAGATTGGAAGAAATATAGAATGATTATGTTGATGAAATAATACTATTAATAAGATGATATAACCTATTATGTCTGCCCTTATATTACTTCAAAGCACCTGATAAACACAAAAGATTATATAATTTATTGCTTAACTACATACCAAGCATTTTATATACATCATATCTAATCCTTTCATAAATCCTACAAAGTGGTATTATATCTATTGTACAAGTATGAAAACTGGTATTCAAAAAGAGATTTAGGAAAATATCTTGCTTGTTAATATCTTCACAAAAATTTCCAACCCTGAATCCAAAATCTGCACATTTGAAATTGTCTGATTCTATGTGGGTTCATTATACGCAAATCAGTCATGAAGTTGCAGTTTCTTTTAAATACTTGCTCACATTCTATTGTTTCTTTTTTTTTTTAAGATTGATTTATTTGAAAGGCAGAGTTACAGAGAGACAGAGAATGAGAGAGAGAGAGAGAGAGAAGAGAGAGACAGAGAGAGAAAGAGAGAGAGAAAGTCTTCCATCTGCTGGTTCACTCTCCAATGGCCACAATGGCCGGAGCTGCGCTGATTGAAACCAGGAGCCAGAAGCTTCCTCCAGGTCTCTCAAGTGGGTGCAGGGGCCCAAGGGCTTGGGCCATCTTCTACTGCTTTCCCAGGCCACAGCAGAAAGCTGGATTGGAAGAGGAGCAGCTGGGACTTGAACTGGTGTCCATATGGGATGCCGGCACTGCAGGCAGCAGCTTTACCTGTTACACCACAGCACCAACCCTCTATTGTTTCTTTACTTTTTAGGTTTTTATTATTTTCATCTACTTGATAGGAAGAACAACAGAGAGATAAAGAGATATCTTCTGATTAACTCCCCTGTTAACCCCTATAGCCAAGGCTTGGCCAGGACAATGCCAGGCACCCAGAACTTAACTGAAGTCTCCCTTATGGATGGCAAGAGTCAAAGCACTTGTTCCATCACCATCTGCTCCCAGAATTTATTACCAGGAAGCTAGATCGGAAGCAGAACTGCCAGGACTTAAACCAGCACTCTGACATGGGATATGAGCATCCTAAACAGTGGCTTAGCCCACCATGTGATAACAACCACCCATTGTTTCTTTGCTATCCCCATAAATACTCTTTCTTGACCTCTTTGAGTAGATTTTTTTTAAATTTTTTTAGATTTTTTTTTAAAGATTTTCTTATTTAAAAGATTTAAAGATTTATTTATTTATTTGAGATTTAAATTTTTTTTAGTTTTTTTTTTTTAGATTTTAATATTTATTTGAGAGGCAGAGTTAACAGATAGAGAGAGGGAGAGGCAAAGAGAGAGGTCTTCCATCTGCTGGTTCACTCCCTAAATGGCCGCAATGGCTGGAGCTGGGCTAGGCTGAAGCCAGGAGCCAGGAGCTTCTTCTGGGTCTCCCGTGTGGGTGCAGGGGCCTTCTGCTGCTTTCCTAGGCCATTAGCAGGGAGCTGGATCAGAAGTGGAGCAGCCGGGACTGGAACCGCAGGTGGAGGCTTAACCTACTATGCCACAGCTCTGGCCTCTTTGAGTTAGATTGTTAAAATAATATCTTAACTTCCTTTATTGACTCATTGATTTAGTTATTCTAAAGCACTTTATTTTAAATAAAACGGTAACCACATACATAACATGAGTGTATGTGCATTAAAATAGTGCAGAATAATGCACACAAAATTCGGTTAATAGTAATTAAAGCCACATACTGAAAGAGTAGGTGGGTTTTTTTACATTATATAAATCTTTTTTTTTTTTTTTTTGACAGGCAGAGTGGACAGTGAGAGAGAGAGACAGAGAGAAAGGTCTTCCTTTGCCATTGGTTCACCCTCCAATGGCCGCCGCGGCTGGCGTGCTGCGGCCGGCGCACCGCGCTGAACCGATGGCAGGAGCCAGGTGCTTCTCCTGGTCTCCCATGGGGTGCAGGACCCAAGCTCTTGGGCCATCCTCCATCTGCACTCCCTGGTCACAGCAGAGAGCTGGCCTGGAAGAGGGGCAACCGGGACAGAATCCAGTGCCCCGACCGGGACTAGAACCTGGGGTGCCGGCGCCGCAAGGCGGAGGATTAGCCTGTTGAGCCACGGCGCCGGCCCTACATTATATAAATCTTTATATATATATGTTTATATATATATATATAAATAGGTGTTTGTGCTTTATACATTTTTTACTTTATATAAATATATCTTTATATTGTATCTGTAACTTATTTTTCTCAAATACAATAGTAATCATGATTTTTTTTGTAATAATCTTTTAAAAACTCGGTTCCTAGACGAGGCCAGTACTATGCTAGACACTGTAATAAGTTCTAAAAATACAAAGATGACTAAGGCAAAACCCATCTGTTTAAATCTGCCTGGGAGAGTAGGGGATGACTTCATAGAGTAGGTGACATTTGAACTGTTTTTTCAAGTGAGGAAAGCTGGAGGAGGTGCTTTCCAGAAAAAGGAAATAGTATTTGCAAGTCGCAGATAAGCATGAAGGCATGGTGTTCTTAAGAAAAAATACATGTGAAATAGAGTGGTGTGAAACAAACACAAAGAGAGGTTAAGTCTTAAAGGATTATGTATAATACTACGCTAAGGGTTAGCAAAAGATAGCCACACAATTTTGGGGGCAGGTTAGAGGCACAGTTAAATTTGAATGTGATTGTGAGTGAGGCGATTGAAAAGATCCATAAGGAGCCTATTTCATGGTGGATATACCTGAGTGAGTTGGTGGTACTGAGTTTATGTGTGTGTGTGAGTATGTACATATATATAATATATGTATATATATGTATGTATTTGTGACTACTGCGGGACTAACTGACATGTGCTCCTCCAGTAAGATTCATGAATAGGTGACCAGCTGTATGTAATATTGCCTGTTTGATGACAGCTAAAGCTATAGGTTCAATAAACACACTAATTATTTGATAATTATTGTTATACAGATTAGTAGGACTGACATTCCTAGAGGGAGAAAATGGATGACATTTTTGTTTTATGACAAAAGCCAGTAATTATTGCTCTTGATCATAATGGAGCAGCTACGTCTAAATTTGTTGATAGTTGAGTTGTATATGTAAATGAATGGTGTAATAACCCTTTGTACATTTCTTAAGCCAATAAATATAATAAGTGAGATTAGTATTAGTGATCTGATTTGTTTTTTATTATTATCCATTATTATTTAACTTGCACTAGCTGTCATTGAATGCCAATTAATCAATTACCTAGGTGGCTTGGAGAGGGCAAGAAGATATTAGAAAATAAAATGATGGGGCTGAAGCTCTGGGTAAAACTGCCGCCTGCAGTACCAGCATCCCATGTGGGCACTGGTTCGAGTCCCGGCTGCTCCACTTCCTATCCAGCTCTCTGCTATGGCCTGGGAATGCAGTAGAAAATGGCCCAAGTCCATGGGCCCCTGCACTCACGTGGGAGACCCGGAAGAATCTCCTGGCTCCTGGCTTCAAATAGGCACAGCTCCGGCCGTTGTGGCCAACTGGGGAGTGGGTGAGCGGATGGAAGACCTCTCTCTCTTTCTCTCTCTCTCTCTCTCTCTCTCTCTCTCTGCCTCTCCTTCTCTCTCTGTGTAAGTCTGACTTTCAAATAAATATTTTTTAAAAAATGTTTCAGTGGCACTAGTTCAAGGATGATGAGTATAAAGCTATGATTTTCAGGGTGCTGACATCTCATATGGGCACCAGTTCAAGTCCCCACTGCTCCACTTCCAATCCAGTTTCCCCTGCTGGTGTGCCTCGGAAAGCAGCAGAGGATGGCCCAAGTGTTTGGGCCCCTGGCAACGATGGAGACCAGGATGAAGATCCTGGCTCCTGAGTTCGGCCTGGCTCAGCCCTGGCCACCGTGACCATTTGGGGAGTGAATCCTTGTATGGAAGCTCGCTCTCTCAGTCTCTCTCCCCCCACCCTGCCCCCACACTAGTAACTCTGCCTTTCAAATAAGTAAATGTTAAGAAGCTACTGGGGGCCGGTGCTGTGGCACAGTGGGTTAAAGCCCTGGCCTGAAATGCTGGCATCCCATATGGGCACTGGTTCTAGTCCCGGCTGCTCCTCTTCCGATCCAGCTCTCTGCTATATCCTGGGATAGCAGTAAAAGATGGCCCAGGCTCTTGGGCCCCTGCACCCATGTGGGAGACCCGGAAGAAGCTCCTGGCTCCTGGATTCGGATCTGTGCAGCTCTGGCCGTTGCAGCCATCTGGGGAGTGAACCAAAAAATGGAAGACCTCTGCTTGCTCTCTCTCTCTCTCTCTCTCTCTCTCTCTGCCTCTCCTCTCTCTGTGTAACCCTGACTTTCAAATAAATAAAATAAATCTTTGAAAAAAAAAAGAATCTATTATTTGATCCACAGACTTCAGAGTGTAGACCATAATTTAATCCTGTGAAGGATGTTTGACTTACGCATCCTGGGATGGTGTCTCTTTTTAGGACTAAGTACGGATTGGCTCATGAGTGAAACATTTTCCTGTGAGATTAACATGCAGAGGGGCTAGCATTGTGGCATAGCACTTAAGCCACTGCTTGGGCCACTGGAATCTCATATTGGAGGGCTGGTTTGAATCCCAGCTGCTCTGCTTCTGATTAGCTTCCTGCTAGTGTGCTTGGAAAAGCAGCAGATGATGGCCCAAGTGCTTGGGTCCCTGCTACCCCCGTGGAAGCATGGATGGAGCTCCTGGTTCCTGGCTTCAGCCTGGCCCTAGGCCTGGCAGTTGTGGGCATTTGGGGAGTGAACCAGTAGAAGGAAGATACCTGTCTCTCTCTTTCACACTCTTTCTGTTGAATAAATCTTGTTAAGATATTAACATGTAGGCTGGCATTTCTAAAGGTAGGACTACACAGTTGTCTACTTCAAGCAGTTGTAACTCTCCTGGTTTTAAGTCTGTTGTAGGGACTTTACAGGGGTCAAAGCTGAAGTCTTCATAATCTGCATATTCATAGCTTCAGTATCAATGGCCTATAGTTTTTCCTGTTGGGAAATGGTTGTTAATTTCATCATATATATATATATATATATGTATTTATCATATATCAGATCATAAGGATATGGTGGCAGTTAAGATTAAAATAATAGTACAATGGCTCATATAGTTTCTGCCTCTTGGGCACCTATAGTACTTGTGTGTGTTAATTTAGTTGCTGACTAAATTTAAAGACCTACACAGCTAATTAAGATTACAATCATTAATGTGTGATCATGAAAATGTAGTTCTTCTTCTTTTTTTTTGGACAGGCAGAGTGGACAGTAGAGGGAGACAGAGAGAAAGGTCTTCCTTTTTGCCGTTAGTTCACCCTCCAATGGCCGCCGCGGTAGGCGCGCTGCAGCCGGCACACCGCGCTGATCCAATGGCAGGAGCCAGGTGCTTCTCCTGGTCTCCCATGGGGTGCAGAGCCCAAACACTTGGGCCATCCTCCACTGCACTCCCTGGCCACAGCAGAGAGCTGGCCTGGAAGAGGGGCAACCGGGACAGGATTGGTGCCCCGACCGGGACTAGAACCCGGTGTGCTGGTGCCGCAAGGCGGAGGATTAGCCTACTGAGCCGTGGCGCCGGCCGAAAATGTAGTTCTTCTGTATTAGGCAATGTTGATCTTAAAATCCTGGTTGGAATGGACATGTCATAAAGATGTAAAGGATTTAAACCTGTAAGTTAACTCTGACAAAGCTGTAGGGGGTTCTATTTCTTCTTTTTTAGTCTGAGCTTTCATATAAATCGGTTCTTCAAATATATGATGTGTCAGGAGGCACATCATATATTTGAGATTTGTGGCTGAGAGTTCAAACGTTGAGACTTCTGATTTTTAGGTGAAAACTTCTCAAATTAGGAAGATTATAACTGTAACAGCTGTCCATGAAATAAATGAGCCTGTGTGGATACGGTATTTCATTGTTATGTATGCAGCAGGACAGCTGGGGTATCATGGTGACATAAATGAAAGTCCAGGAAAATGTTGTCAGGAAGAATGCTAGGCTTACAATACAAATATAATTATATGATTTTAGTATATCCTGAAAATAATGGGAACCAATGAGCAAATCCTATGATGGAAATACAACTCTTAAGGATGACATAGTTGAAATATGCTACTATGCGGTAAGTTTGATGAACAAAGTTTGATCATAGACAGCAGGATTCCATTGATTTTCTATATAAATCATGAGATTGCACTGACTAGTTAAGAATGACTTTAGGGGCCGGCGCTGTGGTGTAGTAGGTTGAGCCTTGCCGATATCCCATGTGGGCACCAGTTTGAGTCCCGGCTGCTCCACTTCTGACCCAGCTCCCTGCTAATGTGCCTAGGAAAGCAGTGAAAGATGGCCCAAGTGCTTAGGTCCTGCACCCATGTGGGAAACCTGGCTCCTGGCTTCAGATCTGCCCAGCTCTGACCATTGCAGCAATTTGGGGAGTGAACCAGAGGATGGAAGACCTCTCTCTCTCTCTGTCTCTCTGCCTTCCCCTCTCTCTAACTCTGCCTTTCAAATAAATAAAAATCTTAAGAAAAATGACTTTAAAGATTCTAATTTTAGAGACTATTCCAATTCAAAATGCATATTCTGTTAAGTAAATGCTTTCATTATGTTATTTTTCTGGAAAAGAACGTATCCTGACTTCACAGGCCACCAAATCAAGGTTGCACATCTGGTAGATCTGACTTCTTCACCTCATGTTTTGTTTATTAATTGCACACAGACCTGCCAATGCCATTCTCACTTATTTCTACTTTATTATTTTAGTTGGGTTTCTCTTATGCTCATTAATGCCATCTCCATTTGCTATGCCAATTAAAATCCCAAGTACCTTCGAGGGTTTAGCTCATTCCCTTATTAACAACCCTTTTGAGTATCTGTGTGCCAGATACTGTTTCTAGGTCTCAGGGAGTCACAACTGGAAAGAACATTGAGGATCTCACAGTTAATCATACCAATAGCCCAGTGTGGGATGGGCAGCTGTAACGATGAACACTGAGTATGGCGGTAACACTGGTGAAGACTACCTATTTGCTCAACAGGCAAGAAAAGGAGAAGTGATCTTGAACTAGAGATTTAAAAGTTTGAGCAAGGGGCCGGCACCATGGTGCAGTGGGTTCATCTTCCACCTGCGGCACCAGCATCCCATACGGACGCCGGTTCTAGTCTCGGCTGCTCCTCTTCTAATCCAGCTCTCTGCTGTGGCCTGGGAAAGCAGTAGAAGATGGCCCAAGTGCTTGGGTCCCTGTATCTGCATGGGAGACCAGGAAGAAGCACCTGGCTCCTGGCTGCAGATCGGCCCAGCTCCGGCCATTGCAGCCAATTGAGGAGTGAACCAACGGAAGAAAGACCTTTCTCTCTGTCTCTTCCTCTCACTGTCTGTAACTCTACCTCTCAAATAAATAAATACAAATCTTAAAAAAAAAAAAGTTTGAGCAAGAGGACATTTTATGCAGAGTGAACAGCAGGGAAAGTTTGGGAGCCAAGGAGAAGCAAGTTTGATGGGAGGCAGGGAATGGCAGATGGGTCTGGAGATGCAAGTCATATCATGAGAGTCTCAAAGATTTAGTACTTTATTCTGTTGATTGATAGTTTAAACATAGGCAAAGCAGTTGAGAATCCAGGGGAAGGAACCTGATACACACATCAGATAAACATGAACTTCACTGTTTGAAGTAGAAACGCAGCATCTAAAGGTTAAACCATTAGCCTCTCCCTTCTCTCTCCCCCCCAGATCCCTCTGCAAAAGCACTGCTGAGGCTTTGAAGAGCTATTTAGAATTTTTATAGCTGATAACACACAGGATCAGATTTTGTAGACAGAATATTATGGTAATTCTGTGGAAGATGGATTTGAGGGCACCCTGAAGGTATGAAAACGTTAGGAGGCTGAAGTTGTAATGTCAGGTAGGGATTTCTGCTTCCAGATAGGTGGTCCACAGAGGATTCAAATTGGATAAAACATTAAAAATTATAATGGAAAAGGTACAAGAGACCTGCAGAAGCTATAAGAGTTTCAGATGTGAGCTCTGGATATCTGCAGTCATTTCTCTCCTGGAGTTCAGACTCAGCTTAACACAAGCAGAGGGCCACGGCTAGGAGACAGAGAAACAGTTTTCTGTGGTTGATCAGTGCTACAGTGACAGAACTGGAGACTTTTAAGGGACCTTGGCATGCAACTAGTTTTTCCCTCAGGACATGTGCCAAAATCTTATTCCAAACTGGACAGGAAACTAAAGAACTAAACTTTTAAAACACACAGTGGAATTTCCTGCAGTTTCTCTGTACAGAGGAAACAGTCCCAGAAGGCTGTGCCCTGTGATCAGGAGTAAAGTAGACACAGTTTGGGCTTCATAAAACTGCAAAACAGTCACAAATAATCACAGGCCTTGAGTGCACCAAAGTGACCATCCTCACCCTCTATTTGACAAGCAAACCGAGGATACACCCTCTCTGGTGGAAGATTACATCATCTGGAGTCTCTGCAGTTTTTATACACAACATCTAGCATCAATAAAAGCAGACATGAGTGATCCAGATACGGAAGTTAGCAAGAACTTCAAGATAACTATGATTAAGAAGTTTAGAAAACAGAGAGAAAAATGGGAAATAGAGGTGAAACAATCTAGGAACTCATAAAAAAAACGTAGAAAAAAACTACAGATAAGTCTAGAACTGAAAACTACATGTGGAATTAGCTATAATATCCAAAACTGAATGCATGGGTTTGAGTGCATATTGAACACAGAAAATAGGAGGTGTGAACTGGAGGAAAGGTCAATACAAAACTTCTACACCGAAGATGGAGAGTAGGGGAGGAAAATACAGAAAATAGGTCTGGAAGCAGTGAAGAGGCCCAATATCTTTTTGCTGAGGCCCAAAAGGGGGGGAAGTAGAATGGGGCAGAAGCAACATTTGATGTAATTATGGCTGGGATTTTCCATAAATGGTGAAAATGTATCAACCTACAGACTGAAGCAGCTCTATGAACCTCAAGCAGATCAAAGATAAAAACTATACCTTGTAATATCAAAGTGAAACATCTGAAAACAAAAAAGCAGTAATCTCAAAAAGCAAAGGGGTGGGCACTGTGGCCTATGGGAAAAAGCCCATATGGATGCCAGTTCACAACTCGGCTGCTCCACTTCTGATCCAGCTCTCTGCTGTGGCCTGGGAAAGCAGTAGAAGATGGCTCAAGTCCTTGGGCCCCTGCACCTGCATGGGAGATCCGGAAGAAGCTCCTGGCTCCTGGCTTTGGATCAGCCCAGCTCTGGCTGTTGCAGCCATTTGGGGAGTGAACTAGCAGATGGAAGATATGTCTGTCTCTGCCTCTGCTTCTCTGTAACTCTGCCTTTCAAGTAAATAAATAAATCTTTAAAAAAAGAAATGGGGGGAGGGTAGTGCTGTGGCATAGTGGGCTAAGCCTCCACCTGCATTGCCAGCATCCCATATGGGCACAGGTTTGTGTCTCAGCTATTCCTCTTCCATTTCCAGCTACTTGTCTGTGGCCTGGGAAAGCAGTGGAAGATGGCCCAAGCACTTGGCCCCCTGCACCAATGTGGGAGACCCAGAAGAAGCTCCTAGCCTTGGATCGGCTCAGCTCAGGCTGTTGTGGCAATTTGAAGAATGAATCAGCAGATGGACGACCTCTATCTCTGTCTTTGTCTGTAGCTCTACCTCTCAGATTAATAAATAAAATCTTAGAGAAGGCCGGCGCCATGGTTCACTTGGCTAATCCTCCGCTTGTGGCGCCGGCACCCCGGGTTCTAGTCCCGGTTGGGGCACCGGGTACTAGTCCTGATTGCTCCTCTTCCAGTCCCATCTCTCTGCTGTGGCCTGGGAAGGCAGTGAAGGATGGCCCAAGTGCTTGGGCACCTGCACCCACATGGGAGACCAGGAGGAAGCACCTGGCTCCTGGCTTCGGATGGGCACAGCACTGGCCATGGCAGCCATTTGAGGGGTGAACCAACAGAACGAAGACCTTTCTGTCTCTCTCTCTCACTAACTCTGCCTGTCAAAAAAATTTTTTTAAAAAAACTCAGAGAAAATGGACATATTAGTTGTAAAAGCAGTAATAAGACTAACAGCAGATTTCTCAACAAAATTAGGAATCCAGACACAATGGGATGGCATCTTTAATTTGCTGAAAGAAAATACAAATCCAGAATTCTGTTCCCAGGGAAAATATTCTACAAAAATGAAGGGGAACTTAAGATATTTTCAGAGAAACAGAATATATGTCACCAGAACATATGCACTAAAAGAAACAGCAGAGGCAGTTTTTTTGTTTTTTTTTTTTTTTTCAGAAGGCAAATGATCCCACAGAGAAACAGGAAAGCAATAAAGAGCAGGATAGAAATTAATAAGTGGGGCTGGCGCTGTGGTGTAATGGGTAAAGCCACTGCCTGCAGTGCTGGCATCCTATATGGGTACCGGGTTCTAGTCCCGGCTGCTCCACTTCCGATCCAGCTCTCTGATATGGCCTGGGAAAGCAGTAGAAGATGGCGCAAGCCCTTGGGACCCTGCATCCGCATGAGAGACTAGGAAGAATCTCCTGGCTCCTGGCTTCGGATCGGTGCAGCTCTGGCCGTTGCGGCCAATAGGGGAGTGAACCAGCAGATGGAAGACTCTCTCTGCCTCTCCTTCTCTCTGTGTAACTCTTTCAAGTAAATTAAATAAATCTTTAAAAAAAATGAATAAGAAGGTGGGGAGTATAATGACATTAACATACAAAACAGTAACATTAATGTCTTGTGAAATTTAACATATATCAAAATAAAATATACGAAAATAAGAATGCAAAGGGCTGGATAATGGAGTCCAAGTGATCGAAGCTTCACACATTACAGGGAAGACAGTAGAAGTAGTAATTTGTATTAAACTGAAATCAGTTAATGATTCTCTCTCTGTCTCTCACACACACACAGAAAGAGAGAGAGAGGAGAGAATGGATAAAAGAATATCTAACTAGTTGTCAGAGGGGAACAATGGGACTATATAAAAACGGATCAATCCAAAAGACAAGTGGGAAGGGGGTGGTGAAACCTATGGCTTAAAAGAAAAAAAAATGCAAATATAGTTGGTATAAACCCAATTGCATTATTAATTCTCCTAAATGGAAAAGAATTAAATATTTCAATGAAAAGACAAAAATGATCAGATTGGATAAAACAAATCAAATCAAATCACATAATGAGTGCAGAAGACACACATCTTGGGAGAAGTTACATCATCCAGTGCTTCCAGCTACTGAGGAAACCAGCCTGCTGGCCTGGGTGCTGCTCAGCATGCATCTGTCCAAGATAAGTCTTCAGATTCTATGGTGTGGATTTTCAAGCAGCTTATAAACCTCCATGTAAGATCGAGAAACTGAGGTGCAGAGAGGTTCAGGAACCTGCCTAAAGTTACACAGCTATTCAGTGCATCAGCTACGATATGAACACCGAATCCAAAGCCTAGGATTTGAAGCTTAGAAGACATGGGCTTGAATCCTGCCTCTGCCACTTTCTTGTTTGGTTTACTCCTCCATAAATGGGAATAACAACATCCATCTCACAGGATTTCAAGGGGAAAAAAATCTAATAAAGTATGAAAACATGTTGAAAACTGGAAATGTGCTATGATGATTGTTGTGGTGTCTGGGTCCCAGTTCTGGCTCTGCTCCCAGTTCCAGCTTCCTTGCTAATAACGTGCACCCTGGAAGACAGCAGATGGTGGCTCAAGTAGCTGTGTCCCTGCAGTCGACAGTAGAGAACTGGATTGAGTTCCAGATCTGGACTTCAACTCTAGCCCAGCCTTAGCTATTGCAGGCATTGGGAGAGTAAACCAGCAGATGAAAGTGCTCTCTCTGCCTTTAAAAATAAATATTAAAAGGGGGGGGGGAGGTTGGCACTGTGGCACAGCAGATAAAGCCACCACCTGCAGTGCCACATCCCATTAAGTGGTGTCAGTTCAAGTCCTGGCTGTTCCATTTCTTATCCAGCTCCTTGCTAATGCACCTTGGAAAGCAGCCGAACATGGCTCAAGTGCTGTGGACCCCTGCACCTACATGGGAGACCTGGATGAAGCTCCTGGCTCCTTTGGTTCTTGGCTTCGGGTCCACCCAGCTCCAGCCATTGCAGCCATCTAGGGAGTGAACCAGTGGATGGAAGATCTCTCTCTCTCTCTCTCTTATTTCTGTTTTTATTTGACAGGTAGAGTTAGACAGTGAGAGAAAGGTCTTCCTTCCATTGGTTCACTCCCAAAATGGCTGCTACAGCTGGCGCTACGCTGGTCCGAAGCCAGGAGCCACGTGCTTCCTCCTGGTCTCCCATGGGGTGCGGGGGCCCAAGCACCTGAGCCATCCTCCACTGCTCTCCCAGGCCACAGCAGAGAGTGGGACTGGAAGAGGAGCAACCGGGACTAGAACCCGGTGCCCTTATGGGATGCCGGCACCGTAGGCAGAGGATTAATCAATGAGCCATGGCCCTGGCCAGATCTCTCTCTTAAAAACCTTAACACACTTCTTTTAGTAATTGTGAGAATAAGAAAAATCGTAGGGGCTGGTGCTGTGAAATAGTGGGTAAAGCTACCACCTGCAGTGCTGTCATCCCATATGGGTGGCGGTTTGAGTCCTGGCTGCTCCACTTCCGATCCAGCTCTCTTCTATGGCCTAGGAAAGCAGTGGAAGATGGCCCAAGTCCTTGGGCCCATGCACCTATGTGAGAGACCTGGAGGAAGCTCCTGGCTCCCGACTTCAGATCGGCCCAGCTCTGGCCATTGTGGTCATCTGGGGAGTAAACCAACAGATGGACAACCTCTCTCTCTGCCTCTCCTTCTCTTCCTGTTTATCTGTGTAACGCTTTCAAATAAATAAATAAAAATCTTAAAAAAAAAAAAAGGCCTTGGAAAATGCATATTATAAAAAAAACTATAAACACAATGAATAAACTTTATCTAAGACACACACACACACATATATATATATACACACACACACATATATATAAATACTACACCTAATACAAGACTTCAAAAAGGTCTGTGGAAATGTGTACTTTTAATTCCATTTTCCATGGGGGTTTTAAAACTCTTATAACAGAATTCATAGTCTTTTCAAATGCAAACAGGACATTTATCAAAATTTCCATTTACTGGGTCATAAAACAAGTTTCAACAAATTTCAAAGAATTGAGATAATTCAGATTATTCTTTCTGGCTATGGAAAAATTAAGCTGCAAGTCAATAGTAAAAACAGAATTTTCAAAAAACTGCTTGGAAACAGAACTGTTTTTAAACTTTAAGAAATCAAAACAAGAACTAGAAAACATTTTAAACTAAATGATAATGAAAATGCAATATTTCAATGCATATAAACTGGTGCTTAGGGGGAAGTATATAGTATTCAAAACCTATGTTACAATAGGAGAAAGGCTGAAACTTATTTTTTCAATCTCAGGAAGCTAGAAAAAATAAAACAAGAAATAGGATAGAATTAAATGAAATGGAAAACAAATGTACAAAGAGAAATTTTAAGTTGAACACTGACTTTTTTAAAAAAATAAATTAGTGCCGGCGCTGCAGCTCAATAGGCTAATCCTCTACCTTGCGGCGCTGGCACACCGGGTTCTAGTCCTGGTCGGGGTGCCGGATTCTGTCCTGCTTGCCCCTCTTCCAGTCCAGCTCTCTGCTGTGGCCAGGGAGTGCAGTGGAGGATGGCCCAAGTACTTGGGCCCTGCACCCCATGGGAGACCAGGATAAGCACCCAGCTCCTGCCATCGGATCAGCGCAGTGCGCTGGCTGCAGCGCGCCAGCCATTGGAGGGTGAACCAACGGCAAAGGAAGACCTTTCTGTCTCTCTCTCACTATCCACTCTGCCTGTCAAAAAAATAATTAATTAATTAAAAATTTTTAAAAAATAAATTAGTTCCTAAAGACTAATTTAAAATTAAAATCAAAGGAGATACAAAGGTATTTATTACCTTAAAAAAGATGCTATGAACAGCTGCGTACCAAATAGACTGACAACTTGAATATGCAAATTCCTTGAAAAACACAAAACTGAGAGTAACAAATATATACCCAGTTCTATAGTTATAAAAAACTTAGCATTGTTAAAATCTTTCCATAACTCTAGGTCTAAAAAGAAAAGAAAACTAGACACAAATAACTTCAGTATGTTCTTTCAAATACTTAAGGAAAACAGCATAAATCTTATACAAAGTCTTTGCAGAAAGAAAAGAAAGAATTCTTCCCAACTCTTTTTATGATGCCAGCATAACTTGAGGAACCAAACTTGACAAAAATGTTTAAGAAAGGAAATTATGAGCCAACTCCTTTCGTGAATATAGATGGAAAAAGTCCTCAACAAAATATTAGCGAATGGGGCAGAGTATTTGGCCTAGTAGTTGACACCAGTTGGGATGATCACATCTCATATTGGAGGGCCTGAGTCTGATACCTGTTTTAGGCTCCTGGGTCTGGATTTCCCTTGGAAATCAAGAAAGGATGCTTCCTATCACCATTTCTATTCAGCATGATTCTGCAGTTCCATCTAATGCAAAAAAGAGAAATGTGGCATATAGATTGGAAATGGAGAAATAAAAATATCTATTTGATGGTAATGTGTATAAAACTTTAAAATTCTACAATTTTTTAAAAAGTTAATTTTGCAAAGCTGCAGAATACAAGGGGATTATAAGTTGTTTTTCTATCCATCAAAAAACATAGGAAATGAAATGACTTTTATAATAGGTTTGAAAAATTGGATACCAAGGAATTCAATGAAAATTGTGTAAGAATTCTACACAGAAAGTTACAAATGTAATTATACTACAAAACACAATTAAAAACTAAAGACAACCTAAGTACACTGAGTGATGCATATACTCATGCAAGTTTTTTTCTCATGGAAAGCTGAAAATCCACAAATATGTCTACTTCCCTTGAATCTGAGTGAGCTTGTGACTATTTGAACCAAAAAACTATAGCGTAAGTGACACCATATGACTTCCAAGGGCAGCTCTGAAAAGGTCGTGCAGCTTACTCCTCACTCTCTTGGAAGACTTGGTCTCCCAATGTTCTCTCTTAACTGAAGCACCAGGTTGCAAGAAACCCAAGCCAAGAAAGGTCATTAGGGAGTGCTCCAGGGGAGCGTGCCCACGCAGGTGCAATACATGCGTGGAGCTGTCTTCAGATGATTTCAACCCGAAGCCATGTGAGTCACCCCCAGCTGCCACTCTTAGCGCCAAGGAGCAGACAAGCCACCCCCACTGTACTCACCCAATTCAATCCATCAGCATAATGGAATGACTGTTCTCACACCATTTAGTTTGGAGTGGTTTGTCACTCAGCAATAACCAGAACAAAAGACATCACCTGTACCAAAGTTGCTTTATAGATTCAGTACACTCTCAAATAAAAATCTCAGCAGGAAAAATGGAGAAGCTGATCCTCAAACGCATATGGAATTACAAGGGACCTGAATGGTCAGAACAATATTGTAAAAGAGCAAAGATGAAGGACCCACACTTCAAGTTACTCCAAAGTCACAGTAGAAAGCAAAAGAAAATAAACCAAAAAACAGTGTGCTACTGGCATAAGACTATACTGTGAATCCAGAAACAAACCTTTATGGTTAGTTGACTTTCAACAAGGGTACCAAGACCACTCAAAGGGAAAGAATGTTCCTATTAAAAAATTGTACCCACCCCCGTCTTTAGAAGGGCCTGTTCTCAGCTGATATTTAAGAACTTGGCTTTTGTTAACTTTCGCTAAGTGATAAGGCTCTGCCTGTTAGCTAGACTAACCAGAGTTTTTAAATGAACACGATTTATTGTGAACACCCTTTCTTCTAGAAGACTAGAATTTTGGAGGACAAAGGGTGCCTGCAAGATTAACCCGTAATAAAAACCCTGGACTTGGGGTTTCCAACTAGCATTTCTGGGTGAAAATACACAGAACACAGGTAGGTTGCAGAGGAATTCCTCCTGGACTCTGCCTGATCTGTCTTCCTCTTCCTGACCTAGCCATGCATCCTTGCTGTGTTGCCATAATCAATCTTAGCTGTGAGTATGACCATATGCCGAGTCCTGTGAATTCTTCTTACACACCATGTGTGTGGGTGGACAGTGACTGCAAAAAGTGTATCAGAAGTGCTAACACAAGTGGTATCACAACTGCTCCCCATAAGATATACTGAGTTCGTATAAAAATATTTCATAGACAACTCACAGTATTCTTTGGCACTAAAGAGATCCTCACAGCTTTTTTCCTTTTGTCCATGAAGTAAATTATATGGGGAAAGCATATTTCAGACTTTATACATGTGCCAGTACAATAAAAGCAGCTCCTCATAAAGTAAGACACATCTCTCCAAGTAGCAGGACCCAGACAAGGCTGAAATAAGTTTCAAAAGAAATGTATCTTATACAAAATGCCCCCAATAGTAATACTAATACTTTTCTCATTAGTTCAGTTCATTTATAATTTAAGGCCATTTTCTTATACATAACAGGATATGGCAGCAAAAATTTAACAAAATAAAAGTGGTGCAACATCTGTTAGACAATTACACAAGTGGTATCACAACGTTTCCCACAAAATATTAAATTACTGCATTACAAAGTATTTCTACAACAAAAAATACCACCTGTCTACACATTTTTATTTGCCACCATTACTGGGAAACAACAACAAAAAACAAACCTTGGTGAAAGCCTGTGAATTACATGGTTGAAGAGCCTACAGACATTACCAGAAAAAAAATACATATATATGTATATATAAAAGAACATTCTTACAAATAAAATTAACATCTTCCTGCTGCCTTATTCGTGCAATACAAAGGGCAGTATAATAACAGAAGCATTTTTTTTCAGAATAAAAGTACAAACTTTCACCAATAATCTGAAGCACATTTTAGGGCTATTAAATTGTGATTAATCTTTTTTTTTTTTTTGGACAGGCAGAGTGGATAGTGAGAGAGAGACAGAGAGAAAGGTCTTCCTTTTTGCCGTTGGTTCACCCTCCAATGGCCGCTGCGGCCGGCGCATTGCGCTGATCCAAAGCCAGGAGCCAGGTGCTTCTCCTGGTCTCCCATGTGGGTGCAGGGCCCAAGCACTTGGGCCATCCTCCACTGCCTTCCCGGGCCATAGCAGAGAGCTGGCCTGGAAGAGGGGCAACCGGGATAGAATCTGGCGCCCCGACGGGACTAGAACCCGGTGTGCCGGCGCCGCAAGGTGGAGGATTAGCCTGTTAAGCCACGGCGCCGGCCAAAATTGTGATTAATCTTTAAAGAAAATAATGAGAAGTCCTAGTTTAGAGCTGGTAAAGTGATAGAAAATTTTTAAAAATTCAGACTTGCTACTTTGTAAATAGCCACTTAAAATGTTAAAACAAAGGAAAAATTATAGGCAAAACAGTCAAGACCCAGATGCACTGAAACTCTATTATACAACCATGGTCAAAGCATCAATCATTTTCCAATGATGAACAGAACTGCTGATCCTACTGCAGAACTCCAATTTTACAATACCATCAATTGGACTGCACTTTGAGTCCAGTTCACACTGACCACCGATAAATAGCTATGATACGAATAACTTTGGCTTTTAAATCTGAGACAAAAATTAATATCCCTCATCTTCTCATCTTAAATAAGAACTGTGGGAGAGCAAGATATTGTTCGTCAATTACCAAAACAAGTCAGAGAGAGAACACGGTGACAAGAGAAATGAAAACTATAATGTGGTATTATTTCTCATTTTTTAAAAGTACCTGTTCTAAATGTCTCAGAGTTGCCCTTGTACTCTGTTCCCCAGCACCATTTTGTCCTTCGAAACTGATGTGCAAAGTAAAATGTTAATCTTCCCTGAGTTTAGGGGGTAGATGAACAGGGCGATAAAGAAAAAAAACGAAGAGTTGTATGGGAGAACTTCATAAAGTCTGTTTTGGTGCAAATAAATCTTGAAATCAATGCATTTTTTCATAATATGTATTTTTCATGAACTTTATGAAGATCAGTTACATATATGGATTCCAAAGCTGGTCTGCACCAGAATAAACTTTTTAAATTTCATTTTCCACAATCCCTTTGACATCCCTGGATATACAGTTTACATAAGCAAATACATGTATGAAGCTTGTACTTCAGAAATAATATTTTTGAGACAGCTGAGGAATGATGATGAGGCTGCCCTGACAATGTGTATCACTGATCATCGTATGTGTAGCTTTGAGTCCAGAATCCAGTCTGAATATGGTTTTAAACTATTCTTCAAAGCATTCAGGACTTCAAGATGTGGAATCCTAAACTGCCAAAAGACTGCTGCCCCCTCCCCCGACTTCTGAATTTATTGTTTTAAAGGGCAACTGATGCTGTCAGAACTAAGCAACAACAATGTGCCCAAAGCGGTGATCTGACTATCTGGCCATTATCAAACCAAGATTTTTAGTTCATTGTGAGAATTTGTGCTCTATCCTTAGGAGTCTGGTTGTACAATTCAGAGGTAAGCAAAGGCAAACAAGAGTTAGGCAAGTTTCAAAAACTTTAATAAAGAAAAAAAGACACTTTCAAAAATAAATGCCACACAAATGAAAAGTTTAAAAAAAAAGAGTGAAAGATACTCAAGAAACAAAACCCTTTACTATCAAAATATACTAAATACTTAAATCTAAAGATGTTGAGTGTTCAAATTCAGGGCAAATGTAGCTTATATATATAGCCAGTGAAGTAGTGTTTTTCACATTATGGCTATTTCAAGACATCACTTAATAAAGTTGCTTTTTAAGACTATATGTTCTTAAACATCCATTTCACAATTCATTTAATTATTTTACATTCATTTTTAAAAACACATAATTTCTAACAACAAGGTTATTTTGTGCTTTAATAAAATAGTGAACCATGATCAAATACTCAAGTGATTTAATCCTTTGTTAACGACTACACCCATCACAGATTCCTGCACACTTACACAGCTACTACAATAATCAAGAGCTACAACTGTTCTTAAAAATGACACTCACTCAAGTTTGATAAGCATGCTAAACATTAAAGAGATGTATTTTTCTCAAGTTAAAACATTGGAGCTTTCTAGATTTTCTTAAAATCTACAATCTGCTAATTTAAAGCATTTTTAACTGGCAATTTATAAAAACAGAAGGAAGCATCTATTTAGGATTTTCTTTGTAACTTCTATAATAAAAAATGTTTTTCAAATTGTGATGGCATTAAAATTCTGCTTTAGAAAATTCAGATTTTAAAATGTTAAGAATTACATTGCCTATTACATCTAGAAGAGCATTTTTTTAAATTAATCTAGTGATTCCTCAGGTCTACAAACACAATTTTCTTCATGGTGGGTGACACTGCCTTATAATCACTTCAAGACCTTTGCAATAATCCATTTTAGATGTGATTTAAGACAAACTCCATCTTCTAAATTCTCCTCTACAAGAGACCAAAGTAACTATCTTATAGATACACAATTTATTAAAGAGATACTAACCTAAAGCAATAAAGTTTATAATTAATGGTGATTAATGCCAAACACAACAGACTCCATAGTCACAATTTGGAAATAATTTTCATGCAAAATTTTACACAGAGCTTTAATCCTTACTTATAAAGTAATTTTCCTTTTTTAAGTAATCAAGACAAATAGTAGAAAAAGCATTTTATTTATATGGAAAAAGCTACAGTAAGATCTGTAAAAGGTGTCAATATAATATTGCCTATACAGAAAAAAATTCAAATGTGAATAGCAACAAATAAAAGTTATACATCTTCCTACTTAGCAGTGCAATTAATTCACATTGCAATAAAGTTAAGTCAAGTATACAAAATCAAAACAAGTGTTTCTCCATAATCAGTATACTCAAAATTACAGTGTAAAGATCATTTCAGGTTTAAGAAATTTGCGATCAATCTACAGCATATCCTAAGACAAGGGAGACACAGTTAATTCATTTAATTATCAGCTGTTGGGTTTTTTCAATACTGTTCACAGGAAAAAAGTAATGAGTTGACACACATGTAAATAGAATATATTTAGTCTATACAGTAAAAAAATACAAATTATAAAGTGAGCTAACAAAGAATGAAATCTGAATACAGATTTATAAAAGTGACGACATCTTAGACAACACATACAGTATTTCTCATGTAAAAACATCTAGTTTCAGCAAAAAATAATTTGGTTGCTTTTCAGCTGCATTGTAGATCTTGTAAGCTGAAGATGCAGATGTCCAAGTATCTTAAATACCATAATAAATGTCTTTCTCAATGCATACAAAATGATAAATGCTCTCATCACAGTCTTAAGGGTATTTTTGGAAGTTTGTTTTGTCTTGCTTCAGAAACACACTTAGGATGGGTAAAAATCAAAGAGTTTCATGGTACAATGAAACAGTAAACAGTGCTCAATTTACTGCTAATGATGAAAAAAACCTAGATTTTACAGTACTCTGGTATATATGAAAAAAAAATTTTTTCATTTTACATTGCATATTTCTGAGTCCATTCTCTTGCATGTCTGTTGTATCTGTAGGCACACAAAAGGGATACAGTAAAAATATACCAATTTAATCTTTCAGAAGCATCTGTGAATAGAAATGTATATTCTATTTCTCGTGCTTAAGTGCAATAATCACACATACACTAATTACTGGGTCAATGTGACAGTTGTGCATAAATAAAACAGAAAACTAAATCACTTTTTAGCTCATGGCTTTCTGTACAACCTATATCAAAAAAGCTAAAATATAAAAAACACAATGTAAAAAACAAATTCCAACAACAATCTGTAAAAGCCAACTCTAAAAAGGATTACTTGGAAATTACAAATGAACCTACAGTCCTAGCAAAATGAAGCAGCTTGAAAATTAAGTCAATTAAGGCAGTTTGGGTGAGTATGGAGAGAACTACTCTTCCTGGAAGAAGACAGGGAATATAATATTCAATATTTTCCAGTGGTTAAATTCTTTCATTTTTAATTTACCACCTAGAATTATATATGTTCATAGTTAATGTGCACACACAGAACATGTTCTGCTAACAGCAACTGGGAGGGAACTATGCATTTTGCAAAAAGACTCGGAGTTTAAAAGGAAAAGTTTACTACCTCAAAAAAAGATAAACAAAATAAGCATAATTATATGTTCTTAAAAAATACAGATAAATCTCATATTTTGGCAAACTATTAGAAATGCACCCAAGTAGAAACCAATATAAGTACATACTTACTTTTCTTTGTCTGATTTATATATTTGTGCAATATCTGGTACTAAAGGGTCATCTGGATTAGGATCACAAAGTAGAGAACATATGGACAATAAAACTAGATTTAAAAGAGAACATCATATTAGGTAACAGTCTTCTACTTTATACAAATTATGTTTGTGAAAATAATTTTACTGAATACAGTTACTGAACTTATAAATACAAAATAAAATGAACACATCAACTACATTTTATACTAACTTTGCTTGATAGCACAATATCTTTAACTTTTAACTACCCCAGAATGTATATAACATAAAATTATACCATTTGCAGTTGTAAATTTTATCTAAAGGTGACAGAGTTTAATGTGAACCTCTGGAATACTTCCTAACAATCTTTAAACTCAAGAGTTCTCTACAAAGCAATCACATTACAATTAACAGTTCAAACCAGTTTGGATATTGTACTTGTGTGCTCTCTTTTACTCTGGCTCTGTACTATCAACAAAGAAGGAGGATTTGTAAGATTTTTTCCAATGAGTCTTTTATTCTATGTACCTTATTTGTATTCTGTTATTTAAAAATAGTAAAATAAATGTATATATGAACAGCTATTTTTAAATAACTTGTTACGACATAAATGAAAATTTTAAAAGGAGTTGTTGCTATACTGTTAAAGCACTAGTGCAGATAGATGGCTATGCTCAAAAGAAATACAAACATCTAAGTATCTGAAACTAGAGGAACAGGGATGTAGGTTCCTCACTTGCTTCTACTGCTTGCCACCAACTCTGAGACGGTGTGTGGAACCTTTCAAACAAAAGCCATTTCCAACCTTCCCTCTTCTACTACCATCCTTTATCTTTTCTTACTTTTTCAAGTCTAACGGTGGGTATCTGCAGGGTCTTCAAATAGTTCAGGGAAAATGTGCATTATATTTTAATTCCAGTCCCCATGAATTTTTTGAAGTACCCTTGTATAGAGCAGAGCTGACCCCCAAAACACAAGAAAAGGGGGTACTAAGGACTAAGGGAAAAAACCAATATTTTATTCATCTTCCTGATCTTCTACCTACCCAATGAAACTTGAAGATTTTCTGGGCTCACTTACGTCTCCAGAATACTTCCAGACTAGACCCATGAGAAAAAGCCAAACAAGATATTTAAAATACAGGAAAGTGAAAAATGTACAATTGAGCAAGTCAGGAGCTACCCTGTAAAATAAGCAAGAGTGAATGAAGTTCTTCCACACCCCACTCCTGCTGCCAGGAACCTTCTGCTCCGGCTTCATTATCATGCACACAAACCAATTGTTTAAGATAAGGAAAAAGGTAACAGTAAGCACTGATTTCAAAGCTTGTTATTTGCCAGGTGAATAGTGACACTACTATGATAGTACTATTTGAATTTTTGAAGGACAGATTTCCAGAAGCCAACATTCTATTCTTTGTAGAGAAAGGTATTCAGCATCCTGGCAGTCTGCCATTTCTTTTAAATGCATAAAGACTTAGTTATTCATGCCAAATGACACTCATTTTGTGATACCACTCCAGAAAACAGTTTATCAATCTGAATAACCTTTTGACACAGAATCATTGGTATAACCAGTACATGACACTTACACTTTGTGAAAGGTTTTAAAATGGCTACTGGAATCCATATGAATATTTTAGATAATCACTTTAGGTCAGAAAAACAACTGTACATAAATAATTGACCTTAAGGGCCATTATTTTTCTAATACTTGAAACAGGTTGTTAACCCTGCTTCCTATAAAACCTCATCACTTTTTTAAAAAAACATTTCAATATTCAGGTAGGATTTATTTAATTAAAAAAAGAAACGACCACAAATTCTTTCCATGACTTTTTTTTTTTTAAATAAATTGTTTGCACCCAGACTAGGAGCAACTCCACAGGAAGAGACATTCCACTCTCAGAGGCACAAAATACTGCCCAAGGGTTCTTGCCCCCAACACACCAAAACAGTGCTTAGAGCCAAACCTCAACAAAGACAGTGCTTGCTCTTCCAACAGTGTAACACCATCACAGGCATCATACAAGCCTGGACAGCTGACAACTGCTGGATTCAATGACTCTTTTAAGAGGAACAATTCAATTTTTTAAAAAGGGGAAATGTGGTAGTTACTTCAGGGGCAGATGTTTCTAATGCAAACTGTCAGACTCTCTTCTGTTAGAGAAACAAGACTCAAATACAAAGTGCTGCTACAATGAACACTACTGGTTAATGAAACAAAAATGGCTTTAGAGCTCCTATGTACTCCTATGTATCTGGCAATTGGGGCCAGCTCTGTGGTGTAGCGGGTTAACACCCTGGCCAGAAGCGCCAGCATCGCATGTGGGCACCAGTTTGAGACCCAGCTGCTCCACTTCCCATCCAGCTCTCTGCTGTGGCCTGGGAGAGCAGTAGAAGATGGCCCAAGTCTTTGGGCCCCTGCACCCATATGGGAGACCCAGAAGAAGCTCCTGGATCCTGGCTCCTGGCTCCTGATGGGGGCAGCTTCGGCCATTGCGGCCAATTGGGGAGTGAACCATCAGATGGAAGACCTCTCTTTCTCTCTCTCTGCCTCTCTTCTCTTTGTGTAACTCTGACTTTCAAATAAATAAATAAATCTCAAAAAACAAAACAAAACAAAACAAAAAACCAGATCTGGCAATTAAGCAGAGAATCATGCTACAGATCTGGGAGAGTCGAGAATCAGTCTGGATGTCATGTCAGTCATTATGATATTATCATTTATTCTAAGTTTAGACTGACATGCTCCATGTACTGACTGCATTATTCTAAAAGGGAAATAATGTCTGTTCTAATTCTCTCAATATCAATCTCAAATATAAAACTTTTTCTAAGAGGCAAAACAACCATAAAACTTAACTCATTACTGTCAATAGTTCTAGTTAATGAATGGCATAATTGGTGCCAGAATATCTGTGCTACTATCTCTTACCTTCTCTTTTTTTGTAAGACAAACTCCAAGCTAAGAGAGTAAAATCTCTAGGCTTATCCCCAAATTTCTAGTTCCATTACTGTCACTATCATCTTATTTCATCACTGGGATTTGCACATCCACATCTGCCGTCCACCCCTACCCCCAAGCTAAGTGCTAAAACAGAGGAACAGAAGAGCCATGAGAGTGAAGCAAAAATCAAAACAGGAGAAAGCACAGCAGATCAGTTTTTTAAAGCTTTGATCCTTAGGTGCAGGCACTGTGGCACAGTGGGTTAAGCCACTGCCTGCAATGCTGGCATCACATTTGGGTGCAGTTCATGTCCTGGCTGCTCCATTTCTGATCCAGCTCCTTGCTAATGGCCTGTGAAAAGCAGTGGAGGATAGCCCAAGTGTTTGGGCCCCTGCCACCCATGTGGGAGATCTGGATCCTGGCGAGTGAACCAGAGGGTAAAAGGCTCCTCTCTTTCAAATAAATAAATAAATCTTTAAAAAACACTTTGGTCCCTAAATACTTTAATTTTTCTGGTCTTACTTTTATCAAGTTTTTTAAATCTAATAAATGAAATTACCTTTTGATACAGTCAGGGCTGGTGACCACTGAGACCTCAGGATATCGAGACAAATACTTCCATTACTGTTTATATTTGGATGGTAAATTTTTGTTGTGAAAGCAATCTAAATATAAAACAAAACAACAACAAAAATGTTACAATCCATATGCTAGGAACAAAACAGAACTAGCATGCTCTGTGGTAAAACACCCACAATTTATATGGCTGTGGAGGAGACATACTTTCAACAGAAACTGAGCATCTACATGGTGCTGTGTGATGTTCTAGCTACGGGAAATTTAAAAACAATTAAGTCAGTTTCCCTCCACAACAAATTATCAAGTGCTTGCAGAGTGTAATCAGTAAGTCTGTAATAGCTGGTATGACTAGTTGAGGGGCACCTGGAGTCATTAACCAAGGCTTTCATCAGACCTTGAAGTAGTAATTCTTCTCTTGATTATCAGTGATACTTGGAAGGCACACTAAAAACAAGATGCTGATTCTGTTCTAGGGAATAGTCAAGAGGCCTCAGCTTGTCCTAAGAGACCCACCAAGAACCCTAATCTTCCATAAGGGTTACTGTCACATCATTTTACATATACAGTGTTAATCAGGCTTTTAAAAATCGGAAATAATTATATCCTGAGTGAAAGAATCTGTTTAATTTTTCCCCCTCCTTTATATTCTCGCCATTTGTTTCTTCTTTAGATCTTCAAAATTAAGTGTTTAAATAAGAATATGCTTTTACCTGACCCACTAAAATGAATAAAGGAACTGGCATATTTACTTCTGTATTCCCCAGTGTAGCAGAACATGGCAGGCACTCAATAAATATTTGTTGAAAACTAAGAAGGGTTGAGCTTGGAAAGAAAAATCCCATGAATAGATAGATAGGTCTGATCTCTGACCATAAAAACTTCCCAAACTACAGATAGCTATTAAGCAAGGAAAGGAAGGCAAGGAAGTTAACGTAGAGCCTAACAGACAGGGCCTTTTGTTTAACAGAGATAATACAATTTCTGAGTAAGAAACTGTATGTAAGATTCAGTAGCTTTAAAAATCAGTTTGAGCATGTTAATGTATCCACAGTCTTTGACATCAGAAACTATTTGTGGATACAGAATAAAACACCTGACATGAGAGCCGTATAAGTCATAAACACAAACATACCTTTGGTGGTTTAAAAGGATAATCTGTTGGAAAATGTACGGTGAGGAAGAAGACTCCACCTTGATATGCACTATCGGGCTGCAATGATAAGACACTGGCATCAGTATTTGATTTCTGTATTTAGTTCATAATTTACAATGATTTCTCCAAATATTTTCAGGTTGACAGAAATGCAATCACTGTGTCACACATTCAAATCATTTACCTTGAGGTTTTCCTTCACAAATATGAAGAAAAATTTTCCAACAATCATGCTGACATCACAAAGTATAAGAAAACAAAATTAGGACACACACAGTGCTGTGACTTGTCCAAACAAATCTGTTTATTAAAAATATTTTTAAAGATCAATATACATACAAGACTACTGTAAGGAAAGAGAATTTTCTGCAGTAGTAAACAGTATGAAAAGAGCTGAGGCTAGTATTTACCTTCTTATATATATAAAATTTAAGTTCTAATGTTCCCTTAAGGGCCAAGAATAGAGGTGAATTGAAGAGACCAAATTACACAATTTATCCTTCCACTCTTCATTCAGTACAGTTTATAATTAGCTATCAACTTTATAAGAGGAGTTTGGCTATCTATCTTTATGTCCATAACTATAACATTGCAAGCAATTAAAAAGAAGTTGAAAAAAGAAAAATGGTAGCAAAATATACCTAAAATTCTAATTTAACTCTTCATATTTAATTAAATACATCATGTTATATTAACATTTTAGTAATCACAACAAAACTATCATTACTTCCTTCTTAAGTTTCTGCATATAAATTAGAGGACTATACCAGGCAATTATTCTTACTTAGACATGTTGTTTAGTTCTAGTTGATCAAAAATCATAAGGAATGAAGAAAATATAAGCAAATTACAATGACAGATATGGTTTGCTTAGATATTCAAAGGGTACTACACACTTTACTAAAATAAGGGACATATGAATAATTATAACCATTTACCTAAGGTATTTGTGAAGGGCTACAACTCAGATGGTAAGGGTGGCCCTTTAAAAGATAGTATTTTGATGGGTCTCAGTAACTAATGAAAAACAAACAGAAATCATTGGATTCTTATTTGAAGGTTGTTATATGTTACACTTTACCTTTTAAAAAACAATGTAACAATTAGTAATTTGACACAGTTGCCCAGGAATCCTGCACTGAAATTCAGTAGTTTTCTTTTTTAAAAGTTAAACACAAGGTAATAGGATAAAACTCTGTAATTCACTCGATAAAGCTCCTGCAGGGGATGGAGAGATATGATGCTCACAGAAACATGTTACTAATATATCTCAGCAGATCAAAGTCATCAGTGCCCATTCTTGTACAATCAGGTTTTTGCTCACAGAAATGCCTGTTTCACGTCACAACTGTCTCTCTGGTAATGAAAGAAGTAATTTTTAAAAGGTAATAAATATTAAGAGGAGCCAGCTATAAAATACTAAATAATTTTGAGTTCAGGACAAACAATAAAATTAAAAGCAGCACATAAATAAGTGGTAAAAACAGACCTGCTACACTATTTATCAATTTTCTTTTACAAAAAAGAACAATGATGAAATGAACTGCAAATTGTTGCTTGTCATCTGTAGAAATTCCATCACTGGGTTAATTAATTTCTAACCTACTGCGGATGTGAGATGATTATGCTTAGTTATGAATAACCGAATCACTGCATTTAAATGAAATAAATAAAACATACACAAAGCCTGCTTGTAAATACCATCTATAATGATCAAGGATTTGGCAAAGAAAAACATCACAGTGATCCTGGCAAGTATATGCCACCAATGCTATAGAAAATCGTCATTAACTCCTTTCTGCTTCTTGGGTGACACAGAGCACAAGAAAATTCAACCTTAGTTGCAAACATCTGACAAAGGTGAAATGGCCACAGTGAGGTATGGCTGAGGGGATTAATTTCACAAATATGAAACATACTTACAGGCCCCATAATAGTTGCTTGCCAGTGGAACACTGAAACAAAGAAAGAAGTTTGGGAGTCATTAACAAACATTCAAAGCTGTATTTTTAACAGTAGCAAAATCTTAGAAATAGAGTAAAGCTTACGGTCATCTCCCACAGGGCCAGCAGAACAGTGAGCCGGTGGATCCCGCTGTAGATCACTTAATTCCTGAGGGAAAGCAAAAATATTTAATTTTTTCCCCAACAAAACAAGTATGATAATCCATTAAGACACACACTACTAACTTTCCTTTAAAATATTTTAGGCAGTTTTCTTATGCAAAATAAGAAAACATAAAATGTACTTTCATTGGTAGAGTATGGAATAAGGTATTAACTTCTTTTGTACGACAGCTTCAAACCTTGAAAAGATTAAATGGATTAAAACACTGTCTTTCTTTAACAACCCTAAAACAAAAATATTTAATGAGCATCCTTACATCCTTGTGAAGAGTGAGTAGGTAACTTATTTAAAAAAAAATCCCTAAAGCTTACAATCTAATGAAGCAGAGTAAATGGCTACAAGAGATGGATATTTAAGATAAATTTGAAGGTTAAGCAGAAAAAGACGACAGAAGTCAGACCATGTTTTCATATGCTGTTCCCTGCTCTCTCAGAATCACAGAATGAGCTGGCCAGTCCTGGGTTGGAATTCCCAGTCCCAACATAACCAGCTTCAGGGCTTTGGGAAGTTCCTTAACTTCCTTGGTGTCAGCTGGGAAGAAAATGATCATCCTCAAATAGGAATGTATAAATTCAAAATACAGGAATGTAACTGAAGAACCCAATTTACCCTGGAAAATCAAGGAATGTCATTGACAAAGTAATATTTCAGCTGAAATCTCAACGACTGGGAGGTTAGTTCTGGGGGAAAGTGAGGGAGATTGCATGGTAGAGAGACCTAAGATGAGGTTGGAAAGCTTAACAGGCAAAAGCCATGTAGAAAATACAATGACCAGGCCGGCGCCGCAGCTCAATAGGCTAATCCTCCGCCTGTGGTGCTGGCACACCGGGTTCTAGTCCCGGTCGGGGCGCCGGATTCTATCCCGGTTGCCCCCCTTCCAGGCCAGCTCTCTGCTGTGGCCCGGGCGTGCCGTGGAGGATGGCCCAAGTCCTTGGGTCCTGCACCTGCATGGGAGACCAGGAGAAGCACCTAGCTCCTGGCTTTGGATCAGCGCGATGCACCATTGGAGGGTGAACGAATGGCAAAAAGGAAGACCTTTCTCTCTGTCTCTCTCTCTCTCACTGTCCACTCTGCCTGTCAAAAAAAATAAACAAAATAAAACACAATGACCAATACATACTGTGTTTAAAGATTTGGGGTTTTATACTGTGTGCACCAGGACAGGTTTTAAGAAATGGCATGCTGTGATTTAAAGAACAGTTCTGGATGGATTAGGAATGGAAAAGGCAAGAAGCTACAACATTAGTTACTATAGGCAAGAGAAACAGGGCTTACAGTGGAAAAGAGGCCATGAGATCAAAGTGGTGGATCTGAAATACTCTGAAGGGCCCGCCTATCACTGCTTTGTATGATGATAAATTACATACGCAGTGTGAAGTCACAGAGAAATATGATGACCAGTGAACACTAACATTTACCCAGTGTTAGTCATCCCAACAACCCTCAGAGGGAGATGTTTGGTTTCCCATTTTACAGATGAAGAGTAAAGGTCATGTTGTATGCTCACGTAACTAAGGGTGGAAATGGGACTTAAGCCCAGGCACTTAAGCTATGTACTCATCTTCACATATGTACAGTATGCCATTTATTGACAGGGAACACTATTAAGATGAGCTGATTTGGAGGGTAGACATACTGAATGTGTGTGATCCCTGTGATAGCAAGAAAATAAATGTACTCAACATACAGGTCTGGATATTAAAAAGGATGAGGTTAGAAATCAGAAAATATCGTAGACATTTGGTATTTAAAACCGTGGAAGAAACAGGATGCAATAGGGAGGACATTTACCTGTGTCCCAAATCATAGTGCCTGGGTTCAACACCTGGCTCCAGCTCCAGACTCCAGCTTCCTAACATATACCCTGGGAGGTGACAGGCAATGGCTCAACTTATTGGGTTCCTGCCACCCACATAAAAGACCTGGATTTTGATACCGGTTCAGCTCAGCGCTGGTCATTATGGACACTTGGGGAATGATGGACACTTGGGGAATGATCCAATGCATAGATTCTCTTTCTCTCTGCCTCATAAATAAACACATAGAGGGAATTACATAAACATTTTTGTGGGAACATTTAATGAGTGTACTTGAAAAAATTTGTGGAAAATGGGAATTGCGGCTGGCATTGTGGTACAATGAGTTAAGCCCCTGCCTGTGGAACTAGCATCATATATGAGCACCAGTTGGAGTCCCAGCTGCTCCACTCTGATCCAGTTCACTACTAATGCACCTGAGAAAGCAGTGGAAGATGGCCTGAGCACTAGGGCCCCTGCAACCCACATGGGAGACCTGGATAGAGTTCTAGGCTCATATCTTCAGTCATTGTGGACATCTGGGGCATGAACGAGCAGATAGAAGATTCTTTTGTCTCTCCTTCTAACTCTGCCTTTCAAATAAATAAATAAATCTAAAATAAAATAAAATAAAATAACAGGCCAGCGCTATGGTATAGTGGGCTAAGCCTCTACCTGCATCCCATATGGGCACCAGTTTATACCCTGGCTGGTCCTCTTTCAATTCAGCTCTCTGCTATGGTCTGGGAAAGCAGTAGAAGATGGCCCAGTCCTTGAGCCCAGCATGGGAGACCCAGAAGAAGCTCCTGGCTCCTGGCTTCAGATCTGCCCAGCTCTGGCTGTTGCAGCTATTTGGGGAGTAAACGAGCGGATGGAAGACCTTTCTCTCTTCCTCCCTTCTCTCTGTCTTGTAACTCTACTTTTCAAATAAATAAATAAAATCTTTAAAAGAAAAAATAAAGTAAAATAAAATAAAATGGGAAAATGGAATTAAGATGTTTATTTTGGTGTTAAGGAAAACTTATATTCATACATAGGTTTTTCTTAATGTACATTTTCCATTAGCATTTCAAGGTTTTGAGACAAAGAAACAGAAGCAGACAACTGCTTCACTTCCCAAATACTAGAGCTGGGCTAGACCAAATCTAGGAGCCTTCTGATGTGGGCGGTAGGGACCCAAGGACTGCTGCTTCCCTGGGGGTGGGGGAGATAACAGGAAACTGGACTGGAATAGCCAGGACTCAATCCAAGCACTCTGATACAGGATTTGAGCATCCCAAGCAGCCACTGCTCACTGTGTCATATACCTGCCCCACCATGAATTTTTTGAAGACCCTTAGTATAAAGTAAATACTGCTTTTTATTAAATCAGAGATTTTTTTTTTATTTGATAGGAAGAGTTATAGACAGTGAGAGAGAGACAGAGAGAAAGGTCTTCCTTCTGTTGGTTCACCCCCCAAATGGCCGCCACAGCCGGCGCTGTGCTGACCGAAGCCAGGAGCCAGGTGCTTCTTCCTGGTCTCCCATGTGGGTGCAGGGCCCAAGCACTTGGGCCATCCTCCACTGCCTTCCCAGGCCATAGCAGAGAGCTAGATTGGAAGAGGAGCAACCGGGACTAGAACCCGGCGCCCATATGGGATGCTGGCACTGCAGGCGGAGGATTAGCCAAGTGAGCCACAGCGCCGCACCCCCCTTTTTTTAAGAGATTGTTGACAGTAAATCACATCCTTATTTTATACACCAGTAATGAAGGAAAAATGTTTCCAATTAATTTTAAGACACCATCCAATTCTAAGAAGCACACAGACTTCAAAAATGCTAAAATATGAAAGACGTGCACTTTAGAATCACTGCACTTTGGTAATTATAGCAATGAGTTCTGTGTTCTGATACAGAAAAACAAGGGAGACGACATACTTGGGAAAGGCTTTCTTAAGAAAGTGATATGTGAGCTAAGTAACTGAGCCAAGTGCAAGCTCAGGTCTCCTCTTTCCAAGTCCAGTCTTCTTTTCCAGTGTACCTTGGGACTTTCTTTTTTTTTTTTTTTTTTACCAGCTAATGCTATATTTTCCTTCCTAACAAGACTAACACAATTAGCTATGTCTTCTGGCCATGCACAATTAAGCACAAATGTGTTTATTTTGGTACAAAAAATTTTAAATCAATGCCTAGTTTCTACAGACTTGTATTTAAAGACCCCTTATACAGGAAAGGATGCGAGTCCATAGTGATTAAAAGCAAGGCTTTGATGCCTCTCCTCACCAAAAAAATAAGGACGGACCAATGGGAAACCTATCTTTTGAAAGTTTGCTTGTTGATTTATTTATTTATTTGAAACACAGAGTTAGAGAGAGAGGGAGAGGCAGAGAATCTTCCATTTGTTACTCCTCAAATGATCCCAACACCTGGGGCTGGGCCAGGCCAAAGAAAAAAAACCTAGAACTCCATCCAGGTCTCCTATGTGGGTGGCAGGGGCTCAACCACTTGGGCCATCCTTCACTGCCCTCCCAGACACCTCAACAGGGAGCTGGAGCAGAAGGGGAAGTGAAGCTGCTGGAACTCAAACCAATACTCATGTGGGATGCTGGCATCACAGGCACAGCTCAACCTACTGTGCTACAAAGCCAGCCCCAGGGATCTGAAGTTCAAATTTGCGTGTCACCATTCTCTTGTCACATGATTTTTGGGAAAATCATTATTTTCCCTCTCTAAAGCTTAGCTTTTTTTTTTTTTTAAAGATTTTATTTATTTATTTGAGAGGTAGAGTTACAGACAATGAGAGGGAGAGACAAAGAGAAAGGTCTTCTGCTTTTTGGTTCACTCCCTAAATGGTCACAACGGCTGGAGCTGCGCCGATCCAAAGCCAGGAGCCAGGAGCTTCTTCCGGGTCTCCCATGTGGTGCAGGGGCCCAAGAACTTGGGCCATCTTCTGCTGCTTTCCCAGGTCATAGCAGAGAGCTGGATCGGAAGAGGAGCAGCCGGGACTAGAACCGGCACCCATATGGGATGCCAGCGCTGCAGGCGGATGATTAACCTACTGCACCAGCCCCAAGCTTAGCTTTCTTTTATGTAAAGGGCATTACTAATTTCACTCATAGCTTTTATGACAATAACATAAAATAATACATGTCATGTGTATAGCACAGTTGTTAACACACAGTAAATAGTCAAATGCATGTTGAGATAATATGGAATTGATCACAAACATGATCGCCTAGTAGCAGAATACAATTATTTAAATAGGCTAAAAGATGGGGGGAGGTGCAGATCCTAAATCACAGTCCCACTTTTGAATGTGCCTTAATATCAGTTTTCTAATTGAAGATTTTAAGAGATTGCTTCTGAGATTATTCAGCATGTTGAGTCTCCAAAACACAGTACTAAATGGGACTTCTTTGCCCTCCCTTTTTCCTTGAATCAGAAAATGACAGTCTGTAATTGTGGTTTTAAAAAATCATTAGTGATGTGCATGTATATATTTTACACAGAGACATTATGTGAATAAATCATACTTAAAAATATATATAAACCATATTTGTTTATTGACAAAAAATCACATCTTAGAATAGCCTCGAGCGATATTCAAATTCAAATATCAGAATGTTTTTTCATGTCTCTTTAAACATCACACATAGGAATGGGTGTTCGGTACAACAGGCTAAGCTGCCACTTGGAATGCCAGTATTCCATATTGGAGTGCCCGGGTCAAGTCTTAGCTCCACTTGATTTCAGCCCCCTGCTAATATGGACCCTGAGAGGCATTAGGTCATGACTCAATTACTTGAGTCCCTGCTGTCTTTGTGGGAGATGGGGATTGAATTTAAGGCTTCTGGCTTGGTCTGGCCCAACCCTGACTATTGCCTGCATTTTCTCGCTCGCTCTCTCTCTCTCCCTCCCTGCCTTTCAAATCAACAACAGCAAATAAAAAATGTAAAAATAAAAAATATAAATTTTAAAAGTTACCTTGTTATTTCTTATGTCTACCTCCTCTGTTAGAAGTTAGGACCAAAGAAAAGAAAGCAAAAAGATAAACCCCATAAGGCTAGGTTCTTGTCTACATAAAAGCTCATCTGCTATAGGAAAGAGGCAGATGACAGTACATCAAACATACTTAACAATCACACTTTTCAGTAACTAAAAACTATAGTAGTGCTTTGGTAAACAGATTTACCCTTCCCAGACTTTTTAGGAGGGCCTAGATTTCTGATGTGCCATTCCTTTACTCTGTGTGTGTCTGGAAAACATGCCCCATTGTATGGCTTGGAAATATGGGGCATATGTGCAGACCAAATGACCAACAGAAAACAAAGGGCACATGACACACACTGCTTACTCTTGGAAAAAAAAAGAATTTTAGAAAATTCTGAGAAGTACTAATGAGTTGAAAATAACTAAAAAACAAAAACCCCATCCAAACAAATCAAATGCCACTTTCTGCTCTTAGTCTATTCAACAGCCAGGTTTTTTGGTAACACAAGAAGTCAGGGATCATTTATATTTTGTTAATTTTCCCTTTTGATTTAGTTTACTCTTTTTTCTGAAACTGCTGTATTATATGTATTATGCTGGCATTCTTATCTATCTACTTCTCATATAGTCACATGAGGTATTAAAAATGATTCAGTGATTCTTCCAATTTTCCCAAAAGGATATGGTAAGATTAGTTGTCTGTTCCTTTGCTCCTCTCCTCTTTTAAGACTGTAAGAATTAACACGGAATTATACAACTTGCTCAAGACCAAAGGATCCTCACAAGAGCCAAGGCTTAATGCCTTATTCCTTGATGCTAAGGAAAGTATCTCTGAAGAAAATCTATAATGCTTAGACTCCACTTCTTGAACACTACTTCCTATTCCACCACCACTCTGAAATCTTAGGTGTACCTTATAACACAGCCTTCTAACAGCTGATTCTTGAGCCCCTTTAGGCCTCTTGCCTCATCCTCTTCATGGCCATGTTGCTAAATCACACTAATTAAAAGATCTCAAAGACAAAGCATTTAAATATCTTACCTATCTGCATGTGTGTGTGTGTGTGTGTGTATGTTACAAAAGCAAAACAGCGATTTGTAGGAAAAAACAGAGGAAGTGGGGCCGGCACTGTGGTGTAGCAGGTAAAGTTGCTGCCTCCAGTGCCAGCATCCCATATGGACGCCAGCTCGAGACTCGGCTGCTCCTCTTCCAATCCAGTTCTCTGCTATGGCCTGGGAAAGCAGTAGAAGATGGCCCAGGTCCTTGGGCCCCTGCACCTGCATGGGAGATCTGGAAGAAGCTCCTGGCCTGATCAGCACAGCTCTGGCCGTTGCAGCCAACTGGGGAGTGAACCAGCAGATGGAAGCGCGCTCGTGCGCTCTCTCTCTCTCTCTTTCTGGCTCTGGCTCTGGCTCTGGCTCTCTGGCTCTCTCTGGGTAACTCTGACTTTCAAATAAATAAATAAATCTTTTAAAAAAAAAAACAAAAACAGGAAAAAATGTTAAAATAGTCAAATATCCAGAAAACCATTAGTGAGACCAGACCACTGTCAACAGATTAGAATAGTTCTACTGGGAAATGTGCACATCACTCTCCACTGGAGGGAGGGTAAGCTGAAAAACTTTTGTGGGGGCAATATGGCAACAACTGTGAAAGTGTAAAATGTATATGGTTGGTCTCAGACCTAGTAATTCACCTTACAGAAATAACTACTCAGGTAGTTAAAGCTATATATAAGGATGTTCAGCACAGTATCTTGGATAAGTACAAAAAACAGAATAATCAAAAAGCCCATCAGCAAGAGCATGGTTTTGTAAGATGAATATTATGAAATACTGAATGGCCATTAGAAAGAACCAAAAGGGGCTGGCGCTGTGACATAGTGGGTAAAGCCGCCGCCTGCAGTGCCGCCATACCATAAGGCGCTGGTTCAAGTCCCAGTTGTTCCACTTCTGCTCCAGCTCTCTGCTATGGCCTGGGAAAGCAGTGGAAGATGGCCCAAGTGCTTGGGTCCCTGTACCCTCTTGTGAGACCCAGAAGAAGCTCCTGGCTCCTGGCTTCAGAGTATCCCAGCTCCAGTCATTGCAGCCATTTGGGGGAGTGAACCAGCAGATGGAAGACCTATCTCTCTCTCTCTCCCTCTCTGCCTCTGCCTCTCTGTAACTCTGCCTTTCAAATAAATAAATAAACCTTAAAAAAAAAAAAAAGAAATGCATCTGTGTATGTTTACAATGAATAATGTTGCGTGAATACTGTAAGAGTGTTTGACTAAAAAATACAAGTTGCAGAACAGTATGTCCATCAGGCTCTCATAATACATTCATTACACATGCATAACCAAAAAATCCACATACAACTATTGACAATAGTTATCTCTGGGAGTAAGTTACTACTTTTTGCTTTACTGTCTTCCATTTTGTTTCAATCTTGTTTTGTTTCTATTTTGTTTCAATTTTACAATATCTTGGTAACTTATAAAAAATATTTTATTTAGGTTCTATGTACTTCATTTATTTACTTTTAAAGATTTTATTTATTTGAAAGGCAGCAGAGTTAGAGAGAAGGAGAGGGAGAGGGGGAGAGAGGGAGAGGGGGAGAGGGGGAGAGGGGGAGAGGGGGAGAGGGGGAGAGGGGGAGAGAGGTACATGTTCCATCCACTGTTTGACTCTCCAAATGGCTGCCAACAGCCAGGATGGGGCCAGGCTGAAGCCAGGAGCCAAGAGCTTCTTTCAGGTCTCTCGAGTGCATGGCACAAACAGTTGGGTCACCTTCAGCTGCTTTGCCCAGACCATTAGCAGGGAGCTGGATCCGAAGTGGAGCAGCCAGAACCCAGACTGGCACTCACATGTGATGTCAGCATCGCAGGTGACGGCTTTACTCACTATGCCACAATGCTGGCCCCTATCACGCGTTTCATTATTTTTTTAATTTACTTACAATTTTTTTAAGGTAAACAAATGCCATGTGTATGGATTTAGGAACATAGTAATACTTCAAAGAGATGAAATGACATTGATTTCTCCTCCACACAAGCTTTTCATTAAAATATTTTTATAACACAATGAAAGGCTGAGGAAGTGTCACCGATTGGATGGAAGATATTAAAAATACCCAACAGCTAAATTCAATATGGGACCCCAGGCTGGATCTTGGAACAGAAAGAGACATAAGCTGAAAAACTAGTGAAATCTGAATTAGATCTGCAGTTTAGTTAACAGTATTATACAAAGGATATTTTCTTTGTTTTGATAATGGCCGCATAAGTTGTATTGTACTGTTGTTATATAATTTATAAATAAATAGTAGGGTTAGGTCAAAGTTATATGTGAACCTTCCATATTATTTTCGCAACTTTTCTATAAGACTAAAAATTATTTCCAAATTAAAAATGTTAAACATTTCATATATATTCCAAACTTAATTCACTATTTTCTTTCTCAAAATTCTTTTTTTTTTTTTTTAAGATTTCTTTATTTACTTGAAAGAGTTACAGAGAGAGAGAGAGAGAGAGAGAGAGAGAGAGAGAGAGAGATGTCTTCCATTAGCTGGTTTACTCCCCAGTTGGCCATAATGGCTGGAGCTGTGCCAATCCGAAGCCAGGAGCCAAGAGCTTTTTCTGGGTCTCCCACACGGGTGCAGGGGCGAAGCACTTGGGCCATCTTCTACTGCTTTCCCAGGCCATTGCAGAGGGCTGGATGGGAAGAGGAGCAGCCGGAACTCGAACCAGCGCTCATATGGGATGCCGGCACTCCAGGCAGCGGCTTTACCTGCTACATCACAATGCCAGCCCAAAATTCCTTCTTTTACTGTGTTCCCCATATCTGTTAATGAGATCTTAACCACCCAGATACCAGGCTCAAAAATATCAGGTTTTTTTTTTTTTAAACTTTTATTTAATGAATATAAATTTCCAAAGTACAGCTTATGGGTTACAATGGCTTCCCCCCTCCCATAACTTCCCTCCCACCTGCAACCCTCCCCAGGTTTTTTTTCTTTATACACCGAAAGATATACCATACAATATACAATATACTGCTTACCATAATTAACTCAAAAATCAATGACAGTTCAACTATAACTACTTCTCAATATTCTATGTTTTACTTTCATAATAATCTTCTAAAAGCACAGCTTTTCATTTCATTTTTCTGCTTATAAAAACTTCACTGGCTCTCTATTGTTCATTAAAGACCAAACTCTACCAAAGAAGGAAGGACTTTTCATTATCTAGTCTCAAATCTACATTTTGAATTGGAGTCCCCTTCACAAACTTGTAATTCTCTAAAGAATCCCACTTTGCTTCCTAAAAGATTTTCAGGAGCTTTGTGATGTCAAAATTATCTTTGTGGTAAAACTAATGTGTTATTTATTTATTTTTTTTTACTCTCAAAATCTCTCGAGTGTATAGTGGAGTTTTGTGAAGGTTTAATGACATATGGTGGTGCAATAGCACATGTGAGAATCTAGGTGACCCCATGCCTAACTATAATGACATCTGAAAACATGAAACAATGCCACTTTATTTTTGTTTTGGAAAATATAATTATTTTTCACAAAAATTTAAAACTATACCAAGTATTTTAAATGTTTTAATTTTTCATATGACAAATAGCAGTAGATATAATCCACAAAAACAGAAGCTCTTTGAGGTCTTCAATACTTTTCAAAATATAAAGGAATCCTGAGATCAAAATGTTGAACAGCTGCTGGTGTAACTGACTAGTTAGCCTGCACATGGCTAAGTTTTCTGGCCTGCATTTTCCTTCTTCTAAAATTGTCTTTTTTCAGTCTCCCTATGCCCAATTTTACCTGTTCTTTTTCACAGTGGCCATGTTCTCAGGACCACTTTCAAAAACATGAGTTTTAGAATTAGATCTGGAGCAAATCTGGTCTTGTTATGAATCTACTAGCTGTGTGACATTGGGCAATTTACAAAGCCTCAAGCTTGCCATTTGTAGTATGAGGATATTACTGATTACTCTAAAGACTGCATTGAAAATTAAAGAAAACACAGGCAAACCATCTAGTTTAATACTTGTCATGTATAATGGATACCTAATAAATGCTATTTTTTTTTTCCCATTCTTTCTTATTCTATCAAAATGTTTTAGAAACCAGAACTTTTAGGGCTGGCATTGTGGCACAGCAGGTTAAGCCACCACTTGCAACACTGGCATCCCATATCACAGTATCACTTTGAGTTCCAGTTAATCCTCTTCTAATCCAGCTCCCTACCAATGTACGTGGGAAGGCACCAGATGATGTTCCAAGTGCTTCAGCCCCTACTACCCATGTGAGAGACTTGGAGGGAGTTCCTGGCTCCTGGCTCTAGCCTGGCCAAGCCCTAGCTGTTGTGGAAATGCGTTGAGTGAACCAATAGACAGAAGATTTAAATCTCTACTACCCACCACCCTGCCCTCTCTGTCACTCTGCCTTTCAAACAAACAAACAAACAAACAAACTAATTAAAAAAAAAACAGGACTTTTATAGTTTATTTAGTAATTGCTCCATAATACTTAGCACAATGACTTTCATGTAGGTATTATTTGAGCCAAGTAATAAAACTTAATAATGTGATCAGCAGAATCAAATTTCAATCTTTTAGAAAGATACCTAATCAGATTTGTTCCCTTATGCAGATAAGCAGATAAATATATAATTAAAATGTAACAGGTATTAAAAGGGAATCATGTACATCACTTAACACTGGGATAACCTTTTAAATGACATGTGACATCTAAAAATGAATATCAAAAGAATAAATCATGAAGATCCTATGCCATTATAACTATTTTCAAATCACAGAATGTATAATATATTCTGGCAAAATGTCCAAAGCACACAAAATTCTAATCAGAATATTTTTCTAATTTAGAAGACCTCAAAATTTTAAATATTTCAGGCTGTGGTGTCGCAGATTAAGCGTCTGCCTGCAGCACTGGCATCCCACATGGGCGCTGGCATCCACCAGTCCCAGCTGCTCCACTTCCAGTCCAGCTCTCTGCTATAGCCTGAGAAAGCAGTGGAAGATGGCCCAAGTGCTTGGGCCCCTACACTTGCATGGGAGACCCAGAAGAAGCTCCTGGATCCTGGCTTCAGATTGGCCCAGCTCTGGCTGTATCAGCCATTTGGGGAGTGAACCAATGGATAGAAGATATCTCTCTTTCTCTCTGTCTCCCCTTCTCTTTCTCTAACTCTGCTTTTCAAATAAATAAATAAACCTTTAAAAAATATTTCAAGCTTATTGTTTATTTAGGATGCTGCTGACATATTTTTTTGGGACACAGCTTTGGACTGCTTTTCTAAGAGGAGTTTGGAATTTATGCTGAGCTCATCTGGTGTCAAAATAAGTTGTAGTTGTCTTCTAACTGCTGGCAATCCTCAGTGACAGGGCTACCCATAGACAGGCCTGCTGCAGTCCGTAGCACGGGATTTTATTTTTTATTTGTCTCACGCTCAGTTTAACCAGCAATTCCACATCCTTTTTAACAGGTACCTTTTTGATTTTATACTTTTTTTTTTTTTTTTGACAGGCAGAGTGGACAGTGAGAGAGAGAGAGACAGAGAGAAAGGTCTTCCTTTGCCGTTGGTTCACCCTCTAATGGCCGCCGCGGTAGCGCGCTGCGGCCGGCGCACCGTGCTGTTCCGATGGCAGGAGCCAGGTGCTTCTCCTGGTCTCCCATGGGGTGCAGAGCCCAAACACTTGGGCCATCCTCCACTGCACTCCCTGGCCACAGCAGAGAGCTGGCCTGGAAGAGGGGCAACCGGGACAGGATCGGTGCCCCGACCGGGACTAGAACCCGGTGTGCCGGCGCCGCAAGGCGGAGGATTAGCCTGTTGAGCCACGGCGCCGGCCTATTTTTTTTTTTTTTTAAGATTTTATTTATTTATTTGAGAGGTAGAGTTACAGTGAGAGGTAGAGACAAAGTTCTTCTGTCCATTGGTTCACTCCCCAGTGGCCGCAACAGTCAGAGCTGTGCCGATCGGAAGCCAGGAGCCACGTGCTTCTTTCCGGTCTCTCATGTGGGTGCAGGGACCCAAGGACATGCGCCATCTTCTACTGCTCTTCCAGGCCACAGCAGAGAGCTAGATTGGAAGAGGAGCAGCTGAGACTAGAACCCGTGCCCATATGGGATGCTGGTGCTGCAGGCAGAGGATTAACCCACCGCGCCACAGCGCTGGTCCCTTGATTTTATACTTTCATCCTAACTCTACTGTTTAGAAGTTTTAAAAACTTCACATAATGGTATCCGATCATGATACCCGCCTGAATTGTGGTGTAGGAGGTAAAGCCATTGCCATGTGGGCACTGTCCATGTCCCAGCTGCCCCACTTCCAATCCAGTTCCCTGATAATGGTCTGGAACAAGCATCAGAAGATGGCCCAAGCTTCAGCCTGGCCTGGTGTTGGCTGGTGCGGCCATCTGAGGAGTGAACCAGCAGACAGAAGATTGTCTGTCTAACTCTGACTTTGGAAACAAATAAATCTTTTAAAAAAGATTATAACAGTAAGAAAAACCCTTACAAGTCATCACTCAGGCATATCTGCTGATGATTTGACTGGAATATCAATAAAAGAGAACTCATCGGTGGAAAAAAAAAAGTTATCTTCGTAAGATGTAGTTTAAAAGGTACAGGAAAGAAGCCTTCCGCGATCTTAGAAGATACAGTGACAGTATCTCCAGGAAATCCATTTAAGAGTAGTAATAAGCCCCCAGGGTCACCTTTTGAACATGTTCATCAACATTAAAAACATTCCCTAGGGGAGACTTGGAAAGAAAGTTTCTCCTAAGACAAAAGTATGACTGAGTGACCTAGTAAGAAACTAGCACAAAATATCTTAACTTATACAAACGATCTTCTAAATAACAAACATTGATAAACGAAACACTAAGAAGTAAAATTATAAGACCAAGTAAAATCAGTCACAAGAGTTTACATCCACCCATTTAACTTATGGTGCACTTTAGTGCTTAAATGTAACTCTTGGGGCTGGCACTGTAGTATAGTGGGTTAAGGCCGCCATGTGCAGTGCTGACATCCCATATGGGCACCCATCTGAGCCCTGGCTGCTCTACTTCCGAACCAGCATTCTTACTAAGGTGCACGGGAAACCAAAACAATGATCCTGTCCCCTGGCTTCAGCCTGGCCCAGCCCTGGTCACTCTGGCCATTTGGGAAATGGACCAGTGGGTGGAAGATCTCAGTCTCTCCCTCTCTCTAATTCTGACTTCCAAATAAATAAATAACTCATACATAAATGTGTTTGTGATACACAAACACATTTATGTATGAGTTATTTATATAATATATATATATATATGAATGTATATGTATAAACTCTTATTTGTTAAAAGGTCAAATGTTGGAAACAGGAAAAATTACTTCTTTATTACTATTTATTAGAAATGTAAATGCCAACAAAGACAAATGCCAACAAAAGCTGGGGCTGGGCAAGACTAAGTCAGGAATCCAGAACTCAATTCAGGTCTCCCACATGGGTACCTGAAACCCAAATACTTGAGCCATTACCTGCTGTCTCCCAGGGTACACATTAGCAAGCAGAGGAAATCAGAAGTGGAACCAGAACTGGAACTCAGGCACTCTGATACAGGATATAGGCATCCCTTAGTGGTATCTTAACTGCTGTGCCAAATGCCCACATAATGATATTTGTGTTTTTTAAATTTATTTATTTATTTATTTTTATTTGACAGAGTTAGACAGAGACAGAGAGAGAGAGAGAGAGAGAAAGGTCTTCCTTCTGTTGGTTCACCCCCCCAAATGGCTGCCATGGCCGGAGCTGTGCCAATTCGAAGCCAGGAGCCAGGTGCCTCCTCCTGGTCTTCCATGTGGGTGCAAGCGCTCAAGCACTTGGGCCATCCTCCACTACACTCCCGGGCCACAGCAAAGAGCTGGAGTGGAAGAGGAGCAACCGGGACTAGAACCCAGTGCCCATATGGGATGCTAGCGCTGCAGGCAGAGGATTAACCAAGTGAGCCACGACGCCGGCCCATGATATTTGTTTTTTTAAAAAAGATTTATTTTAAAGGCAAGATGACAGTGGGTGGTGGGGGAGAAAGGGGAGACACAGAGAGATCTTCCACTCATTGATTCACTCCCCAAAAGACTGTAACAGTCAGGTCTTGGCCAGAAGCCAGGAGCTTCTTCCAGGTCTCCCACGTGGATAGTAGGGGCCCAAGCACTTGGGCCATCTTCTGCTGCTCTTCCCAGGCCACTAGCAGGGAGCTGGATGTGAAATAGGGAAGCCGGGACACAAACCAGCACCCACATGGAAATGCCAGCATCATAGGTGGTAGCTTTACCTGCTCTGCCACAATGCTGGTCCCCAAATAGCACCTCTGATGTGGAAGCAAAAGTGATGTTGTCTGACATCTGAGCAGGACCATGAATACTTATTTTTACAATGTGGTAAAAATGGAGATAAACAAAAGTAAGCCTGGAATTTAAAAGTTAAAATGTGAAAACAGCAAACTGTAGTAGAGGAAAAGGAAAAAAAAATCAATAAACAAACAGGGTCAACTAAGGTTTCTTTAGGGGGAAAAATTGACTTTGATCTCTTGAAACAAAACATACAAAAATGAATTCTAAGTAGATTATAGGTTTTAATGCAAAAGGTAAAATGATAAAGCTTTTCCTTTTTAAATTTTTATTCATTTATTTTATTTATTTGAGAAACTGACAAACAGAAGAGATCTTCCATCTGCTGGTTCACCTTCCAAATGCCTACAATAGCCAGGGCTGGGCCAGGTCAAAGCCAGAAGCTCAATGAGGGTCTGCCACGTGGGAGGCAGAAACCCAAAATCTGAGCCATCACCTGCTGCCTCCCAGGGTGTGCATTAGCAGGAAGCTGGAAATGAAAGCAGAGCTGGGACTTGAACTGAAACACTCTGATAAGGGATGTGAGTACTCCAAGCAATGTTTTGTTCTCTGTGACCAACACCCATCCCTAGAGTTTTTTTTTTTTTTTTAAGGATTTATTTATTTATTTGGAAGGCAGAGATACAGATGGGAGAGGCAGAGACAAAGAAATCTTCCATCTGCTGGTTCACTCCCCAAATGGTCACAATAGTCAGGGCTAGGCCAGCTGAAATTGGGAGTCTGGGAGTCCATCTGGGTCTCCCACATGGGTGGCAGGGATCCAAATACTTGAGCCATCCTTTACTGTTTCCCAGGTGCATTAGCAGGGAGCTGGATTGCAGGTGGAGCAGCCAGGACTGGAACTGGTATTCATGAGATAATGGTGTTGTGGGCAATGTTCCCTCTCCATCCAAAGGTTTTAAAAGAAAACATGGCATAGCAGGTTAAGTCACTGCTTAGGACACACACATACCATGTCAGAGTCCTGGTTTGAGTCTTGGCTAACTCTGTTCTCATGCAGCTTCCTGCCTGGGCAGACAGCAGAAAATGACCCAAGTACTTGGATCCCCACCAATCATGTGGGACACCTGAAAGGAGTTCTGGATGGTGCTTTGGGCAGTGAACCAGCAGATGGAAGATCTCTCCCTCTCTGTTCCACTCTGCCTTTCAAATAAATAAATAAATAATAATAAATCTTAAAAGAAATGTTTGAGGTAGGCATTGTGCCCAAAGGTTAGGAAGCCTTCATCCTATATTGGAGTGCCTGGGTTCAATTCCTGGCACTGGTTTCTGTTAACACAGATCCTATGAGCAAGCAGTGACAGCTCAAGTAGTTGGGTTCCTGCCACACAAATGGCACACCTCAACTGAGTCCCAAGCTCCCAGCTTTGCCTGTTGTGGGCATCTGGGGAGTAAACCAGCAGATGAAAGTAAATAAGCAGGTGAGAGTTCTCTGTCTCGTTTCATAATTCAGATAAAGATTTTTTTAAAAAAAAATTAAAGAAAATATTAAATATCTTTGGGGCTGGCATTGTGGTATAATGAGTTAAGCCACAAGCCTGCAATGCTAACATTCCATATGGGTAGTGGTTTGAGCCCCAGCTGCTCCATTCCAATTCATCTTCTGCTAATACACCTTGGAAAGCAAGACAAGATGGCCCAATTCCTTGAGCCCCTGCACCTACATGGGAGACCCAGATGAGGCATCTGGCTCCAGGCTTCAGTCTGGTTCATCGCTTGCCATTGCAGCCAAGAGAACCACTGTGAACCAGCAGATGGAAGATTTATCTCACCTCTCTCTTTCTTGCTCTCACTCTCATGAGATGTAAGACATAAAATATCTTCATGATCCCGAGAGGCAGAGATTTCTTTTTAAACAGGACACAAAGAGCACTAAGCATGAGAAAAAAATGGGAAATTTGGACTTGATTAAAATTAAGAACATCTGTTCATCAAGAGGCACATGAAATGTGTGAAAAGGGAAGCTACCAAGTGGCAGAAAATATTTGCAATACATATATCTGACAAAAGACTCATTCAGAATATGTAAAAAAAATATTCCTACAGATCATTTTTTTAAAAAGGAAGCTTTAAGGGCAGGCATTTAGCGCAGTGGTTAAGCCACCACTTAGAAATACGCTTATTCTGTATCAGAATGCCTGAGTTAAGTCCCAACTCCACTCTGGATTCTAGCTTCCTATTATTATATATGCCCTGGGAGGCAGCAGGTGATGGCTCAAGTAGTTTGGGTCTTGAGTTGGCATTTCTTTTTTTTTTTTTTTAAAGACTTTTATTTATTTATTTGAGAGGTAGAGTTACAGACAGTGAGAGGGAGACAGAGAGAAAGGTCTTCCTTCCACTGGTTCACTCCCCAAATGGCTGCAACAGCCGGAGCTGCGCCAATCCGAAGCCAGGAGCCAGGAGCTTCTTCCTAGTCTCCCACGCAGGAGCAGGGGCCGGAACACTTGGGCCATCTTCTACTGCTTTCCCAGGCCATAGCCGAGAGCTGGATTGGAAGAGGAGCAGCCGGGACTTGAACTAGCGTCCATATGGGATGCCAGTGCCGCAGACAGAGGAATAACCTATTAAACCACTGCGCCAGGCTGGCAGCCCCAGGCTGGCATTTCTGATGCGGAGTGGTAAACCCACTGTTTCTAACATCCAATGCATGAGCCCTGGTTTTAGTCCCAGTTGCTCTGCTTTCAATGAAGCTACCTGCTAATCCATCTGGGAAAGCAGTGCAGATGGCCCAAATACTTGGGCCCCTGCCACCTCTGTGGGAGAGCTGAATGGAGTTCCTGACTTCCAGCATGGTCCAGCCCTGATTATTGTGGGCATTTGGGCAGTGACCAGTCAACGGAAGTTCTCTCTCTCTGCCTTTAAATAATAATCATAATCATAACCATAAGAAGCAACAGCAGCAGCAGCAGCAGCAGTAGTAGCTGGGCCCCTGTAACCCAAGTGGGAGACCCCAGGTTGAGTTCTGAGCTCCTGGCTCTAGCATGGCCCCAGCCTGAGCTGTTGCAGGCATTTGGAGAATAAAGCATTTGGAGAATAAACCAGCAGACAGATCTCTGTCTTTCAAATAAATTTTAAAAAAAATGTTTTAAAAAATTTATTTATTTACTTGAGAGGCACAGTTTGAGAGAGAGAAGGGGGGAGAAAAAGAGAGGCCTTCCATCCACTGGTTCACTCCCCAAAAGTATGCAATGGCCAACGTTGCGCCAGACTGAAGCCAGGAGCCAGGAGCTTCTTCAGTTTTCACACACGGGTGCAGAGGCCCTAGCCCTGGGCCATCTTCTACTGCTTTTCCAGGCCATCAGCAGGGAGGGTTCCAACTAGCACCCATATGGGATGCAAGTGCCACAGGTGAATGCTAAACCTACAATGCCACAGCGATGGCCCCCAAATAAAATATTTGTAAAAAGTCAGCTTCGGCTGGCGCCATGGCTCAACAGGCTAATCCTCCGCCTAGCGGCACCGGCACACGGGGTTCTAGTCCTGGTCGGGGCACCAGATTCTGTCCCGGTTGCCCCTCTTCCAGGCCAGCTCTCTGCTATGGCCCAGGAGTGCAGTGGGGAGGACGGCCCAAGTGCTTAGGCCCTGCACCCCATGGGAGACCAGGAGAAGCACCTGGCTCCTGCCTTCGGATCAGCGCGGTGCGGCGGCCATTGGAGGGTGAACCAACGGCAAAAGGAAGACCTTTCTCTCTGTCTCTCTCTGACTGTCCACTCTGCCTGTCAAACAATTAAAAAAACAAAAAAGTCAGCTTAATCCTAGCCTTCTCCCTGGGGGCAGTTTAGGAGATCCTCATCAGCCTTTTATCAAGGGGGCTGTTATGAAAGTTCTGGGAGGGATTCCCTGCCCAGAAAGCCTTCCACCCAGCAATATCCCAGAAAGGCCATAGAGGGAGAAGAAACAGAGGGCTCACACCCAGCATCCGTAAAAACTCCAGTCTGAATGCAGACTGGGCTCTCAATTCTTCCCTGAGATGACTGCCTTGTGTGTCAGGTGTACTGTCTTCATTATTTCTTGTCATTAAACTTTGTTAGCATTCTTATCACTAAAAAAAAAAAATAATAATAAGTCACCTTAAATAGACACTTTACAAAAGAGACTAGTCAAATGCTTGTCTCAGGGCCAGCATTGTGGCATGGTGTAACAGGTTAAACCAGCATCCACAATGCCAGCATCCCATATGGGTGCCAGTCTGAATTCCAGCTGCCTCGTTTCTGAGCCAGCCCCCTGCAAATGTGCCTGGGAAAACAGCAGAAAATGGCCCAACTGCTTGGGACCCTGCACCCACAAGGGAAACCTGGATGAAGATCCTCGCTCCTAGCTTCAGCCCAGCCCAGTACTGACCACTGCGGTCATTTTGGGAGTGAACCAGCAGATGGAAGATGGAAGATCTCTCTCTCTCTCTGCCTCTCCCTCTCCCTCTCTCTCTCCCTCTCCCCTCTCTGTAATGCTGCCTTTCAAATAAATAAAATAAATCTTTTTTTTTTTTTTTTGACAGGAAGAGTGGACAGTGAGAGAGAGAGAGAGAGAGAAAGGTCTTCCTTTTGCCGTTGGTTCACCCTCCAATGGCCGCCGCGGTAGCGCGCTGCGGCCGGCGCACTGCGCTGATCCAATGGCAGGAGCCAAGGGCTTATCCTGGTCTCCCATGGGGTGCAGGGCCCAAGGACTTGGGCCATCCTCCACTGCACTCCCTGGCCACAGCAGAGAGCTGGCCTGGAAGAGGGGCAACCGGGACAGAATCCGGAGCCCCGACCGGGACTAGACCCTGGTGTGCCGGCGCCGCAAGGCGGAGGATTAGCCTAGTGAGCCACAGCGCCGGCCAAAATAAATCTTTTTTTAAAAAGGTCTCTCATATAAATATTTTATCTCAGAAGGGGCTCAGTTTCATTAGCCATCAGAACATGCAATTAAAGTCAAATGCTATGCCACTACACACCCAAAAGAATGGTGAAAATGAAAAAGAAGGTACAAGTGTGGGTAAAGATGTGAAGCAACTGGAACTCTCAAACACTGCTGGTGGAAGAGGAAACTGATCAACAGTAACCGCTAAAGGTAAACCTAGAAATAATGAATGACCCAGCAGTTCTACTGTCATGACATTACATACCTAACAGAAACGTGAATATATGCTAACCTCAACGGCACAATTCCTAATGGCCCCCAAACCAAAACAATCCAAATATCCCCAAACAGAATGAATAATTTGTAGCATCTTCCTGCAATGAGAACGGATGAACTAGCTCCATGCAACAAGACAGATGAAATCTCACAAACATGAATCTCACAAGTATGAGTACATTGAGCAAAACACAGCAGAAAAAAATCTTTTGAAGACTGCAATGACTTTATTATGGGTTGTTATCAAGCGCATAGCCTGGTATCCTGCTCACGCCACTCTGCCAGTAGGTGTTCCATCAACAGAAACTAATCTCTGCTGAAAATGGGGGAACTTTTTTTGTATTATGAATTTCATACTTCCTTAACATGAAAATATTGATAAAATGTTTGTCTTTCAAGGATTTTAGGTTGATGCTTTCTTCTGACTTGACTGACTTCATTTGCTGAAGGCCTTGTGTGTTGTTTAGGATGATGTGACTACATAGAGGTGCTTTCTTTCCAAGTTCAGACTATGGCTAGGAACAGCCTCGGTGCAGGCCAGCCGTGAGCAGTTCTGAGGAAGGGTGGGGACGTCTTTCAGGGGATGCACAGCTGACTGTGAGCTGCATGATCCCACTTTAAAAAAAAAAAAAAAAAAAAGGCCCCTCAGATATACCTCATCTCTAAACTTTGATTACTGTTATTGTATTTATTTACTTTTTAAAAAAAGATTTATTATTTGAAAGAGTTACACAGAAAGAGGAAAGGCACAGAGAGAGAGAGAGAGAGAGAGAGGTCTTCCCTCCGATGGTTCACTCCCCAATTGGCCGCATCGGCTAGAACTGCGCCAATCCGAGGCCAGGAGCCAGGAGCTTTCTCTGGGTCTCCCATGTGGGTGCAGGGGCCCAGGCATCCAGGCCATCCTCTACTGCTTTCCCAGGCCATAGCAGAGAGCTGGATCGGAAGTGGAGCAGCCAGGTCTTGAACCGGCATCCATATGGGATGCTGGTGCTTCAGGCCAGGTCATTAACCCACTGCGCCACAGCGCTGGCCCCGTATTTATTTACTTTTAAATTTATTTATTTGAAACACAGAGAGAGAGAGGGGAAGACAAGGGGAGGGATACAGAGAGACAGAGACATCTACCATTCGCTGGATCACACCTCAAATACCTGCAACAGCCAGGTCTGGGCCAGGTGGGAGCCAGGAGCCAGGAACTCCATCCAGGTGTCCCACATTGGTGGCATGAACGCAAGTATTTAAGCCATCATCTACTGTCTTCTTGGGTGTGCACTAGCAGGAAACAGAGGTGTGGCTTGATCCCTGGCAATCTGATATAGGATGTGGGCATCTAAAGCGGCAGCTTAACCTGCTGTGCCACCATGCCCTCATCTGGATGAACTCCTTTAAACAAAGTTCAAAAACAGGCAAATCTATGGTGATAGAGGTCAGAAAAGTGTTTTACCTGAGAACAGAGGAGAAGCTAGAAAGCAAAAAGAAAGGGCTTCTAGGGTCACTGCAATGCTATTTTTTTTTTCCTTTTCTTTTTTTTTTTTTTTTTTTTTTTTTGGATAGGCAGAGTTAGACAGTGAGAGAGAGAGAGAGAGAGAGAAAGGTCTTTCTTTTTCCATTGGTTCACCCCCCCCAAATGGATGCTACAGCTGGTGCGCTGATCTGAAGCCAGCAGCCAGGCGCTTCTTCCTGGTCTCCCATGCAGGTGCAGGGCCCAAGTACTTGGGCCATCCTCTACTGCCCTCCCGGGTCACAGCAGAGAGCTGGACTGGAAGAGGAGCAACCAGGACAGAATCCAGCACCCCCCCCCCCTCCCCGGGACTAGAACCTCATCAAGCTTGTAGGCTTTATGTATGCATATTTTACTACATTTGTACTTTTAAATGGATCTTTCCAAAATGAGTGACACTAACGATAATATCAAAAGGTAGGCTATATAGAATCTACATAATATAAAAATGGCTATCAAGTAATGAGACTATTTGTAAATCCACACACAAAAACAACTCATTACAGTATAGATACTAACAGTGTACTACAGGGTCTGTGTGTGTGTGTGTGTGTGTTTCAATTTCATTTCCAGGGACTTTAACCTAAAGTTTAAATTCACTGCTGATTTGATTTTATCCCTCCCCTTTGATAAAAAGCTTAAAACCAATCCTGTACCTACAGAGCTCAAGCAATAAATATAATCAAGCATGACCTGGACAGAAATAGCCTGTGCCAATGAAGCAACTTTCTATTCCAGTATGATTATCTCCCAAATAATAGTAATTAAAAAAAAAAAAACTTGCTGGGGTATCTAAACATCAAAATAAAAATATATTAATGAGCAGTGCATACAGGACAGTGTCCTTATATCATGCCTGGAACCATAAAAGCACTTATAAAGCCACAAAAATGTGTACTTAGTGGATTTATATAGCCTTCATGGCTAAGCACCTCTATTCTAGTTCACAAAGGAAAGTACTGAAAGGTCTGAAACTGAATTTTAAATTGGCACAGATGGCATGTTTATAACACCCCCACAATATGCTGAGTGTTCTCCATAAAACTAACCGAGACACAGCCCCTGCCTTAGGGGACTTAAAATCTAAAAGTAGATGAGGCAGTCTAATTCAAAGAAAGTAAACAAATAGAAGGAAACAAAGAAGGGAATGTAAGAGAAGCAGCCTGTGTCAATCCCCCAGCTCCCAGACGGAACAGGGGAGAATGAAGGCCAACAAGTGAGTGCTGCCTTATTTAACATAAGACTTTGTATGACACCATGCTATAAAAATGTCCTGAACGATTACGCTGACCAGACTGAAAATGCTTTGTTGTTTTTTAGCTTCAACAGCCAGAAGATCTAAATCTCTGTAATAGAGATCATACATACCCCACTTGGTTTCTGTAGAGGACATTAAATAGTCTTGCGTAGGGGCAGATTTACAGTCCAAAATTTAAATTACTAAAATCTAAAGCATATAAAAGTATTATTTCAAAAGTCTTGGTTCAACTAGCAATTAATTAATGTGACAAAAACATTTTCACCTCAAAATTCCTAAAACGAGACAGTGATTCTTACAAGATCTTTTTTTTGATGTTGTCTCTACAGGGATATGTGAGCTATATTTGGTTTGTCTGTAAATAAACATTTCCTGGGCTTCCAGTTCAGGCCCTGATCTCCTTATCCAGCTGACTAGAGCAATTTCAACAAGATGTCAAAGGACTATCAGAAATCTCTTCCAGGGCCAGCACTGTGGCAAAGCAGGTAAAGCTGCCACCTGCGGTGCTGACATCCCCCCCTGCTCCACTTCCGATTCCGCTCTCTGCTATGGCCTGGGAAAACACTAGAAGATGGCCAAAGTGCTTGGGCCCCTGTACCTGGAAGAAGCTTCTGGCTCCTGGCTCCTGGTTTGGATCAGCCCAGCTCTGGTCATTGCAGCCATTTGGGGAGTAAAACAGTGAATAGAAGATCTCTCTCTGCCTCCGCTTCTGCCTCTCTGTAACTCTGCCTTTCAAATAAATAAATAAATCTTTAAGTCTCTGAATTACAGAATATCTAGATTTTTAAACTATTTACATTCTCCCAGGCAGACTTCAAAATGCTGACAACATCCAATTAATTAAGTTATAGGAACCAAACTCACTGGACAAATGGATCTTGATGCTTTACTGTCACTTTGGATCAGGTATCTCTGGCAAAGGCTGTTTTTAATCTACCAAATTCTACACAGAAAGATGGCAAAAGCAATGACTTTACTGCATCAGAGTAATATCTATTAAATCTGAACTCTAAAGACTACAATTTAGAATAAAAGTCTAAGGTCAGGATTACTGACTTCATCTATCCAATGCCTCATATCTACAGCCACCCAGTGATCTTTGTGCCAGCCAATGACTCAGTTTCCTAAAATGTTATCTTGCTTCTAATTTCAAGCATGTTTCCTTTTAAATAGAAGACTCCCACTTCCCTATATACATAGAATATGCATCAGAGGAATTACATAAATAAAAATATATTTTAGACAAATACAAGGTAGCCCCATAAAAGCTGTATTTGAATATAGTTGTTGAAGTCTTATAGTAAAAAGTATTTTTTTTCATTCCAGTAACCCAAACTCTGTACCTTGTCATCATCTAGTTCCTTCTTCCCTTCATGTCCTATTGTACCCTTTCACTCCCTCACGTTAATCAGTATCAAACCATTCAGAGTCTCCTGCCCAGTCTCTGAAAGGTTCCTAGAAGAAGGCCCATCATACAAGACTGCCGAGACCCACAGGGCAGAGAGTCTGAGAAGAGCCAGAAGAGACTTTTCAGGATAAGGAGCCAGGCAGACGCTATTCAGGCATCCAGGATCAGACTGCACAATGGAAGACACAACTTGACAGGCCAAGCAGGGTGAAAGACAGTGGATCAACCAGACACAAAAGGGCTTGGTGGTACAAACGCCCCATAATTTTTCTCACATTTTCCCCTTCAAGGTACCTGCTCCCACGCTAGTCCCACCCCTCCTTGGAACTCATCTGAACAACAGCAATGTCTTAACTGACTTCTGGCCTTCCATTTCTCTAATTACACACTGCTGCTATCTTCTTAAAGTGCCCTATCAAGACGTTTCAATGTTTTAGCCTCAAAGTAAAACCTATCAAGCTTCAAAGTAGCTTGCCAAACGTTCCAGGATCTGATTCCTTCTCTTAGCTTTGTATCTGCCACCTGACATAATGATTCTCAGTTCCTCAAAATGCTATCTACGTATTCTCTTACTCATTTCACCTCTCTACCTACCTTCACGTCTCACCTCAAAGAGGTTTTCCTGTAATTGGATCCCTACTATATTCCCAGGGTTCTCTGTGCTCCTCTTGCCATTGCATTCAAAATTATCACTATAACCAGTGAGCAATCTTGAGCTTTATGAGGACAAGAATGGACACCGAGGACTGTGAGCTAGAATGCTACTGCTTACTCGAAAACATTCCATGCCACACTGCAGCATAGGGGATAAAGCAGGCCCCTGTGATGTGGCGTCTCCTGTCCTTGTTGCTCTACTTCCGGTCCAGCTCCCTGTTAATGGCCTGTGAAAAGTAGTGGAAAACAGTCCAAGTCCTGGGGCCCCGGCCACGCATGTGGGAGACCATGATGAAGCTCCTGGATTCAGGCTGGCCCAGCCCTGGCTGTTGCGGCCATCTGGAGAGTGAATCAGTGGATGTAAGATCTCTCTCTCCCTCTCTCCCTCCCTCCCTCCAACTTTCAAATAAATAAATCCATCTTTAAAAAAAAAAAAAAAAAAAGAGCATTCTGGGAATTTAACCACATCCATGCAGTCTTTAAAGAAAGAAAATTCCAGATGTAGAAAACAGACACTATGAATTTCTTAGCCAAGGTCACAAAGCCAAACCCAGGACAAAGGTTCAGATCATCTAACTTCTACTCCACACTGTGCCTACCTCAATTCAATGCTCACCTCAAGACCATAATAAAACTGAAGTACATAATTCTCAAACAACATTCAAGCCAACAATTCTGCAGTACTGAACTCAGGCTATTTGCACATTTCTAATCATGTTCAAGAAAAACAAGAGTGAAGAGTAAAGGAATGAAAAGGAATTTTGTCTTTTCCCAGGAGACCTGTATCTCATAAAAAGTTAGAAATGAATTCTATTTCATAAGCTTTGAGGAGAGTGTGTTCAAAGGCACTCTGAGAGGCAAGAAAAAACATGATGGGAAATTACATACAACTTCAAAAAATACATAAAATGGACACATTATGGAATATGCTGCATAGGGCACTATGAATACATTATCAAAATTTATTATTTATGTCATAGTAACCAAAAAAGATTGTGCTTCAGGGGAAAAAGAACACACCAAGCTGCCTGTTTCTTAAAATGTACATAAAACCTGAATGTACCTACCAATACCGGCCAAATATTTATTACTCTTATAGTTTTAGCCCTAATTAAGCAGCATACATTAGGTACTTCATCAGTGCTTGCATAAAACTCTTAGTATCTATTATCCAGTGCTATTATTAACTGTTTTAACTGTATATCAGTGACTATAAAACTGTGCTACTTATAGTAAAAAAATGAGTACTGATATTTTGTATCAAATAGAAATGTATCCAAAGCAGGAAACATTTTACATTATGTGTAGGTATGTATACACAAGCACATTCGTGTTTGTGTGTGTATATATATATTCATCCACCCTGTCTTATAATACACATATATGCACTTATGCATAGCATGTATTCTTGACCAAATTAATTTTATCTGTGGCTCTTATGCTATGGAAGTGATTTTCAAAGTTTCCTTACAGTAATTTATAATAAAAACATTTTACATCATGAGCTGGCACACTTATGCAGAGGGTTCCCCCTAGAGTAGGAGTGGGAAACATTTTTTCTGATGAGGACCATTTGTATATTTACATCATTTCATGGGCCACAACAAAATTACCAACTTAAAAAATTAGCCTGCTTTAGATTTATTGAATTTTGAGTCCCACCTGCGGCTGCTTGGGCAGGGCTAGACCAAATGATTTCAGTGGTCCCTATGGGGTAGACCTTCCCCATCTGTGCTCAAGCCCATTAGATTACGCCCAATCTCTGCTCACCTCTAACAGGTGGCCACCTGAGTAAGAACAATCAGACTATTATTTGAGGAAGCTTAAGGTGGAAGGAACCAACTCCCCAGCTCTCCCCTGTTGCAGAGTCCTGGGCATCTACATAAGCCACGCACTATGGGAGGTGAGACATGCAAAGAGGATCATATGGATAGAGACCAAAAGGAGGGGGCCAGACAGGAGGCTGCACAGCATAGAGGTGGGATGGGCAGCAGACTGTATGCTTGCCTTGACGCTAATTTCCTCCACATACTTAGAACAAATCCTGGAACTAGCAGGATTACTGCTACTGAGTAATGTATAAAACCAAACTCTCAAAGATTCACCTCAGAACCTAATTAAATGCAGAAAAGCTTCAGCTTCTCAGAGACCACCTGCACCAAGAAATAACAGAAATAGAACCTATCTCGCCATTACACACATGATCTTAGGTGACCTGATGACTCCTCCAACCCTCCAACTCTACAAATCAGGGCCATGCTAACTATTCAATAGTATTTACTCCAGCATTTAACGGGGGTAAGAGGAAAGAGAACAAATATTTAAACCTACGTTTTCAATTTAATATAATACAGTTCATCCACTATTTTAAAAAGATGGGGGAGATAGGCACGTAGCCCAGTGTTTAAGAAGCCCATGTCCCATACTGGAGTGCCTGGGTCTGAGTCCTGGCTCTTGCTCCCAATTCCAGCTTCCTGCTATTGCAGACCTGTGAGACAGTGGTGACAGCTCAAGTAACTGGGTTCCTGTCACCCATGCTAGAGACCCAAATTGAATTCCTAGTTGTTGGTTCTGGCTGCAGCCCAGCCTCAGCCACTGAGGACATTTCGAGAGTGAATGGGTGGGTTGGAAGTATTTTTCTGCCTTTCAAATACAAAATAAATAAATACATACATAAATACAATTTAAGAACATAGAAAGATGGACAGAAGGGAAAGGGGAAATATTTCATTAGACAACCATTAACTGAGTTAGATGGCTAAGTATTAGGTGTATCATTTTGAGCAACAGTTTTCATAAAAAGAAAATAAGGACCCGTATGTTTTCTATGTGTATCTCAGGGAACTACAGCAAGTAGATGCTACTCTGCTTTACTGGAGGCAATCCCACATCCTGCCAGGTTTGGTTTTCATACGTGCCTGGCTTCCTAAAATAGGCATGTACAGTCTTATTTAGTTCTAAGCTATTTATTTCCACAGAGAAGGATCTCAGAACTTCTTAACTATAACATATCATCTCGCCTTTTTACACCTTCACTGTAAGGAAGAAAAAAAATACATACTGGGGGTAAAAGAAAAACTGAGCTTAATTACAAAGATTTAAAAGCAAATAAAATCATATAGTAGCTTAGTAGAAAAAAACACTTCATTCCTCTCATCTAAGAGCAAACCATTAAAGAATCCAAAAGCAAAAATATTGTGCTTTTCCTTTAAAAAAAAGTTATAGCCTTCTTTCTCAAAAGAATTGGAGTCTTGAAGTTAATCTTGTAATCTGAGCAGTTTACTTTTCAAGCCACAAAAGAACCAAACAATTATATCAATTCATAAAGCTATCTCCAATGAAAACTCCTCATGAAATGAAGCTTTTGACCGATCATTTGTGAAGTCCAACAAATTTTTCTAAATCTCTTTGGACAGGAGATTTTTAAAGTGACAAAACACAGATGCACAAAGTTATAGTACTTATTTACAATGTTAAATGATCCAGTATATGTTACCTTGGAGCAGAGATTTACAATGTATAATCAACACAACGAGCAGATGTGTCAGTGAAAATGATTAAATATGCCATGGTCTTAATTATATTATCACTTTACATTTGAACAGAACATCCCAGTTGTCGAAGCACTTACATCCACATACTCACTTAACTCTACACGTCTTTTAGTTGAAACACAATAGCTGGAATACATGAGTCCATGTGTATAGCCAACTGCCTGGTTTGGAATCCTAGCTCTATCACTTACTAGATACGTGATCCTGAAAAATTGGTTTACTATATCTGTGCTCAGTTTCATCATCTGTAAAATGGGAACAATACTGTTTCTATCTCTTCAGTATTAAGAATTAAACAAATTAATATATGCCAATTACTTAGAACACATGGCAACAGTTATTTACACACCAGTGGTTGTTAGCAGCATCAACGTATGGATAAGAAAACTGAAGCTAGAAAACCACAAAGCCAAAAATAAAAAGTGGGCCTCTAGGCATTATGTCACAGTAGATTAAACCATTAGTGGGATGGTGGCATCTCTTATCTCAGTGATGGTTCAAGTTTTGGCACCCTCTTCTGATCCAGTTTCTTGCTAATACATCCTAAGAGGCAGGAGATGATTGCTTAAGTGCTTGGACTCCTGCCACCAAAATCAGACACCCAGATATAGAGTAACAGGACTCTTGGCTTCAGCCTGGCCCAGCCCTGGCTGTTGTAGACATCTGGGGAACGAACCAGCAGATAGAAGAGCTCTCTGTCTTCAAGCAGATGAAAATCAACATTTTAAAAGATGGTTTTTTTTTTTTAAATGGACTTTCTCCCATTTGATGCTCCATCCACAGAGGAATGGATTTTTTTTTTTTTCTTAAAGATTTACTTATTTGAAAGTCAGCTTTACAAAGAGGAGAGACAGAGATATCTTCCATCTGCTGGTTCACTCCCCAAATGGCTGCAACGCCAGGGCTCAGCCAAGCCAAGGCCGACAGCTTCATCCAGATCTCCCACGTGGGTGACAGGGGCTCAAACACTTGGGCCATCCTCCGCTGCTTTCCCAGGCTACTGACAAGGATCTGGACTGGAAGTGGAGCAGCTGGGACAGCAACTAGCACCCATGTGGGATGCTGGTGTCGCAGAGGATTTAACCTCTACACCACAATGCCGACCCCTAAAGCTGCATTTTAATCTATGTTCGTATGTAACATTTTAAACTAATTAATTTTGGGGACAGAACTATATATGAAGGAATGGTTATCTGCATTGCTATATTTATAAAACAAAACTTTTTATTTCCCCACTGGTCAAAAGGTAGACAAAAAGGCAACAAAGTTTATCACATCATATATGCTAGCAGGATGCTCACTACCTAACCAAATTTAAAAAAAATGGAAATATACTAAGATGATAATGATGACTTTATTAGAATTTCCTTTTTTCCCATTTGGGCTTTCAAATAATCAGTGTTATATTTATAATTTAAAAAATGATTTCTCAAAAAATAAGTGTGCCAAAGATTGAAGAATAGTTCTGATGGACAAATACTTAAAAAATAATGCTAGAAAATAGTTGCACAACTGGAAAACTGCTCCTTTACTTCACACATGTTTTTAGATACCTATCCTCAGACTTTGTTCAAATTTTTTCCTTGTTACTGATTTAGGTGACTGTGATAACATCCTTCACTGTATCTAAAAATAGGGCATGGGTGTGTAAATTTATGAGCTGAAATGCAAAACTGGCACAGGATGTCTAAATCAGAGCATTAAATGACTTAGTATTCTCTAGTACAAAAATATATTTTAAGCATTTGTACATAAAAGTGCTTTGTACATACACATAATTTTATTTTTTTAATTTTATAATATATTTTTATTTATTTCAAAGGCAGAGAGAGAAATCTTCCATCCACTGCTTCATTTCCCAAATGCCTACAACAGCCAGGGTTGGTGCCGGCTGAAGCCAGCAGTCCAGAACTCAATCTGGAACTCCTACATGAGTGGCAAGGCCACAAACACTTGAGCCATTACCTGCTGCCTTCCAGGGTTTCCATTAACAGGAATCTGGAATCAGAAGTGGAACCAGGACTCAAAACCAGGCACTTCAATGTGGGATACAGGCTTTCCAAGCAGCGTCTTAACCACTGTACCAAATGCCTAGCCACACATACATACAATTTTTTTTTTTAGATTTATTTATTTATTCGAAAGGCAAAGTTACAGAGAGAGAGAGGTCTTCTTCCATCGCTGGTTCACTCCCCAAATTGCCGCAACAGCCGGAGCTGATCCGAAGCCCAGAGTCAGGAGCTTCCTCCAGGTCTCCCACGCAGGTGCAGGGGCCCAAGCATCTGGACCACCTTATACTGCTTTCCCAGGCCATAGCAGAGAGCTAGATCAGAAGTGGAGCAGCCAATAGCCCAACCTGTGCCCATATGGGATGCCAGCACCACAGGCGGCAGCTTTACCCACTATGCCATAGCACCGGCCCCCATACAAACAGTTTTAATTCAACCATCTTTTATCCTTCTCATAGTGAAAAAAGGTGAAATTGAGAATTTTCTAACATTCTCAAATATTCCAAATGATTCCTTTTTTAAAAATTTCTATTTATTTATTTGAAAGACAGAGAAAGAGAGATGGAGATTTCCAATCCTATGGCTCACTCCCACAAATGCCTGCAAGAGCCAGGGCTGGGCCAGGCCAAAGACAGGAGGCAGGAAATCAACCTGGGTCTCCAACATGGATAGCTGCCCAACCAGCTGAATCATCACTTCTGCCACCCAGGGTGCACATCAGCAAGAAGCTGGAATCGGATGCAGAACCAGGACTCAAATTCAAGGATTCTGATTAGGGATATAAATGTCCCAAAAAGTGTCTTAAGGGCTACAAATTACTGCACTTCAATTTACTTCTTAAGAGACTGACTTTACGCAGAGCAGGGCTCAGGTTCTTTTTGAATAAGGATAATAGGGCAGAATATCATTAGTTTACCACCTTCTTTCCACCCTAGTCCAACCGATGGATTCAATATCACTCCAGTTACAGCAGTGGTACAAATGTCCCACAGGTGATCCTGATGCGCTGCTCTAGCAGCTGTGCCGCTGGTGCCTACTACTGTACCACTGCAGACTTCTCTGAGGTTCTACAGAGCTCGAACCAGCCCTGCTGGTTGAGGGACAGAGAAATTACAATCCAATGACCTGAAAGTTATGACAGTGTTACTTTAAAACATTTTAAAAAATAAAGGTAAAAAGTTAATACATACCTTCATTTGTTGGAACATGTAAGATCCAAATAAGATTTTGTATACTGATGTTATCAAAGAGAGCTCTGTTAACTGTTCCAATGGCAGATAGCATATCTGACCTGGAACTGGTTTCTAATCAACAAGATAAGTAAGGGAGGAAAGTGGAGAATCTGTCAAAATAACCACCCTCAAGGTCTGAGGGAAAAGCCTGAATGAGTGAGCTATGGAAGAGATTTGTGCAAGTGAGCTTTCTTATAACAGAAATGGGAAGCCAAAAACTGGCACACAGTGATGTGATGTCAGGTGATCACCAACTTTTTCTGTAAAATATCAATGGGGACAAGGAGAGGCACTGCACTGTGGTACAGTGGGTTAAGCCACTGCCTCCAACACCAGTATGAGAGACCAGGCTGGTGTTTCAGACTCCTGGCTTTCAGTCTGGCCCAGCCCAGTCAGTTGCAGCCATTCAGGGAATGAACTAGCAGATGGAAGATCTCTCTCCCTCTCTGTTTCTCCCTCTCTCTGTAACTCTGCCTTCCAAATACATCAATCTTTAAAAAATTTGGATATTTTGAAATCAATTTATGTAAGTGATATTTCTGTGCTAATAATTGTTAAAAACTAACTGGCACTGGCTGGCACTGTGGCACTGCAGGTTAAAGCCCTGGCCTGCAACACCAATATCCCATACAGGTGCCAGTATGAGTCCCGGCAGCTCTACTTCGGATTCAGCTCCTTGCTAATGCACCTGAGAAAGCAGCGGAGGATGGCCCAAGTCCTTGGGACCCCGCAACCACATGGGAGACTGAGAAGAAGCTCCTGGCTCCTGCCTTCAGATCGGTTCAGCTCCAGCTGTTGTGGTCATTTGAGGAGTGAATCAGTGGATGGAAAATTCTCTCTTTCTATCTCTACCTCTCCCTGTAACTCTTTCAAATAAATAAAATAAATCTAATAAAAACACCACTAATAATAATCAGTAAGTACTTTACAAAGGTTGTGGGGGTGGTGGGGGCGGCATTGTGACATAGCAGGTAAAGCCTCTACCTGCAACGTTGGCATCCCAAATGGGCACCAGTTCATGTCCCAGCTACTCCACTTCAGATGCAACTCTCTGCTAATGGCCTGGAAAAAGCAGTGGGAGATGGCCCAAGTGCTTGGGCCCCTGCCACGCATGTGGGAGACCCAAAAGAAGCTCCTGGTTCTTGGCTTCAGCCTGGCCCATCACACTGCAGCCATCTGGGCAGTAAACCAGCAGATAGTTTCTTTTTCTTTTTCTTTCTTTCTCTCTTTCTCTCTCTCTCTCTCTCTCTCTCTGTGTGTGTGTGTGTGTGTGTAACTCTGACTTGCAAATGCTAAATCTTAAAAAAACGATTGGGACATATGATATACTATAGTTACAGTATCCATATTTTATGTGTCTACTTAGATGAATTCCACAGTATTTAAAAGCTATTGTAGGTGTAAAGTCTTGTGAAAAAGTCTCACAACTAGAAAAACAGGAAATAGAATTTGAAAACTTCCTTGAAACGTGTGTTGTCTGATCCAAATGTGAACCAATATTACATCATCATTAGTAAGTATTCTAGGGATGGTAAAGACACTGGTGACTCCAAATGTATATTTGTATTTAAAAAAATATGTAAACATTATCAACTAGTAAGTACATTTTTTAAAAAATTATTTATTTATTCATTTATTTATTTGAAAGGGAGAGCATGAGTGAGTAGGATTGTGCATATGCTGGTTCACTTCCCACACGGCCACAATAGCCAGGACTAAACACAGCTGAAGCCAGCGGTTAAGAACTTCATCCTGGTCTCCCACATGGATGGCAGGGCCCAAGCAAGAAGGCCATCATTCTCTACCTTCTCAAGTGCATTAGCAGGAAGGTGCATCAGAAGCAAGGTGGCTGGGACCTGAACCAGCACTCTGATACAGGATACCTGTGTCGCAAGCGGTGGCTTAATCTGCACACAATTCTACATCTTATAGTGAGATAACTCTTTAAATGGCACAGTGATCCACAGATTTAGTATTTGAATCAAGAGAAAAAAATAATAATTGACTGGATATAAAAGTTGCTGTCCTCTGTACCTGACGATACCACCAATGTTGAGTCAGAACACAATGTACAGACCCTCTCCTACTGCTCTAACACATACCATGGCATATAGACTCATGGTTAACAAAGTTGATAACATTTTTGGTATGCATCAATTTCTTCTAACATCAATTATAAAACACACTGTCCATCGTTGGCTTAACTTGCTGAAAGCATGCCCTATTTAACAGACAAATTCTCAATGGTCCCAAAATGAACTGTAACCTCTAAAAGTTGGGTCAGTGAACAGACCAAATCAGCCAATGAGAAATACAAGCAAACAGAAAACAATGCCCCAGATCCAATTTCATAAGATGTTGACATCTGAAAGGTTGCAGGGAAGACTATGAGGACAATTCCTTACACAGACTTGCGATGAGTAACTATTTGGTCCATGAATACATAATATACCTTTCTTCCTCATTCTACACCCATATGTCAAAGCATCAAAACAATTTAATTTGTGGCAGTTTGTGTTGTGTCCTCAACTTTACATGTGAGTTTATCATGCGGGGGTATTAAAAAAAAACCTGCTTGGCTTGATTCACCGTGAATCACAGCCAGGAGGTCATCTTGTTGTGGATCAGCAACTATGTTTTCACTACAGCTATGTGACCTGAAGTGGCAGCAGCAAAGGCACCAAAATAGAATGGGCAGGAGCCTTGTCCTGGCTTCTCAGCCCCAAATGGGCTCTTCCAGCCCATTCGGGCAAGGGAGCAAAGAGCCAACCGCAGAGCACAGAAAGAACAAACCCGACAGCCAAGAGGAGAAAGGCTGTAGGCCCACCACACCTTCCCTGCCCTCCTGGGGAGCCCGCAGGAACAAGAACATAAAAGAGGGCAGGCTTGAGGGACAGCACGGAGAAAACACGGCATGACAGAGGCTAAAACCAGCCCTGGGAAGGGCAGAGAACCCAGCTGCGGCCGAGGAAGCACAGATTTGGGGAGGGTCTGGACACCGACGGAGAATCCCCACCCAGAGACTGCGAGCGCAGCTCCGGCGAGGGCGCGCGGAGGGGCCCGAGTCCTACAGCACCTCCGGCCACCAGGGACCTGTCCCCCGCTCCCACCTCACCTGCCGGGTACCTGCTGACCCGGTCGGCGCCTCCAGCCCTCTGCCCCCGCCCCGACCCACGCTCACACCCCGTGCTCTCCCAGCGCGTCTCTCGGGAGCCCCGGCCCGGTCAGAGAGGGCAGGGGGCCGAAGCCCGCCCAGTCGCCCCAGGCCCGGCCCCGGGCACTCACTTTCTGAATCCGCTTCAGCGCCATGGGTCAGGGAGGGCAGAGGGGACACCAGCTGGCGGGGGGACGGCTGTGGGGCTCGGGGGCGTGGGTGGTCGCAGACTCGGCTCGCGGACTGCTCGGCTGGCTCTGCCCGGGGCGTCCCCGGCTCGCCGCTGGCTGGCTCGCTCCGGGAGCCGGTGGCTGCTCCGAGTGCGCCCGAGCGCGAGTGTGCGGGCGGGGACGCCGGCGAGACTCTTTTGTTTCCGCTTTTGCTTCTGGGAAGGAGCGTGCGCCCTCCCCGCCGCGCCGCGCCCCGCCTGGCACACTGGGAAGTGTAGTTCCTGCGCGCGGCCCGGCCGCCGGGGCTGGACCGCGGGGACCCCGCGCCGCGGGCTGCCCGGCCGCCCAGCTCCAGCGCAGCCTGCGGTGAGCGCGCCGGTCCGGGGGCTGCGGGGCGTCTCCGCGGCTGGGTTTGGAGCGAGTGACTGCCGCTGCGGCTGCGAATCCGTCAAATGGGGACAAGGGCTCTTCCAACACACATCTAGGGATTTCCAAATCTGCGGTTAACCGTTCGGTCCTGGTCCATCAGGTGCTAGGGCGGAGCGTTGCTTTTATCTCCAGAGATTTCACTGTTCTCTCAAGTACGAGCGGCTTATATTTCCCACCCTTCGCCTATGCACAGGTGTATGGTTAGCTGGGTCCCTCAGCGACCTCGTTAGTTATTTTAGAGGGAAAGGTGCCTGCTTTGGACCCCTTCTAACTCCAAGCTCCTTCCCTTCCCTTGACAGCACCTACTCACACTCCGCGCTCCCTCCAGCTCCCTGAAACTGCGCTCATCAACACTTGGCCTCTGCTTGCCGCCCCGGCAGAGTCGGGTTTCACTACCGTCGCGCTGGAGCTTCAAATGACCGAAGTCAGCTGGCTCCTTGCTCTCCACTCGCGTTTGGACGCTTGGATGGGCTAGCCGCACCTTCGCCTCCCGCGGCCACAGCACCCGTTGGGGCTTCTGTGTCTTTCCCCGCTCCGGCATTGGAGCATCCTAGGGTTGCAAGCCTTGACCTCGCACTGTCAGAGGTCGCCCCGGTGTGCTCTCTCTTGAACCGGGCAGGAGGGAGAGGCCAGCGCAGCGTGGGCTGCAGAGCAGGCGCTTCGTCGATGGACCTTCTGCCCGCTACCAACTGTCTTACTTTGGCCAAGCCACTTAACTTGGAAGCCTCAGTTTCCTCATTTGGCAATAGAGATAATGATTTCTAGATGTACTGTTCAAAGAATCAGCTAGTGCATATGCAATGTGCCCGATGCAGCACCCAGTATGTTGCAAGTGCTCTGGATTTGTTATTTTCCTATTTGTTTGCATCCAAGTAGTCATGACTGCAAAATCCCTCTTCCCAGTTCAAACTGTCACATTATAGGTTTCATCTTCTATTTTCAAAAGCTGAGCATACCTTTCTTTCTGTGGCCATTGTGAGATGGAGAAAGGATTGGGTGCCTATTGGGTCAGGATCCATGTTGGGGGAACTTGAAAAGGAAAATGGAAAATATTTCAAGTGCAGTGAACTTGCCAAAAAAAAAAAAAAAAAAGAGGAAGAAGCATATTTTGAAAGATATGGCTGCAAGACACAACCAAATGAGGAGGACCAGAAACCATTAACTTCATAAAATCTAGTATTAGAACTTGAATCAATGCCGGCACCGCGGCTCACTAGGCTAATCCTCCACCTTGCGGCGCCGGCACACCGGGTTCTAATCCCGGTCGGGGCACCGATCCTGTCCCGGTTGCCTCTCTTCCAGGCCAGCTCTCTGCTGTGGCCAGGGAGTGCAGTGGAGGATGGTCCAAGTGCTTGGGCCCTGCACCCCATGGGAGGCCAGGAGAAGCACCTGGCTCCTGCCATCGGAACAGCGCGGTGCGCCGGCCGCAGCGCGCTACCGCGGCGGCCATTGGAGGGTGAACCAACGACAAAAGGAAGACCTTTCTCTCTGTCTCTCTCTCTCACTGTCCACTCTGCCTGTCAAAAAAAAAAAAAAAAAAAAAAAAAAACTTGAATCGGCAGAGGAAAAACTACCCATGAGTCTTTCTAGGCAAGAGGTTATCGGAAGATTTCAAGAAAGAGGAAAACCAATTGGACTTTCTGGAGAAACTGATTATGATGCTTTTTTTTTTCTTTCAACATTTAAGGAAAATAGAGCTCCTCATGCCTGAAGTCAATGAAATTGTGGGTAGTCAGGCACCTAGAGAGGAAGACACACAGAATGATTTGAAAGTTCATGAAGATGGCCAGCGCCGTGGCTCAATAGGCTAATCCTCCACCTTGTGGCGCCGGCACACCAGGTTCTAGTCCCGGTCGGGGCTCCGGATTCTGTCCCAGTTGCCCCTCTTCCAGGCCAGCTCTCTGCTGTGGCCAGAGAGTGCAGTGGAGGATGGCCCAAGTCCTTGGGCCCTGCACCCGCATGGGAGACCAGGAGAAGCACCTGGCTCCTGCCATCGGATCAGCGCGGTGCGCCCGCCGCAGCGTGCCAGCCGCAGCGGCCATTGGAGGGTGAACCAACGGCAAAGGAAGACTTTTCTCTCTGTCTCTCTCTCTCTCACTGTCCACTCTGCCTGTCAAAAAAAAAAAAAGTTCATGAAGATAACACCACAATTGAAGAGTTAGAGGCACTGGGGGAGTCTTTAAGGAAAGGTGATGATCATAAGGACATGGACAGCATCACCAAGTTGCTGAAGTTTCTTCTTGGAGTTTCGACTAAAGAGTTTGAGTGGTGGGCTAAAACCAGGAAGTCTAAAACAATAGCTACCATAACATCCCAAAGGCTTTCACAGAGCAAGGAACAAAAATCCAGTGAAATTTTAAAAAGAGAGAAAATGTCCAAGGGTATGCGGTAGTCCAAGAAAGAGGCAAATAAGTTAGGGGACTTAAAACTTACCTTTGAAGCCACCTCCTCTCAAACTATATGAGACCCTGCCACTCTTCCTTTCTAGGGAGTCCTGTTTCCCTCTGCACAATGGCTCACCCTCCTTTTCCCAGTTTCCCTTTAGCTTGTGCTTGCCACAGTCCTTGGTCTGCTTGCTGATGCTCTTCCTAGCAACTGCTCCTGTTGCTAAATGGCCAAGCCTTTTTTTGCTTCCTACTCCCTCCCCCTTCTCCCCCAAAGGTAGAATCTCCCTGATGCAACTCATCTGTTTTCATTCCAGTCTATAAACTGCCAGCTACTGAACAAACTATAGATTGACTACTCTAGGGTTAAGCAACCACTCATGGTCCAATCAGCTGTGGAAAGTTTGGAAAACTCTTGGGCCAATGGACTTCCTGAAAATACTAGCAAAGGCTTGTCATCTGCAGAGGTATAGCTGGGCTAGCTGGAAAAATGATTTCTGCACACCAGAAAGAGAGGTGCTACCTCCACGTTGCTCTTCCTTTTTTAAGGTAAGCGTGAGGCTGTCCTCGTAAGTGGGAGACAAATGGGATGGTGTTGAGCACCAGCTGCTTTGGAGAGTTACATTCCCATGGTGAGAGCATCTGGATATCATGTCAGAACTAAGGCTGGGGCCAGCATTGTGTTGTAGCAGGTAAGGCCAACGCCTACAACTCCAGCCATCTCATACTGGCTGCTGGTTTGTGTCACAGATGCTCCTCCTGGGATCCAGCTCTCCACTTATGGCCTGGTAAAAGCAGTGGCAGATGAGCAAAGTGTTTGGGCCACTGCCACCCATGTAGGAGACCCAGATGGAGCTTCTGGCTCCTAGTTTTGGTCTGGCTCAGCCATGGCTGTTGTGGCCACCTGGGGAGTGAACCAGCAGATTGAAGATCTCCCTCTCTCTCTCTCTGTGTGTGTGTGTGTGTATGTGTGTAACTCTCTGACTCCCCCTTTCTCTCTGTAACTCTGCATTTCAAATAAATAAATATTTAAGAAAAGAAGAAGTAGTAAAGCTTTGTTTACCTGCTAACCACTTCAGGGAAGCGCTAGCTGCAGGTGGCTCATTGCTAGGCAACGCAAAGAAAACTCCAGGGCCCTTCACTCCATAGGTAACAAAAAATATACACTCTAACAGGGATTATGGACAGAGTGGTTTTGTTCAAAAGGCATGAGAGCATTAGGATAAACTGGCATCAGTTTCTCCTTATTTCAGGATACCTTCTATACTACTGAAAGATGCACTTATCATAACACTGGATTGCTAAATCTTTCTGCTGGTTTGTATCTTGGAAGCCCAATGCCTCAGCTTACTGAAAAATGCTCTAAGTAATTTGCTCTTAAGCTCTTCCTTTTCAACTCTACCCCTACCCCACACACTATAGTTAGTTAATATGTACGTTTGCATGTCCATTCGCTTTGCATGGAAAGACCTCTTAGGGGCTGGCGCTGTGGCATAGGGGGAAAAGCCAACACCTGTAGTGCCAGCATCCCATGTGGGCGCCAGTTTGAGTGCCGGCTGCTCCACTTCCCATCCAGCTCTCTCTGCCTCTGCCTCTCTGTAACTCTGCCTTTCAAATAAATAAATAAATCTTAAAAAAAAAAAAAAAGACCTCCTACCATCTACTAGGCAAACTCCTATCCATCCTTCAAGACCCAATTTGTATGTATTCACTGAGATGGATTTATTACTATTTTTATTATTATTTGAATTCCAGAAACACGATGTTCATACTTTAGAGATATCACTTATGTTGTTCATGTCTCATTTCATCATTAGAACATGAATTCTAAAACATGGAAAATCTCTTGCTTTTTTTTTTGTAAAGTAAAAATTACCTTAAATGAAATGCCCCCATCTAAGTGTACAATTTAATAAGTTTTGACAAATGAGTATACCTGTGTGACAACACCACAATCAAGATATAGAGCACTTCCATCACCACAGAAAATTCCCTTGTGACTACTTCCAGTCATTCTCCACCCCACCAGAGAACCACAACTCCGCAATGCATACTCTTTCATATTTTACTTATTTAGCTTAACACAATTTTTTAAAAAGGTTTATTTATTTATTTGAAAGGCAGGGTTTACAGAGAGAGAGATGAAGAGATAGAGACGGAGATCTTCCATCTACTGGTTCACTCCCCACATCTCAGCCCAAAGCCAGGAGCTAGGAGCTTCCTCTGGGTCTCCCACATTAGTGCAGGGTCCCAACAACTTGGGCCAACTTCTGTTTTCCCAGGTACATTAGCAGAGAGCTGGATCAGAAGTGGAGTATTGGGGCCGGCGCTATGGCGTAGTGGGTAAAGCTGCCACCTGCAGTGCCAGCATCCCATATGGGCACTGGTTCGAGTCCCAGCTGCTCCACTTCCGATCCAGCCCTCTGTTATGGCCTGGAAAAGCAGTCGAAGATGGCCCAAGTCCTTGGTCCTGCACCTGCTTGGGAGACCCAGAAGAAGCTCCTGGCTCTTGGCTTCGGATTGGTGCAGCTCCAGCCATTGCAGCCAATTGGAGAGTGAACCAGCGGATGGAAGATCTCTTTCTCTCTCTGCCTCTCCTTCTCTTTGTGTGTAAATCTGACTTTCAAATAAATAAAAAATCTTAAAAGAATTCTTAAAAAAAAAAAAAAAGGAAATGGAGCATCTGGGACTCAAACTGGCACCTGTAGGGGTTGTGGGCATCACAGGCAGCAGTTTTACCTGCTATACCACAATGCCAGCCCCTTAACACAATATATTTGTATTTGTATTTTTTTCTTCAAACATTGATTTATTTCTTTGAAAGGCAGAGTTACAGAGAGAGAGGGAGGTAGAGAGAAAAGGATCTTCCATCAACTAGTTCACTCCCCAACTGGCTACAGTAGCTGGCGCTGGGCCATGCTGAAGCCAGGGGCTTCCTCATGGGTGCAGGAGCCCAAGCATTTGGCCATCTTCTGCTGTTTTCCCGGGCACATTAGCAGCGAGCTGGATCAGAAGTGGAGCAGCCAGTGTCATCAGCAGCTCAACCTACTGTGCCACACTGCCAGCCTCAATTTGTGCCTCTTCTTCCACTCTTCCTGATCCCTGAAATGGGTTGTTTAGGAGTGTGATGATTAATTTCCAAATACAGGGGTGGGCATTGTGACACAGCAGATTAAGGCAATGCTTGGTCTGCCCACACTTCATATGAGAGTGTCAGTTTGAGTTCTGGCACCTCTGCTTCGGATTCCAGCTGCTAATGCATTGAATATTTGTATTTTATTATAATTCCTTGAATAGCTTTTTTCTTTTGCACTAACTGCTTTGCTTGATCAGTCTAACAACCCTTTAAGAGTAGGTACAACAACCTATACAACAATCTAACAACCCTATAAGATAGGTACAAATTTCATTCTCTTACAGATAAGAAAAATGAGGTCCACAGAAATTTAGTTATTTGCCCAAAGTTTCACAAACAGAGGAGCTGGTATTGTAATCTAGGCAGTATGGTGAGGCTATTGTTTTGGCTTTCTAAAAAAATAATCTCATGCTTAACTAAAAGATAAAAGTACAGTCTAAGCTTTTTCCTAAACAATACCAAAGGAAACTGTCAACATGATGCTCCATCACCCATGAACACATCAATGTGTGATTCCAATGAACAATAATAGTTTCCTGAAGTTGGTGTTGTGGCATTGTGGTAAAACCACTAACTATGATGTCAGCATCTCATATGGGCACAGGTTCAGGTCCCAGCTGCTACACTTCTGACCCAGTTCCCTGCTAATGCACCTGAGAAAGCAGAGGAAGATGGCCCTAGTACTTGGGCTCTTGTACCCACGTAGAAGACCTCGATAAAGCTCCAGGCTTCTGGCTTTGGCTTGGCCCAGTCATGGCCATTGTGGCCATTTGGGAAGTAAACCAGAGGATGGAAGATCTCTCTCTCTCTCTCTCTCTGTCTCTTATCCTCTCTTCCTGCAAATCTTTCAAATAAATAAATCTTAAGAATTTATATTTTCTAATATAATAGCATAACCTTAAAGATCAAGGAATTGATACTGATGTATTACTACTATCTAATTCTCTCATTCCAGTCAAATTTGCTGATTGTCCCAAGATGTTCCTTATATCAAAAGGGTAAGATGGGGCTGGTGCTGTGGTATACTGGTTAAAGTTGCTGCCTGCAATGCCGGCATTCCATATGGGAGCTGGCTCTGGTCCTGGCTGCTCCATTTCAAATCCAGCTCCCTATTATGGCCTGGGAAAGCAGTGGAAGATGGCCCAAGTCTTTGGACCCCTGCACCCATGTGGGAGACCCAGAGGAAGCCCCTGGCTCCTGGCTTCTGAGCAGCACAGCTCCAGCCATTGAAGCCAACTGGGGAGTGAACCAGCAATTGGAAGACCTCTCTCTCTCTCTGCCTCTCCTTCTCTCTGTGTGGTTCTGATTTTCAAATAAATAAATATATATATTTTTAAAAAAGCATAAGATTAGAATCTTGTGGTCCCTTTAGTTGTCATGTCTTTTAGCCTTCTTCAAACTGGAATCATTCTTCAGTCTTTTCTCGGCTTTCCTGACTTTGACACTTGAAGATTATAGGCTTTGTAGAATGTTCATTAATTCAGTATCTTTTCATGATTAGATCCAAATCATATATTTTTGGCAGGAATGTTACAGAAGTGGTGCTATATGCTTCTTAATCACTTTGAACTCTATCCATTGCTAATGTTCATTTTGAGCCGTGGATTAAGACGGCATCTAGAGGCTTCTCCCAGAAAAGTTTAACTTTTTTAAAAAAGATTTATTTATTTATTTGAAAGTCAGAGTTACACAGAGAGAGGAGAGGCAGAGAGAGAGAGAGAGAGAGAGAGAGAGAGAGGTCTTCCATCCGCTGGTTCACTCCCCAATTGGCCGCAACAGCTGGAGCTGCGCTGATCCAAAGCTAGGAGCCAGGAGCTTCTTCTGTGTCTCCCACGTGGGTGCAGGGTCCCATGGACTTGGACCATCTTCTACTGCTTCCCAGGCCATAGCAGAGAGCTGGATCAGAAGTGGAGCAGCCAGGTCTCGAACCAGCGCACATATGGGATGCTGGTGCTTCAGGCCAGGGCATTAACCCATTGCACCACAGTGCCGTCCCCAAGTTATTCATTTCTGTATCAATGTAAACTCATTTTTTCCTATTTTATTCAGTGGTTATATTCTATTACCATCAGTATTTATTTTGATGCTTAAATTCTGTCACATTGGATCAGTGGTCACCCCTTCAATATGACTTCTTTGTCCTTTTGATTTATGCTCTCACTCTTTGTTACTTTCCTTACTGTCTACACAAAAACTACTTCCAGCTCATCTACTTTGTCTCCCCCAACCTTGGGACAAGTCATTTCCTTCAAGCAATTCTAATTGCTTTCAATGGCAATATTATTTAGATGCCAAAATCTGAACATCTGGTAGACTCACTGTTACTGGGTGTAGCTGTTCCCAGACCCTGTCAGTGGACAAAGCTTGGAAATACATGTGTGGGTATATATGCACATACAGATATTTATGTTTATAGTTGTTCTTATAGCCATCTAGATATATTGAAAACTAGGGGTTCACAGCAGTATCTCCAATCTGATTCCAACACCATGGGGTTGATTCTAGTTTTGTCCTTTCCATGTTTTAAAATTTTTCTTAGCAATGAGAGCATATTTCCCATTATATTCAAAATATTTCCCTTTTGCCGGCGCCACGGCTCACTAGGCTAATCCTCCGTCTACGGCGCCGGCACACTGGGTTCTAATCCCGGTCGGGGCTCCGGATTCTGTCCCGGTTGCTCCTCTTCCAGTCCAGCTCTCTGCTGTGGCCTGGAAGGCAGTGGGGGATGGCCCAAGTGCTTGGGCCCTGTATCCACATGGGAGACTGGGAGGAAGCTCCTGGCTCCTGGCTTCGGATCAGCGCAGCACACCAGTGGTAACAGCCATTTGGGGAGTGAACCAACGGAAGGAAGACCTTTCTCTCTAACTGTCTAACTCTGCCTGTCAAAAAAAATGTACTTCCCTTTTTAGTGAATTCCTCTGATACAGTTTCCCATCACCACTGTTCCTGTGCTCTGAGCACATTCTCAGCTTATTCCACTTGGGTTCAACACTCTACCTGGGGCTGCAGCAGCCCACACCCCACATGAGTGGCTTTTCATTCCATCCTTGTTCCATCTCCTTGTTCTAGGCTTGTCTCACTTGTGACCACCCTCTTCATTAGTCAGGCCTGGAAACCTTGCCTCCAGTTACCCTTTCCCTGGCCAAGGTCCCATGGATGCTTTCCTTATCCTATTTAGTTTCTGGACCCCCCTGTTGGATTGCTGTCCTATGTGGATACTGTGTCCTACTATCCTGGGCTCTGTTACCCACGCCAACTGTATTCCACCAGGATACCTTTCTCATTCCACTTGCTCTCTGAGACCCTGAGTATGGCTGTTCCCGTTACCCATCTTGGACTGACTTACCTGACACTGAGCCAACTTTTTACACAAATACCTTCTCACCCAGTTTTGCTTCTAACAACTCCCATTAGTCTGTCCCTGGTGTGTACACCCTCCTCACTCAGCTCAGGCTCCAGTTCCTCACGCTCAGCCACCTTTCTCCCACATGGATACCTCTCTACTCCACTTAGGCTGACAAATCACCAGCCCTACCCTTCTACACTGATGCTCCCAGGCACATACACACACAAACACACACACATGCACACACATATGCACAGGCACTCCTGCATGCACACACATTCCAACAAAGCACACATATACACATTCACACACTGACACAAGCACACAGGCACACACAATGATACCCTGTGCTATGTTACCCCATATTCAAATACCTTCCTAACTCCACTTGAACTCCAATAACCCAGGCCGGAAGGCTTTCCATGTGGATGCCCTCCTCACTCCATTTAGGCTCCTACACCTTGCGCCAGGCATTGTTACTTTGTAGACACTTTCTGTATTCTTTTTTTTTTTTTTTGTGACAGGCAGAGTGGACAGTGAGAGAGAGACAGAGAGAAAGGTCTTCCTTTGCCGTTGGTTCACCCTCCAATGGCCGCCGCGGCCAGCGCGCTGCTACTGGCGCACCGCGCTGATCTGATGGCAGGAGCCAGGTGCTTCTCCTGGTCTCCCATGGGGTGCAGGGCCCAAGCACTTAGGCCATCCTCTACTGCACTCCCTGGCCACAGCAGAGAGCTGGCCTGGAAGAGGGGCAACTGGGACAGAATCCGGTGCCCCGACCGGGACTAGAACCCGGTGTGCCGGCGCCGCAAGGCGGAGGATTAGCCTATTGAGCCACGGTGCTGGCCTGTATTCATTTTCTATTGCTGTGTAATAAATTACCACAATCTAAGCTGTTAAAACAACACCTATTTACTATCTTATGGTTCCCCTAAGTCAGAAATCCAGGCATGTCGTGGATGGGTTCTGTACACAAGGACTCACAAAGTAGTTAAGTTATTTAGGTGGTAGGAGTTTAGGGGATTGCAATGGATTGACTACTATCAACCCAACATTCATATCTGCCCAGAACCTCAGAACGTAACCTTATTTAGACATAGGGTCTTACATACGTAATTAGTTAAGGATCTCAAGACGAAATCATCCTGAATTCAAGGTGGATCCTAACTTCAATGTGTGTTTACAGGAGTAAGGACAGAAGGGTGGGCTGGGCATTTGGCCTAGTAGTTAAGCCACTCATGTGCCACACCTGAGAGCTTCAGTTCGATTTCCAGCTCTGGCTCCTGATGCTAACTTTCTGTTAATTCAGATCTCAGGAGGTAGCAGGGCTGGCGCAAGCGATTGAGTCCCTGCAGCCCATTTGGGAGACCTGAATTGTGTCCCTGGCTCCTGGTTCTGGCCAGGGCCCAGCCTCAGTTATTGTAGGCATTTGGGGAGTAAAACAGTGAGTGGGAGCTTTGTCTCTGTCTCTGCCTCTATCTGTTTCTCTGCCTCTCAAGTAAATAAATTTAAAATAAACTTTTTTAAAAAAAGTTTTATTCATTTATTTGAAAGGCAGATTTAAAGAAAGAGAGTAAAAGACAGAGAGAGAAATTTTCCATCCATTGGTTCACTCTTCAAATGGCCACAATAGCCAGGACTGTGCCAGGCAGAAGCCAGGAGCCAGGAATTTAATCCGGTCTCACATGTGGGTGCAAGAATTGAAGCACTTGGAACATCTGCTGCTGCTTTTCTCAGGCCCTTCTCAGGGAGTTGGTTTGGAAGTGAAGCAGCTGGGACTCGAACCAGTGCTCATTTGGGGACCCAGCATCACAGGCAACAGCTTTACCTGCTACACCCTTGCATTTGCCCCCACATATTACCATTTTGATCCTTTTTATTTCTTTGCGTAGACATGGGTTTTCATTTGGTGTCATTGTTTTCTTTGTCTTGAAGAACTGAAATCAAGGTGTTGCCTGGGCTTTATTCTCATGTGGAACTTGGTGTCTTTTTCTAAGCTCATTCAGGTGGTAGGCAGAATTCAATTCCTTATAATTATAGGACTAAGATCCCTGTTTTATTGCTGCTTGTCAGCCAGCTGTCACCCTTAGCTCTTGGAGAGACCTCCCTCCGGTTGTAGCCATATGGCCTTCTCACAATCCAGCTGCGTATGTCTTCTAAGTTAGCAGGAGAACCTCTCTCTGCAACCTACTAAAACAGAATCTTATATAACAAAGCAGTCAAAAGAGTGATTATTGCATTGTATACACAGGTCAGGTCAAGACTCCAGAAGAGGGGACATTGTGATTTGCAATGTGCCCCCAAAAGTCCATGTCTGAAAATCTTGATCCCCAAAGACTAAAGTTAGTGGTTAATGGATTAACATTAATGCTGATGAATGAAGGGTAGAGGTTTGACCCAATAACGGTGGGATGTACCCTTGGAAGGTAGTTCTCTTAAGAGAAGTGGTTATGAAAGACTATTTCAGCCTAGCTTCTCCCCCTGATTCCTGGCTTGCCATGTGATCCTTCTGCACACATTCTCCACCCATCACCCTCATTGGACATGAGACCAACTGGCCCCCTGATCTTGGACTGTGAATTTTCAAAACCATGAGCCTTGAGATGGGCATTTAGCATAGTGGTTTAGTTGCTGCCAGGGATGCCTGCATCCATCATTAGAGGGCCCAGTTTTAGTCCCAGCTATCTGGCTTTCACTCCAGCTTCCTGTAATGCACTCCTTGGGATGCAGCGAGTGATGGCTCAAGTGGCTGGATCGCTGCCACCCAAGTGTGAGTCCCTGATAAAGCTTTGGATTCCTGGCTTCAGCCTGGTTCAGGCCTGGCTGTTGCAGGCATTTGGGAAGTGAACAAGCAAGTGTAAGTTCTCCATCTGTCTGTCTCTCTTTCTCTGCCTTACAAATGAAATGAAAATAAATAATAAGCAAATAATTTAACAACAGAATGGTGAGCCAACAACTTTTCTTCCTTCATGGATAGCTGTTGTGGTGGATTTCTTCTGAGAGGATTTGTTCCTGAGAGGAGGAGCGTGGTGGGGGCAAGAGGTGCGGAGTCACCACACAGACCCCGAGAGTTGGGTGAAAGCGGCCAGAGGCAAGAAGTCTGCAGACTCATTTATTTCAGTTGGTACAACAGCTTATATAGCCAAGACAGCCAATCCAGTCAAGGGGCAGTTTATGCCCTAACCAGTCACAGCCTGTTGCCAGGCAGGCTCCGAAGCCATCCAACCACAGCCTGTTGCCAGGCAGGTTCCGTTTGCCATGTTGGTTTCCAAAACCATCCAATCACAACCTGTTGCCAGGCAGGCTCCGTTGCCAGGTGGGTTTCAAAGCCATTCTGGAGTAACTGACGCTCACTTGCAGTGGCCATATTGGCATGACCTTCTCATTCCACCACAGATAGCCTACATCAGATATTTAATTTTAGTAACAAAAAACTGACTAATCCAGGGATTAAATTGGAAAGCAAAAGAAAATTAATATATAGGCTAACTCCCACATTCTCTCTGAACTACCCATTTTCTTCTTAGCTTATGGAGTTTGACTATAGGAACTTATTCTGGGTTGATATTTTGATCCCCATCAAACTATAAAATTTCAAGAAAATATTAACTAATCACCTACACAGGCTTAGTAGGAATTTATTACTAATTCTTTCTCTGATAAAGAGGGTAAACTTTTTTTTTTGAGGAAATTATGGTGGTGGTAGGTTTGGTAAAAGGGTGACATTGCTTAAAGGGGAGATTAGATACAACTATACTCTCACAAACAAGGAGCTAGAAAATCATAGTTTGACCTCTTCCCATGGGTACACCAAGAAATGCCTTTCCATTCTTAGTTGAGCCTTTGCCTCACAGATCAGAGGAGCATCGTAGAGCCATGGCTTCCAGCAGATGGCAGATCTCTGTCTGCCACTGCCTTTCTCTCTGTATTTCTGCCTTCCAAACAGGGTGAAAAAAACTAGACAAAATTTCTTAAAGTCCAAATTTCTGTACTCTAACACAGACTTGGAATCTGACTCTCCAAAAGCCTCCTTTGTGGGATGATTCCTTCCTTCCATCCCTCCCCACTCTCTGTCCCAGTGTGGAAGCTGGGGCAAGGTCTGTGACATTGTACAGCAACAACTCAACATATGAAAGTATTCTGAAGAGCTGATGTTTAGCAGACATAGGGAGAGTGAAAAGTAAATGTTACCAGGTGATAGCTAAAGTACTTGGGCCCCTACTACCCACAGGAGAGACCCAGATTGAATTCTGGGGCTCCTGGCTTCAACGCAGCCCACTCCCAGGGGTTGCCGTTATTTGATGAGTGAACCAGTGGATCAAAGATCTCTATTCATTCTTTCTCTCTCCTTGTCAAGTAAACTGAAAACAAATGCTGTTTACTTTTTTTTCCAGGGTGGGTTTTTTTTTTAACATTTATTTATTTATTTGAAAGATAGAGTTACAGAGAGGCAGAGACAGAGGCAGAGAGAGAGAGAGAGAGAGACGTCATCCATCTGCTGGTTCGCTCCCCAGATGACTGCAATGGCCAGAGCTGCACTGATCTGAAGCCAGAAGCCAGGAGCCAGGAGCTTCTTCCGGGTCTCCCACATGGGTGCAGGGGCCCAAGGACTTGGGCCATCTTCCACTGCTTTCCCAGACCACAGCAGAGAGCTGGATTGGAAGTGGAGCAGCTGGCACTCAAACCTGCCCTCATATGGGATGCCGGCACTGCAGATAACAGCTTTACCTGCTATGCCACAGGGCCAGCCCCAAGTTATTTGCTTTAATTTAAAATGTCACCATCATGCAAAAGACTTGGGTCTTATTGCTCCCTAGGGCAATGCCCTCTTCACCTAACTAAGATTCCACCTTCACCCCAACATTGCTTCTCTTTGAGAATAGATTGCCTTGCTGCCAAAAGTTCTCCCTCTAAATAACCAGACAGAACCAGTGAGGCCCAATATGGCTGCCTGAGCAGACTGTAGGATATCTAAAACTTCATTCTAATTTAATTTCTGTACTACATAACACATCCATCAGTGCCATGACAGTTGACATTTGCTGTGACAACCACCTGAAGAGACCATAAGAGGACAAAAAAGAGGGCAACTTCCTGCTTCCAACAATTACACTACTCCTCTTCAGAAAAACCATGAATATTCCTTCTACTTATTAGCATATTCTGCCCTCTAATTCCTGTTGCTCTGTATCTATGACTCCTCGGTCCCCACAATTGAGAAGCTGATTTGTGAACAAGGCTCCCAGTTGACTATTCTTTGGCCACTAAATAAAGCTTGCGCTTTTGAGACTCAGGATCAGTTTCACTATTGGTTTCATGACACCAAAGAAAGGATCATACATTAGGGTCCTTCCCACATAATGGGAGCCCAAGAGGTGTGACACTATTTAGAATACAAGTACCACCCTAAACTTGTAATTCTAACTACAGTGTTTAGTCCTGAATTGATATTAGAATTAATTAAAGAGCTTTCAAAAAAAAAAATACCAGGGGGCAGCATTGTGGCACAGCAGGTTAAGTCACTGCTTTTGAGACCAGCGTCCCATATCAGAGGGCCTTCTGGAGTCCCTGCCGCTCTGCTTCTGATCCAGCTCCCAGCTAATGCACCTGGGAAGGCAGCAGCAGATGGCCCAAGCATTTGGACCCTTGCCACCCATGTGAGAAATCAGGATGTAGTTCCAGGATTTGGCTTTGGCTTGTCCCAGGCCCAGCTGCTGTGACCATTTGGGAATTGAACCGGAGGGTGAAAGATCTCTATCTCTCTGTCTGTGTAATTCGGTCTTTCAAATAAATAAAAATAAATCTTAAAAAAGAGAAAGATGAAACTTGCTCCTACCTTCCATAAACTTAAAATCTATATGTAAGGGTGTTATCAAAAGACATATTAAGTAAATAAATAAGTAGTATGCACGCATTCATTCATTCAACAACAACAAAATTTCCTGAGTCAAATAAATGGTGCAGGGGATAAAAGCTAAAAGTGCTCAATAAAGGCATCGCCGTGAACTGGAGAGTATGGGAAATCTTTGAAGGGACAGTAGAACTTGAGTGGAGAGAAGCATTTGGATAAGCGGAGGAATGGATGAAAAACTCTATAAGACAACAAAATGTACATTGAAATGAGTGTGAACTGTCCACGTGGGGGCTCAGGTTCCTGCTGGAGACTAGCATCTAGCTGGGGATTTTGACTGGTGTTGACCACATCCGAGATTCTGCTTCCTAAATGTTACCTTCTGGAATATCCCCTATCCTTACCCTAATGTCTAGCACTGATACTTGATCTCCATTTTCTTCCTTCTCTATCATCGCTGCTTCTCCCCTACCAAAAGTTTCCACCCGTTTTTCTCCTGGACCTTTTTTGAAAACTATAGTAGATTTCCTATTTGTTTATTTCACTTTGCTAACCTAAATTCACAGACACCTTTACTTTGACACTTTTCAGAAAAATTTTAATGCTAGTAACAGAGAAACTGATGAGGCTAACACACAAAATCAACAGCAGTGGCACTGAAAATTTACAAGAGTTCTTTAAAAATAATATATCACAAAAGCATTATGGGTAAATTCTCATCAAGAAAGTGAAGAGGGACGGGTTAGGGCCAAGTTGGGAAGTCACTTGGAAGAGCAGCATGCCATATCGGAGTGCCTGGTTTGAGCCCCAGCTCTGCCTCTGATCTAGCTTCCTGCTATTGCACACCCTGGGAAGACAAGAGATCATGGCTTAAGTGCTTGAGTCCTTGCCCATCATGTAGGAGCTCCAGATGCATTCCTGGCTGGCTCCAGTTTGGCCTACCTCTGGCTGTTGTGGACATTTTAGAAAGTATATCAGAGGCTGGCACTGCGGCTCAATAGGCTAATCCTCCGCCTGTGGCGCTGGCACTCCAGGTTCTAGTCCCGGTTGGGGCGCTGGATTCTGTCCCGGTTGATCCTCTTCCAGTCCAGCACTCTGCTGTGGCCCAGGAAAGCAGTGGAGGAGGGCCCAAGTGCTTGGGCCCTGCACCCACATGGGAGACCAGGAGGAAGCACCTGGCTCCTGGCTTCAAATCAGTGCAGCACGCTGGCAGTAACAGCCATTTGGGAAATGAACCAACGGAAAAAGGAAGACCTTTCACTCTGTCTCTCTCTCTCACTGTCTAACTCTGCCTGTCAAAAAAAAAAAAAAAGTATATCAGGGAGCCGGCTCTGTGGCATAGCAGGTAAAGCCATCACCTACAGTGCCAGCATCCCATATGGGCACCAGTTTGAGTCCTGGCAGCTCCACTTTCAATCCAGCTCTCTGCTATGGCCTGGAAAGCAGTAGAAGATGGCCCAAGTTCTTGGGCCGCTGCGCCCTCGTGGGAGACCCAGAGGAAGCTTCTGGCTCCTGGCTTCAGATCAGCATGGCTCCAGCTGTTGCGGCTGTCTGGGGAGTGAACCAGTGGATGGAAGATCTGTCTTTCTCTCCCTCTCCTCTCTCTGTGTAACTGTGACTTTCAAATAAATAAATAAATCTTTACAAAAAAATTAAGTATATAAGAGGATGAAAAATCTCTCTCTCTGTCTCTACCTTTCTAATTAAAAAATGAAAATTTTTAATTGAAAAAAGAAAGTGAAATGGTAGCTCACAAACTTGGAAAAACATTGTGCATCACATATCTTATAAGATACTTGTTTTTAGGGTAAGTAAAGAAGCATTATAACCTAATAATATAAGGAAAATAACACAATTTAAAAATAGGCAAAGGGCTTGATTTGACATTTCTTCAAAAAAGATATACAGGTAGGTAATAAGCATGTGAAAAGACGTTTAACATCAATAGTCATTAAGGAACTACAAGTTAGTTAGATAATACTTCACATCTACTGGGAAAGCTGGAATCAGAAAGGTAGAAGGACAAGAGTTGGAGAGTATGTGGAGAAATTGGAATTCTCAGACTTTATTGGGGGTGAGTAGAATGGTGCAGTCACCTTTGGGGAAAAGTGTAACAGTTCCTCAAAACACTAATCACAAAGTTAGAAAATGACCCAGCAATTTCACCCCAAGTGTCTATGCAAGAGAAATGAAAACACACAAACAAAAGTTGTATGAGAATGTTCATAGCAGCGTTATTCATAATAACCAAGAAATGGAAACAACCCAAATGTCCATCAACTGGTGAATGGAGACATAAACACAGTGTAAGTATGCTATGGAATATTACCCAGCAATCAAAAGGAATGAAATACTGATGTATGTTCCAACCTGGATGAACCTCAAAAACATTACGCTAAGTGGAAAAAGCCAGTCACGAAAGGTTACATATTGTGGGATCCCATTTATATAAAATGTCCAGAACAGGCAAATCTATCAAATTGAAAAGTGACTGAGTAGTTGCCAAGGACTGGAGGCGAGGGAGCAGTGAGGTTTGGGGGTGAATGAACAGTGACTGCTAATGGATGTGAGGCTTCTTTCTGAGATGATCAAATTGTTCTAAATGGGATTATAGCGATGGCTACAGAACCCCGTAAATGTAATCAAAACCATTGAATCGTACATTTTAAACTGCAATGTATGGAACTGCAGCTCAATAAAGTTTTCTTTTTAAAAGTCAGTTGTGAGGCTGCTGCTGTGACACAGCGGATAAGGCTGGATCCAGCCCCCTGCTAATAATGCTCCTGGGAAAAGCAGGGGAGGATGGCCCACGTGCTTGATCCCTGCACCAATTGGGAGACCTGGAAGAAGCTCCTGGCTCCTGGCGTCTGGCTTCAGATGGCCCAGCTGGGGCCATTGCGGCCACCTGGGGCGTGAACCAGCAGATAGAAGACCTGTCTGTCTCTTCTCTCTGTAACTCTACTTTTCAAATAAATCAATCTTAAAAAAAAAAAAAAAAAAAAGCGTTGTCCCTGCGTGAAATTTGAATCCCCCAGCCTCTCACTACCACGCTTTCCCCTGGCAAATTCCTGGGGTCCCTCTCGGCAGCTTCCTTCTCAAGGTTGCTGCTTCTGCTTTTCAGTCCCTCCAAGTAAGAAAGAAAACAAGATCTCAGAATTCTTCAGCTCCAACATCCACCTTGGCTTTGCGGCGGAAACCCCCCCCGACCAGGGCTAGGAACGCAGCCCACCCAGTGGTCTGACCCCTCTGGAAGTCGCAACTGAGGCGCCCAGCCTAACAGCCCCACCCCGTCCCGGGGGCCAGTGAGGGCCGTGGGGGCTGGGCGGGACCACGTGAGCCCGGCTCCACGTGACTGTCACCCGCCGCTGAGAGAAGCCTGACCTTCCTTTACCCGGAGCGGCGCGGCGGGGTGCCAGCTCGCTCACACCCGGCCCGGGGCATTGCCTTTCAGAAGTTCAGGTTTAAAGGGCAACCGCTGCCAGGACGCCGAGCAGCTGTGGTCAGCGCTTGGCATACGGATGGCGGCTGCATCGTGATGCGGAGGAAGAATGGTGGGGAGGGGAGAGCTTGAATGAAGGACATTGAAAGAGTTGGAGAAGCCGCTGACCAAATGGCAGAGGTAAATGAGGAGCTCCTCCCCTGGGGTCGGAGTGCCTGGGTTCGAGTCCCCGCTATGCCTTTGATCCCCCCTTCCTGCTAATGCACACCTATGAGGCAGCTGGTGATGGCTCAAGTACTTGAGTCTCTGCCACCCGGCAGAGACCCAGCATGAATTCGTGACTCCTGACTTCAGCCAGGCCCCATCTCTGCTGTAGTGGGCATTTGTGGAATGAATCAGCAAATGAGAGATCTCTGTGTCATTCTGCCTTCCAAATAAATATAAATACATTTATTAAAGAAAAAAAAGGGCCTCCTAAGACCAGACACATGGGACAGAGTCAAATCACCCACTGTGCAATTTATGAAGAATTTGGAGGGATTAGCACACTGATTCGGCCAAAATTTCAAATAAGGTAGAGTGAAAGGAAAGGTCTGGCAAAGACTCGGGCATTCTTGGCCAAGTGTGACCTGATGCAGCAGAACAGCCACCAGAGTCCATAAACTTGGTCCTGGCTAAGGGAGGTCAGCCAAGTACCACCAGCAGCCCTGCCACGCCGGGGAGAGAAGTCACCTGATTTCTCAAGTACTGCTGGAGACGGTCCTCAGATCGCCAGGGTAGCTTTGCCTCTCCCTGTTCTCTGTAAAGGAGTGTTTGTCCGAGTAACAGAAGGGTGCCTCTCTGTATTCTTTGTTCTCTTTGAGGCTGTGCCCTCCACCAGACGTCCTCCTTGTCTGGAAATGTCCACACTAGCCATGTGTTCCTGAATCTTTTCATCTGTAGGGGTTTTCTTTGGACTAGTGGATCTCTCATGTGTTCTGGGGATAGTTCTGGGCTGAGAGGCCACCAAAGTCTTCAGGTACAACAAGGTCTTTTCCTCTTGTGATTCTGTAACCATAAACCAGGATTCACCAGGAGGTGGAGCCCAGTCTGCAGTGATGGAAACAGCTCAGAACAGGTGTTTGGCAGACATGTCAGTTATGGTCATATTTTCTGAACACTGATCCCACCACCCCCACCCCCCGCCTGTATCTCTGTGACTCTCAAAAAGAAAAAAAAAAGAAAATGCACAGTGAATGGAAGATCTCTCTCTAATAATAATAATAAATAAATCTTAAAAAAGAAGAAGAAGAAGAAGAAGAAGAAGAAGAAGTAGAAGAAGAAGAATCCAGTGTTGAATGAGTCTCTGAAGATTGGTCCAGGCCCAGTTGGGGAGGGCAACAAAGCAGAGAGCCTCGGCAGTGGTGGAGCTAACAGTAACCTTCTCAGGAGGAACACGTTCTTCAAGAACATTTTTGTGATGTTCACCCTCTGATGCCTGTGTTTCCTGGAGTACTGGTCCTGTCCACTTCATAGCCCACCTCCCTCTTTCATTGGTAATAAAAACCAGTTTTGAGTACCAAAGAGCAAGCAGAGAGGGTTTAAAAAATAACAAGAAAAAGTGTTTTTTTCAAAAACGTTTTTGTTTTATTTATTTGGAAGGCAGAGACAGAGATTTTCCACCTGCTAGTTCACTCCCCAAATGCCCACAACAGTCAGGACTGAGCGAAGCCAAAGCCAGGAGCCAGGAGCCCAATCTGGATCTCCCACCATGATGGCAGAGACTCAAGTACATGATCTGCTGCCCCCCAGGGTGCCCATTAGCAGGAAGCTGGAACTGGGAGCAGAGCTGGGACACAAACCTAGGCACTCTGATATGGGATGGGAGAGTCCAAAGGGTTGTCTTATCCTCTGTGCTGAATGTCTACTCCAGCGAGAGTGCTTAAACATTTTTCTTTGATAAGAGATGAGAAAGAAAAGCCCTCTGTGGTTCTAATCATAGTTTAAAATTTTGAGCAGATTTGGGTAGCTGATGTTCTTTTTAAACAAGACAGCTGTGTCATTTCATTCGTCGGCACAGTGTCTAGGGCACAGGCTCCGAAAGGGCCACTCTGAGGCAGAGAGGACTAGGATTGTCCGATTTGGGATGAGGTGGTGGTGAGGGTAGACAAGTGGATGATAATGCTTGAGGCCCCTCTCACCCCAACTGTTATCACAACAGCACAGTGGCACCTGTTTTCCTAAACTCTCTGAGTGGATTTGGCAGCTTCTACCATACAGGATCAATCAAACAAGGTAATGCATACCACACTGGCACAGGGTGAGGGACATGCTGCTGGGAGCTGCTCTGCTTGGATTTTATAATGGTGTCTATTAGAAGAATGGCTTCTAGCCCTTGTGAAACATGTTTGAAATCACTGTTTTGGCTCATAGTCCTTGTTAAATAAACAAAAACACACTTAGATGAATTTTATGAATACTACATGATTTCATTTGCATAAAAATTTATTTTTTCATTTTTGGGGGGTGTCAAAACACTTTGTTGGGGAGCATGGGAGTTGGGGGAACTTGAGGATATACTGAGTTTGAATGAAATCCAAGTCCTCAGTCAGAATCTCAGCATCACAGTCCCCAAAAGTGTATTGTAAAAAGTCTTTGTAAAAAGAGCAATGGCAATTCAGCACTTTCTCCCCATGATGTCTTCTCCAAAATGAAAAACATTTCTTTGAGAAAATAACCCTACTCAACTCAATTCTGTCTTTTGATATAAAAAGGTAAAGATGGGATGGGCGTTTGGCCCAGCCGTTAAGATGCTGCTTGGGATACCTGCATCCTGTATCAGAATGCCTGAATTGGAGTCCCAGATTTACTTCTGAACCAGTGGATGGGAGACCTTCCTCTGTCTGCCTATCTCTGTCTCTCTGCTTTCCAACTAAATAAATAAGATTAAGGCAGTAACATCCTGAGAGCAGAAAGTTATATGTACAGAAACTTTTATTTCCTTATGAGATGTCTTATGCTTTTTCAGAGTTTCTCCTTTGTGGATCTTTTTAGTTTTGCAAAACCATTTACAATTTTGTCTTATGTCTGGAAACCTTGTGAATCTCCACAAGCATTTTCAGAAATGTAGTCCCTTCCTTCTTTGACAGAAAATTGTTACTTTGGACTGTGCTCTAAGTGTTCTGAATGGAGCCCTTCAACTGCACCCTCTCACTTGGTCACTGAGGATTTTCACTGTGTGTTACAACTGCACATTTTGCATCTGATGTTTTCATCTTTTCTGTAAAGAAATAGACGAGTACCCCACTATGTCATTTCTTTAGGTAATGCAGGAAATCTATTACAATTTGCTGAGAAACAAGGATGGTTCTAATTCTACTCCCCAGTTTAAACAGTGATAAATATGTTAATGCTATAAAAGTTGCTAAACAAGTCTACGTCATACAGCCCTTTAACAAACAAACTTATTTCTGAGAGCCCTGCATCCTGGTTGGTTGTATTTTCCTACAAAGCCTAACAGGATATAATTAGAGGCAGTAAAGCCAGAGCCAACTTTATAATCAATTAAGAGTGATAAGGACTCCAAAAGCCATCTGCCAAGGAGGATCTTCATATCCGTATTGTGAAAAACCAGAAAGGTGATACTTCTCACCACCAAAGGGAGTTTAGCCATTGGGCTCAATCTGGGCAAAACTATGTGTATAAAAATGCAGAAACAGGCCGGCACCGCGGCTCACTTGGCTAATCCTCCTCCTGCGGCACCGGCACCCCAGGTTCTAGTCCCAGTTGGGGCACCGGATTCTGTCCTGGTTGCTCCTCTTCCATTCCAGCTCTCTGCTGTGGCCCGGGAGGGGAGTGGAGGATGGCCCAAGTGCTTCGGCCCTGCACCCGCATGGGAGACCAGGAGGAAGCACCTGGCTCCTGGCTTCGGATTGGCGCAGCGCGCTGGCCATAGCAGCCATTTGGGGGGTGAACCAATGGCAAAGGAAGACCTTTCTCTCTGTCTCTCTCTCTCTCACTATCTAACTCTGCCTGTCAAAGAAAAAAAAATGCAAAAACAGAAGTCTAGTCATATTCCTAACTACTTTCTGTATGTCTTTCTACCTTTCAGAATATTTCTTCCCCAATGTTTTTCTCCCTCCCTTCCCATTTTCTCTGTTTCCAATAACCAGGACTGCAAGAGGCACTTTGCTTAACCCCAAGGATAAAAAATAAAGCATTCCTTTGCCTTTAACAATCCATGCCTTGAGCCTTCAAAAGGAAGGGAATTCTGAAGTATGCTACAACAGGGATGAACCTTGAGGGCATTATGTGAAGTGAAATAAACTACTCACAAATGACCAATCTTGGGGTGGGCATGTGGTGCAGTGATTAAGATGCTGCTGGGGGCCGGCGCCGTGGCTTAACAGGCTAATCCTCCGCCTTGCGGCGCCAGCACACGAGGTTCTAGTCCTGGTCGGGGTGCCGGATTCTATCCTGGTTGCCCCTCTTCCAGGCCAGCTCTCTGCTACGGGCCCGGGAAGGCAGTGGAGGATGGCCCAAGTGCTTGGGCCCTGCACCCGCATGGGAGATCAGGAGAAGCACCTGGCTCCTGCCTTCGGATCAGCATCATGCGCCGGCCGCAGTGGCCATTGGAGGGTGAACCAACGGCAAAAAGGAAGACCTTTCTCTCTGTCTCTCTCTCACTATCCACTCTGCCTGTCAAAAAAAAAAAAAAAAAAAAAAAAAAAAGATGCTGCTGGGGATGCCTGCATTCCAAATTGGAATGTTCAGATGGAGTCTCAGCTCTGCTTCCTTTTTCTTTCTTTTTTTTTTTTTTAAGATTTATTTATTTATTATTTAAAATGCAGAGGTACAGAGAGGCAGAGGCAGAGAGAGAGAGAGATAACTTCCATCCACTTGTTCGTTCCCCAGTGGCTGCACTGTCAGGAGCTGGGCCGATCCAAAGCCAGAAGCCAGGAGCTTCTTCTGGGTCTCCCAGGAGGGTGCAGAAATTGTTAAGATGGGGGCCATTGCTGTGACATAGTGGGTAAAGCCACCGCCTGCAGTGCTGGCATCTCATATGGGTGCCGGTTCAAGTCCTGGCTGTCCCACTTCCCATCCAGCTCTCTGCTGTTGTGTTCTGGGTGCCCAGATAGAAAGAACCAGTGAGACCCAGCAAAATGCAAAGAACAAAGGGACTTTATTTGTAGATCCAGCATGCTGGGGCTCTGGCCTCCTGTGCAACGCAGTGCTGGGAGACCAAGACCCCCTTCTCTTTGTTTCCAGGGTTTTTATAGTCCCAGAGCAAACAAGTATTATGTCCGCATTCCTTCCTTCCCCTGGCCCTGCGGCCCACCTTATTGGTTGCCCCCACCTGGTCCTGCTGGACCAAGGACTGCCCAGTGTCAAGTTTCATCTCATACCAGGCGCATCCTGGGCCTAGCCAGTTCCTTTGTCTTATGCAAAGCCTGTCATGGTGGGGCTCTGGCCCCTCACACTGCTATGGCCTGGGAAAGCAGTAGAAGATGGCCCATGTCCTTAGGCCCCTGCACCCACGTGGGAGACCTGGAAGAAGCTCCTGGCTCCTGGCTCCTGGCTTCGGATCGACACAGCTCCAGCCATTGCAGCCAGTTGGGGAGTGAACCAGTAGATGGAAGACCTTTCTCTCTGTATCTCTCTCTCTCTCTCTCTGCCTCTCCTTCTCTCTTTGTGTAACTCTGACTTTCAAATAAATAAATAAATCTTAAAAAAAAAAGGAAATTGTTAAGATGGTTAGTTTTATGTCTTTTGTTTCTTTTTAACCATAATTTAAAAACAAAGAAACCGGTCTTATTAAGAAGACAAACAAGTACTGGAGAAACTATGGAAAAACTCGGAACCTTCAACCACTGTTGGTGAGACTGTAAATAACACCATCATTTTCAAAAAAAACTTTGTCAGTTTCTTTAAAAGTTAAACATAAACATATGACCCAGCGATTGCACATTGAACAATGTACCTCAGAGAAATGAAACATATATCCACACAAACATAGGTACATAAATGGTCATAGCAGTATTATTCATAATAGATAAAAATTGGACAAAACCCAAATGTCCCTCAACAGTGCACAGATAAACCAAATGTGGTATGTCCATATGATGGCATATTAGTAAATATTCAAGAGGAACAAAGTACGAAAACAAACTTGCTACAACATGGATGAACATCAAAAACATTATGCTGGGATAGGAGCGTGGTGCAGTGGTTAAGGTGCCTCAAGCCCATATAAGAGTGTCTGGGCTTGAGTTCCCCACTCTGCTTCTGATTCAGCTTCCTGCTAACATACACTCTAAGAGGTGTAGGTAGGCAGTAAGTACTTGGGTCCCTGCTACCCACATGGAAAAGACCAGAATGGAGTTCCTGGCTTTTGGCTTCAACCTGATCCGGCCCTGGCTATTGCAGGCATTTGAGGAGTGAACCAGTGGATGGGAGATTTTCTCTCTCTCTCTCTCCCTCTCTCTCTCTGTCACTTTTCCAAATTCAAAAAAGTAAATAAAACTTTTTTTTAAAGAGCTCAAGAATTAACTCCCATACAAGTCAGACTTCAGGATCCTCCCCCCATCTACCCATTTTCCCCATCAAAAACAATATAATCTCTATCCAGAGATAAAAAGAAGCTTTGAGCCAATCATTAATGGCCTCCTTGAACAGGGAAAACTTAAGGAATGTTTCATCCTCTAAAATTCATCAATTATGGGCATCAAAAGGGGGCCAGATAGGTGGAGGATGGTCCAAGACCTGAGGCTCATTAATGAGGCAGTGGTCCCACTCCATCCAGTCCTTATATCCTCCTGACCCAAATACCCAAAACTGTCAATTTCTTTTCCATGCTAGATCTTTTTTTTTTTAATTTTTTTTTAACTTTTATTTAATGAATATAAATTTCCAGTATACAGCTTATGGATTACAATGGCTTCCCCTTCCCATAATTTCCCTCCCACCCGCAACCCTCCCCTCTCCCGCTCCCTCTCCCCTTCCATTCACATTAAGATTCATTTTCAATTCTCTTTATATACAGAAGATCAATTTAGTATACATTAAGTAAAGATTTCAACAGTTTGCACCCACATAGAAACACAAAGTGAAACATACTGTTTGAGTACTAGTTATAGCATTAAATCAAAATGTACAGTACATTAAGGACAGAGATCCCACATCAGGAGCAAGTGCACAGTGGCTCCTGTTGTTGACCCAACAAATTGACACTCTAGTTTATGGCACCAGTAACCACCCTAGGCTGTCGTCATGAGTTGCCAAGGCTATGGAAGCCTTCCTTCTTCTGCATACCCCAGACCCAGAAAGCCAGCCACTTTTGCTTTTGAAAATCCATTGACTCGGGGCCAGCGCTGTGGCATAGCGGGTAAAACCGCTGCCTGCAGTGCCGGCATCCCATATGGGCACTGGTTTGAGACCTGGCTGTTCCACTTCCAATCCAGCTCTTTGCTATGGCCTTGGAAAGCAGTGGAAGATGGCCCAAGTCCTTGGGCCCCTGCACCAGTGTGGGAGATCCAGAGGAAGCTCTTGGTCCCTGGCTTTGGATTGGTGCAACTCTGGCCATTGCGGCCATTTGGGGAATGAACCAGCGGATGGAAGACCTCTCTCTCTCTGTCTCTCCTTCTTTTTCTGTGTAACTCTGACTTTCAAATAAATAAATAAATATTTTTTTAAAAATTAAAAAAAAAATCCGTTGATGCTGGGTTTGACAGCTAACCTGGAGAGTATTGCCAAACAAAGATTTATGGAGAACTCACACCTATTTGGACTGGTCCTTTGTGGAGAGTTTGAAGGACAAAGCTCTTGTGGGTTGGAAAGATGATTTAAAATGTAGATGGTTTGCTAGTCTGTTTCCCACCTGAGACTCCAATTTTGGACATTTGGCTAGCACTTTTAACTTCCTAGCAGAACATGGCTACTGGGTATCCAAGAATAAGTACAAATGGTGTATCTGAAAATAAGCTATGAGGAGCGCATCCTCACCTCTGGAGAATGGAAACTGACCCCCAGAAAGAATACAGTCCATGAAGCAGATTCTTGACCTAAAACCTTTTTTTTAAATTATTTTAAAAAAAGATTTATTTAGGGGCTAGCACTGTGATGCAGCAGGTTAATGCCCTGGCCTGAAGTGCTGGCATCCCATATGGGCACCAGTTCTAGTCCTGACTGCTCCACTTCTGATCCAGCTCCCTGCTATGGCCTGGGATAGCAGTAGAAGATGTCCCAAGTTCTTGGGCCCCTGTACCCTCGTGGGAGACCCAGAAGAAGCTCCTGGTTCCTGGCTTCGGGTTGGCAGTCCCGGCTGTTGCAACCAATTGGGGAGTGAACCAATGGATAGAAGACCTCTCTCTCTCTCTGCCTCTCCTTCTCTCTCTGTGTAACTCTGACTTTCAAGCAAAATAAATAAATAAATAAATAAATCTTTTTTAAAAAAGATTTATTTATTTATTTATTTGAAAAAGTTGGGAGAGTCTCCTGATTCACTCCCCAAGAAGCTGCAACAGCTGGGGCTGAGCCAGCCATAGTCAAGAGTCAGAACTTCTTCTGGGTACCTGATGTGGAAGCACAGTCCCAAGTACTGGAGCCATCTTGCTGATTTGGAGGTGGAACATCTTGCTGGGTTGGAATTGGAGCAGCTGAGACTTGAACCAGTGCCCATATGGGGTGCTGACACTGAGGCAGAGGCTTAACCTACACCACAGTGCTGGCCCCACCACCCTTAATCCAGCTCCAGCTAACAGGTTATGGATCCCTAGGTAAAGGAAAATAGCAAAGCTCCTATAACAGGCTCTGTATCAGGCTTTCAAGAGCAATTCAGAGCAGGGGCCCCCTCCTTTGGGAAAGAACAAAACACAGCCTTTGCCCAGTTAAGGGCTGTCATGAGTGGGCCCCTGCACTAGGGCTGCTAAACCCAGTCCTTCAAACAGGTAGGCAGGTAGACAAGCTAACTGTTGCCCAAGGGGGTGTCTGTATCATGCTTTAAAAAGATTTTGAGGGAGTGTGGTCAATCAAACTGTATAAGTACAAAACCATGTTCACCATTTCTTGGGTAAGGCCAGACAACTCCAGGACCAGGCTGAACAAGGCTGGAAATTTAGGCCAAACATCTGGTCATAGAAATCCTGGCTATTGCCCCTCCTTGGCCCTTTAACTTTCATACTCTTGCTGCTTCTCTTTGGACCATGTGTCTTTCTTTAATGCTCTTGTTCATTTTGTTTCTAATAGAGTATAAGCTGTCCAACTCCAGATGGTCATGAGACAGGGCTCCCAGGCTATCCTTTCGGATGATATAATCAATTCTCTGGATCAGGCAAAACAATCATTTCCCAGGCCACCTCTGAACACTCTAGGACAGCTAGCAAGAAATACCCATAAGCAGCTCTGTGTCCATATGTCATCTCTGAAGAAAACATAAAAGATGGACCTCATCCATGTTACCCCCATAAGATTATGGATTACTTCTTGGGGGTGGAGAGAAATATTAAGGCAGCTGGGTAGACATGAGCCTTTGTGTGTGTAAGGGGCTGAAGAAAAATGAAAATTTCTGTGTGATGGAACAAGGAAGCAAGCTTTGGCAGCAAACCATAATTTATATATCTCAAGTCTTGCCATTGATCAAAAACCCGGTTGGGTGAGTCCCAGCCCTCTCCCTAGGGGCAGCCTAAGGGAATCTCATCTGCCCTTCACCCAGGGGACTATTATGAAGTGCTGGGTGGGATTCTACACCGAGAAAGTCCTCCACCAGGCAGTATTCCAGAAAGGGTATTGGGGAAGGAGAAAGGCCCACACCCAGCATCTGTAAAAACTCCAGTCTGAATGCAGACTGGGCTCTCTGTTCTTTACTGAGATGCCCGCCTGGTCTGCCAGGTGTACTCTCTTCATTATTTCTTTTGCTAGCATGCTTACCACTTATAAACAAACAAACAAAAAGTCACAAGCCTTAACAAAATAATGGTAAGTGAAAACAGCCCAAATACAAGAACCCTTCATACTGTATGATTTCATTTATATGAGATGTGCAACAAAGATGAATTTATAAAGACCAAAATAAAGCAGACAAGCATTTGTTTAAGCTTGAGAATGCAAGTGGGGATTCACTGCAAACAAATACAAACGAATGTTTTGGGGTGAAGGAGCTGTTCTAATTCTGGATGATAGTGATGTTTGTATTGGATATATTTACTAAAAGAAATTATTGAAATGTACATTTTAAACTGGTGAGTTTTATGATGTATAAGTTATAACAAAATAAAATAAATGTTAAAATTTTAAAAACTTTAAAAAATACCACAGCCCACATACAGGTGAGCCACCTTGGAAGCTGGTCCTCCAGCCTACTCAAGCTTCTGGGTCTGGGGCCTCCTGGAACAGAGATGAGCTGTCTCCACTAAGTCCTGCCCAGGTAGAAGACTTGTGAGTGAAATGAACACACACACATACACCTATGTCCCACCAACACAAATATCATCTCCCTTTCCCACAGATTCTAACAGGCCTTCCTTTCCTTCCTGCAGACAAAGCATCCGCACTGGAGAAATCCCCACCGATGAAGTGCATTTTATAGGCACTGTCATCTGTAAGCCTCTCAACAACCCCAGAAGGAAGTCACTAGGATACAGACAACCAAAACCAGCACGGATTGAGGGATGTCCCAATTTCATAACCAGTGAAATGGAAAAAAAGATCCTGCCTTTCATTGAAGAAAATACTTTATTAGCTTTGTTAGTCCATTTTACATATATAGAAATTGATATTTACAGAGAAAAAGATCATTTCATGAGACCACATAACCTGTAAGTTGCTGAGCTATAGGCTGTGCTATATACCTTGCACTCACTATAATATACATTTTCAAATAACCACCCTTTTTTTGTTTTTACATTTTTATTTATTTATTTATTTATTTGAAAGGCAGATAGAGATCTTCCTTATTCTGGTTCACCACCAAAAGGCCCACAACAGCTAGGAAAGAATCAAGCCAGAGACAAGAACCAGGAATTCAAACCAAGTCTCCCAATCTCATCAGGAGTGAAGCCAGAACTCGAACTCACACTCTCTGATATGGGATACAGATGTCTGAAATGGTGTCTTTTTTTCATTTATAAATTTTATTTATTTGACAGATAGACAGTGAGAAAGACAGAGAGAAAGGTCTTCCTTCCATTGGTTCACCCCCCAAATGGCTGCTACGGCCAGAGCTGTGCTGATCCGAAGCCAGGAGCCAGATGCTTCCTCCTGGTCTCCCATGCGGGTGCAGGGGCCCAAGCACTTGGGCCATCCTCCACTGCCTTCCTGGGCCACAGTGAGAGCTGGACTGGAAGAGGAGCAACCGGGACTAGAACCCGGCACCCATATGGGATGCTGGCGCCACAGGCAGAGGATTAACCAAGTGAGCCACGGCGCCGGCCCCTAAAATGGCACCGGCCCCTGAGGTGGTGTCTTAACAGCTGCGTCGAATGCCCTCCCCACCCCCTCTTCTAAGAGTAGCTGATCTCAGGGTGAGAGTTGGCATTCTCTCAATGTACCCAGCTTGGTCCCTGGTTAGCCAGGCCAGGAAGTGCTGCTTCTTCCTTCCGTTGTGGGGGGAGCAGAGATGCCAGTCCCTTTTGTGGGTCTGTCTCTTCTGGATTTTATTTGTCAGAGGGCTCCATCCATTGCTGTTCTGGAGAAAAAAATGACTGACTATCATCACATGATCAGGAAATGGAAGCAATGGGAAGAGATTGAAAATGAGGGGTGAGAGGTAGGGTTGTCAACTCTGCGAAAATTCAAAGTGAAGAGGAGTACAGCTGTCTGGGAAGGAGTGAAGAGAAAACATATAAGACAGGAGGAAAAGAAGCCGGAGACTTTGGGCAGAGACCCAGTGTTTGCTCAGAGATGCCCATCTGGGAATAGGAAGAAGGTAACTGAATAGAAATGGGGAGGCAAGCCCCACTTGCTGGGTTTTGACAATTACATCCTATAAAGGGTTTACTTACATAAGTACTGCTGTGTTGTTAATTTCTGAACTCTCCCCAGTCCATCACCCTGGCAGAGGATGGGAAGAACTGAGTCACATCTTCACATTAGCATCCCATCCACCTTTAAACAAAGCAAAGCTCTGCTGTCTGGATTGAAGTTAGTGTTGCCTTTGCAGGAAAAGGAGCTGGAATTACTGTGCAGGTGTTGTAGCTGCGCAGCTGCCTTCACACCTTGAAAAGGAACAATCACCTTATTGTTCTGCTGTGTTAAAAGCCTCGGGCCACCGACAGCGCTAAGAACATTAAGCCTCTTGGAATAATTTTCAGATATTTCTAACACAGAAAACACTAGAGAAGGGAAAGGCAGAGGAGGAGAGAGAAACAGATAAGGAACTGTATGACAGAAAAGTCAGTATCGGAGGCAGGGAAACTGCAAGGTCATGTTCAAATACGTTGTTTAGTGCTGAGCTGTACAAGCAAGCCCCTTGAACACTGCAGTTTTGCATCTGGGCAGCTATAAAAGGCACACTGTATGTTTGGATCCCTGCCCTGAGTTTGGAGCCTTCATGAGTAGAATTTACTAACAACTGCATCGTATAGAATTATGGATGCAGTGATGTGCCAAGGGTAGGGTGCAGGCACACAGGGCTCATTTAAGTAGAATTGAAGAATAATTTAAAATTTCCAGCAATTTTAAAGAAAGCTAGTGATGAGAGACTCCTCTCCCCAAACATACATCACTGAAATGAGATCTACATAATTTCAGCAGTTTCTCTTGGCGTTTTACTTTTATATGTATCTTTATTGAGATGTAATTCACATACCATAAAATTCACCTATTGAAAGTATAGAGCTGAATGATTTTTAGTATATTCACAAAGCTGTGTGGCCACCAGCACAATCTAAGTTCAGATTTTCATTGCATTGTTGAGTTTTAGTAATACACGTGTAAGCTTCTAATTAGCACCTTTTTATTACTAACCCTTTAACAGCTCTGCACACTGCAGGGAAGTTACTTTGGATAATTTCCAGTTCTATTGTTGGTCCCTGACCCAGAGGAATTCAGCTACACACATTTGTGTTGGAGGCAAGTTCATAATGGTCTGGTATTGTCTCTGGCAGTTTTTGCCTCCAGTCTCTGTGATTTACAGGTTCTTGCATTTAAACAATAGGTTAAAAATAAACTATGATTGCTATAAGCAATTTTTTTTATTCTGGTATGAAATTTTTAGAAAAGATTAATCATATCCAAAAATATTTGTGAACAGCCAGAATCAGATATAAATAATATTCAGGGAAACGTGATGCCTTAAAATTATTCCTTGAAGATCTATTCATAGAGATTGTGGAAAACGCTATACAACAATGAAATGTAAGGAAATTGGACATTTACATAAAAAGAATAAAAGTTGGAAGAAGAATGACAAGAGAAACAACAAAAGGTGCTATTTTTTTACTGGTAGGAAAAACCAATAGTCAGTGTTTGAATACCAACACTGGACACCCATTTTAAAAGCCAGGGATCAAAAAATGCCAAAAATATTTACTATTATTCAGTCATTTTCTAATATTTTTGTCTAGGATGAAAAACTTAAGGAAGTTTTTTTTTTACTAAGTTATAAAAAGCAATTTCTGACAAGACAAAATCTTTTTTTAAAAAAATATTTATTTATATATTTACTTAAAAGTCAGAGTTACACAGAGAGAGAAGGAGAGGCAGAGAGAGAGAGGTCTTCCATCCGCTTGTTCACTCCCCAGTTAGTGGCAAAGGCTGGAGCTGCGCTGATCTGAAGCCAGGAGCCAAAAGCCTCTTCCGAGTCTCCCATGTGGGTGCAGGGGCCCAAGGACTTGGGCCATCTTCTACTGCTTTCCCAGGCCACAGCAGAGAGCTGGATAGGAAGTGGAGCAGCCGGGACTCGAACTGGCACCCATATGGAATGCTGGCACTGCAGGCAGCAGTTTTATCTGTTATGCCACAGTGCCGACCCCAAAGACAAAATCTTAATAAAATTTTTTTTTTCAGATATTGGAAATCTAGAACTGACCCTAAAGACACAAAGAGTACCACAATTTCTGGAATTTCTTGTTAAATCAGATCCTTATGATTATGCCAAACTCATCCTCATGCTTAAGCTTTCCCTAACTTGACATGTGTGTTGTTGCTTCATGTGACAGAACCTTTTTCATGATTAAAGCACATTTTTGCCCTGAAGACAGACTGGCAAATGTGGCTATCTAGAATGTGAAGGTGAAAAGATCAAATGTGATGAAGTCAAGGACAAATTTTTCTAACACTCAGAAACTGCAGATGTAATGTTACTCAATACTGCTACAGATCAAAATATAGGTATTTCTCCTTTCAGAAAGCATAAATGAGAGGCAAGCATTTGCCCCAACCACTAAGCAGCCTATTGGAATGCCTGCATCACATATCAGCGTTCCTGATTTGAGTACTAGCTCTGTGTCTCAGTTCTGGCTTCCTACTAATGTGCACCCTGGGAAGTAGCAGGTAACAGCTCAAGTACTTGGGTCCCTGCCACCCTGCCACCCACAAAGGACATCTGGGTTGAATTTCTTTTTTTTTTTTTTTTTGGACAGGCAGAGTGGACAGTGAGAGAGAGAGAGAGAAAGGTCTTCCTTTGCCGTTGGTTCACCCTCCAATGGCCGCTGCGGCCGGAGCAACGCGCTGATCCGATGGCAGGAGCCAGGCGCTTCTCCTGGTCTCCCATGGGGTGCAGGGCCCAAGCACTTGGGCCATCCTCCACTGCACTCCCTGGCCACAGCAGAGAGCTGGCCTGGAAGAGGGGCAACCGGGACAGAATCCGGAGCCCCGACTGGGACTAGAACCTGGTGTGCCGGCGCCACTAGGCGGAGGATTAGCCTGTTGAGCCACGGCGCCAGCCGTGGGTTGAATTTCTGACTCCCAACTTCATCCTCAACCAGATCCGGCTATTGTAGGCATTTGGAGAGTGAAGCCATGAATAATAGAAGCTTTCTCTGTCTCTGTCAGATAAAATAAAATAAAATAAATTTTAAAAATTTTAAAGTATATAAATGAAAATTTTCAAAACATTAATGCTTTACCTTTATTAAGAAGCATTGAGGGGCTGGCGCTGTGGCATAGTGGGTTAAGCCTCCGCCTTCGGTGCTGGCATCCCTTATGGGTGATGGTATGAGTCCCAGCTGCTCCACTCCAATCCAGCTCTCTGCTAAGGCCTGCGAAAGCCCAAGTGCTTGGCCCCTGCACCCGCATGGCAGATCTGGAGGAAACTCCTGATTACTGGCTTTGGGATTGGAGCAGCTCTGGCCTTTGCAGTCATTTGGGGAGTGAACCAGCAAATGAAAGACCTTTCTCTCTGTCTCTCCCTCTCTCTCTAACTCTACCTGTCAAATCAATAAATAAAATCCTTTTTTCAAAAAAGCATCAATGCCTTTAGTTAATACTGGACTACTGGGGCTGGTGCTGTGGTGTAGCGGGTAAAGCTGCCCTGAAGTGCTGGCATCCCATATGGGTGCCGGCATCCACCAGTCCCAGCTGCTCCACGTTCAATCCAGTTCTCTGCTGTGGCCTGGGAAATCAGTAGAAGATGGCCCAAGACCTTGGGCCCCTGCAGCCACGTTGGAGACCTGGAAGAAGCTCCTGGCTCCTGGCTTCGGATCGGTGCAGCTCCGGCTGTTGTGGCCATTTGGGGAGTGAACCTACGGATGAAAGACCTCTCTCTCTCTCTCTCTGCCTCTCCTCTCTCTGTGTAATGCCAACTTTCAAATAAATAAATAAGTCTTTAAAAAAATACTGAACTATCATTTTTGTTCTTTTACAGAAGTGAATATATATATATGAAACTAAAGAAAAGAAAATTTCTTGGGGTGGTGGTGTTGTGTGGTGCTCCATCTCATATCACAGTACCTGGTTTGAGTCCTGGCTACTACGCTTTATTTCTTTTTTTGTTTTTTTCCTTTTTTGACAGGCAAAGTTAGACAGTGAGAGAGACAGAGAGAGAGACAGAGACAGAGAGAAAGGTCTTCCTTTTTCCGTTGGTTCACCCCCCAAATGGCCGCTATGGCCAGCGCACTGTGCCGATCCGAAGCCAGGAGCCAGGAGCTTCCTCCTGGTCTCCCATGCGGGTGCAGGACCCAAGGACCTGGGCCATCCTCCACTGCACTCCCGGGCCACAGCAGAGAGCTGGACTAGAAGAGGAGCAACCAGGACAGGACCGACAGCCCAACCAGGACTAGAACCTGGAGTGCCAGCGCTGCAGGCGGAGGATTAGCCTAGTGAGTCACGGCGCCGGCCAGGCTACTATGCTTTCAAGCTGACTTCCTTTTAATGCACCTGGGAAGGCAGTAGATAATGGCCCAATTACTTGGGTCCCTGCCACCCAGGTGGGAGACCTGGATGGAGCCCAGCTCTGCTGTTGTGGCCATCTGATGAGTGAACCACTGGGTGACAGATCTCTCTCTTACTTTCTATCTTTCTCTTCCTTCTCCCTTTTTCTGTATCACTCTTTCAAATAAATAAATAAATCTTTTCTAAAAAAGAAATTTCTCCATTTGTGTTTTTCTGTTCTCTTGTCATTCATTTATTTCCATGGTATTACTGAAAGTAGGTTTCTCATATAGAATGGGAGGCCTATTTTAAAAAATCTAATCTGCAAGATATTTGACCACTACATTGTTTATCTTTGAAAATTACTATCTTGTTCGGCTTCTTCTTTTTTTTTTTTTTTTAAAGAAGCCCCTATGCTACCCTAAATAAATATGGACTAATGACTTTCTTCCTGCAAATTACATTTAGAAACTGGGGGACAACAAGACTCACCTCTGAGGCTTGCATGTATCAGATGCTAAGACAGGCAGGTTCTCAGGTGCTGCTTGGTTCAGTTATCACATCAGTCCCATGAAGTAGGTTTCATTATCTTCATTTTATAGATGAAGCTTAGGGAGGCTTAGTAAAGTAAGCAAGGTTACATGGTAACATGTCGTTTCTAACTAGTAGTGGATTTGAATGCAAATCTGTCTACCTCCCAATGAGTGATATTGCCCTGCAGGTGTTCACGGTTTAATTGGGAATTTGAAACATATACATAAAGATAAAACAATAAAGTAATATTTGCCAAGTGCCCAGTAAGACCTGGGACAAGGAAAGGGAGCCATCACTAGGGGCTCTCATAATTGAGAAAGCTTTGCGGAAGTGTTGAACAGGGCCTGGAAGGGAGTACTTAGATTCAGAACTATAAACAAAAGAGGAATGACATGAGAAAACTTGCAAAGTTGGATCTGCTCCTTTTTTTTTGGTGCCCACAGCTGCTGGCTATCTATTTTCATTATATGCTTGGCTAATGGCAACCCTAATCCTTTCCAGTCATCTTCACAGTTAGACTTGAGTTTCAGAAGCTAATGCTACTGCATAAATGTAAGAGATATTTCAAGCATGGTAGCTATAATTTTTACTGATTTTTCTTGAAACTTTATGAAAATTGCTGTATATATGTAAATACATACAAATACACACACAAGTACATATTTTTACATGAATGCTAGCTATAAATACAACATATCATAAACTCTTGCATCTTGCTTTTACTATCTCTTGTAATCAGTTTTATATCAGTATAGAAATTACTACCTCATTTCTGTTCATGGGTGCATTTCTTTAAAAGTTTTATTTTATTTATTTGAAAGGCAGAGTTACAGAGGCTGGCGCTATGGCATAGCAGGTAAAGCTGCCGCCTGCAGTGCCAACATCCCATGTGGGTGCCAGTTCGAGTCCCGGCTGCTCCACTTCCTATCCAGATCTGTGCTATAGCCTGGGAAAGCAGTAGAAGATGGCCCAAGCCCTTGGAACCCTGCACCCACATGGGAGACCTGGAAGAAGCTACTAGCTCCTGGTTTCGGATCAGCGCAGCTCCGGCTATTGTGGCCAATTGTGGAATGAACTAGTGGATGGAAGATCTCTCTCTCTATCTCTCTCTCTCTTTCTCTCTTCCACTCCTTCTCTCTCTGTGTAACTCTGACTTGCAAGTAAAATAAATAAATATTTAAAAAAAAAAAAGAAAAGAAAGGCAAAATTACAGGGAGAGAGAGGGGAAGAGAGGAAGAGAGAGGGAAAGACAGAGAGGTCTTCCATCTGCTGGTTCACTCCTTAAATGGCCACAAAGGCCAGGGCTGGGCCAGGCCAAAGCCAGGAGCTTCTTGTGGGTCTCCCACGTGGGTGCAGGGGCTCTAGCACCTGGGCCATCTTCTGCTGCTTTCCCGGTGCATTAGCAGGAAGTTGGATCAGAAGTGGAGCAGACAGGATTTGAACCAGCACCTAAATGGGATGCTAGCTTTGGAGGTGGCGGTTTTACCCACTACACCGCCATGCTGGCCTCTCATGGGTGCATTTTACAAGGCACTTCCAAAAGTTTACAAAGAAATTGAATTAAAAAATAAGTTTAGGGGCCAGTGTTGTGGTACAGCCGATTAAACAGCCTTCTTTCTTTTTTTTTTTTTTTTTTTTTAATTTTTATTTATTTATTTATTTATTTTTTTTTATTTTTTTGACAGGCAGAGTGGACAGTGAGAGAGAGAGAGACAGAGAGAAAGGTCTTCCTTTTGCCGTTGGTTCACCCTCCAATGGCCGCCGCGGTAGCGCGCTGCGGCCGGCGCACCGCGCTGATCCGATGGCAGGAGCCAGGTGCTTCTCCTGGTCTCCCATGGGGTGCAGGGCCCAAGCACTTGGGCCATCCTCCACTGCACTCCCTGGCCACAGCAGAGAGCTGGCCTGGAAGAGGGGCAACCGGGACAGGATCGGTGCCCCGACCGGGACTAGAACCCGGTGTGCCGGCGCCGCAAGGCGGAGGATTAGCCTAGTGAGCCGCGGCGCCGGCCTTAAACAGCCTTCTGTATGCCGGCATCCCTTATGAGCACTGGTTGAAGTCCTAGTTGTTCCATTTCCAATCTAGCTACTTGCTAATGCACCTGGGAAGGCAGCAGGAGATGGGCCAGGTGTTTGGGCCTCAGCTACCTACGTGGGAGACCCAGATGGAGCTCCAGGGTCTTGCCTTCAGCCTGGCCCAGCCCTGGTCCCTGTGGCCATTTGAGGAGTAAACCAGTGGGATGGAAGCTCGCTTTCTCTCTGCAAGTCTGTCTTTCAAATAAATAAATAAATCTTTTAACAAAATCAAAACGTTTTGAGCTCCATGAATAATTTTTGTAACTACAAATTTTCACAAACTTTTTGAAGAGTCCTCATGTTTTATTGTTGTTATGATTTAGTTAGTCTGAACCCTATTATTTTACCCTTAGGTTGTTTCTTTGGGTTTACCATTGCAAACAGCATGTCATGTAATACCCTTAAAACTGTAACATTTGCTCATGCATGAATACACTTCTGGAACAAATTTCTAGAAGTGGAGTGTCTTTTTGATTTTTAAAGATAGTGTCAAAATCCCCTTTACAGAGATTGACACTGATTTTTATTCTTGTAAAGCTTATCTGGAACCAAATTAGCTTCATTAGAATGAAAGATTAATCCCTGAATGCCATGTACCATCTGCTGGGTCCTCTGAAGCAGCCTACCATGAAAGCCCATGGCTTTCAGTTCATTCGTCCCACATTGCTGGAGTCTGCACTGTGTACAAAGTGTTAACCTACATCAGGGAGCCAGCAAATTGACTGCGAGTAGTAAAGTTGGAGACATATCGCAAACACTAGAAAAGAAACAAAACTGCCTCCTAGACTAAGACATCCAACTTCACACAGGTCGAAAGGGCTAGGAGCAGAGTGTAGAGAATTCTTGAAAGAGGAATGTTTGATTCTTGCTTAGTCCTTTTCAAGGCCTGGAGAAACCCGGAGCAGATGTGGTTAGGATCTTGGCTGTGCTAGTCCTAAGACAAGCATGAGAACCCAGCAACAGAGGTCCAACTTGGGGTAAACATCCTGAGAAAATGAACACAACCTAGGCAATTAACCAAGAAAATGAATGGGTTTTATATGGCAGATTTTTGTATTACTACTTCACAATCATTGTTTTGTAAATTTAAAACTATTCTATTTATTTAAAAAACAAAATGGTGGGGCTGGTACTGTGGCATAGTGGGTAAAGCTGCACCTGCAATGCCAGCATCCCACATGGGCGCCGGTTCAAGTCCCAGCTGCTCCACTTTATATCCAGCTCTCTGTTATGGCCTAGGAAAGCAGTAGAAGATGGCCCAAGTGTTTGGGTCCCTGTACCCATGTGAAAGACCTGGGGAAAGCTCCTAGCTCCTGGCTTTGGATCAGTCTAGCTACTGCTGTTGCGGCCATCTGGAGAGTGGACCAGCAGATGGAAGACCTCTCTCTCTCTCTCTCTCTGCCTCTGCCTTTCTGTAACTCTGCCTTTCAAATAAGTAAATAAATCTTTTAAAAAAAATATTGTTTTTTTTTTTTAAAGTATGGCTGGCTGATGTTGTAGAAGAAGGAGCAGACTTGGAAGGGAACCAGAAAGAAATAGGAATGTGGATTTCTTGGGGGCTTGGACTTCTTGGTGACCAGAGAGAATAGCTCATGAGAAGGGCAATTTAGAGGGGGATACAGGAAAAGCAGGAGGCAGCAGTTGTTGAAAATGGTTCATTACTGTTATTTCCCATTGTTATATCTAAGCCTTGGTCTACTGAACATCAGTCTAATGACTTCCTACTGTTTTGGGCTAAACTGGGCCTAAATTCCTATTCTAGGCTCTTGCTTCTTACTTAGAGATGCATCCTAAGTCCAGGCACAAACACAATGTACAAAGCGATAAGGTTTATTTACAAGGTGAGAAAAAGCCATGTGCATACATGGGCATTGTTCAAGGAGAAGGAAGGGTCACGTTGACTTCTATAACAAATTCTCATGTGACTTAAGACCTTTTCTAAATTTCTATTATATTTTTAAAAATTCATGCTCCATTTATCATGCCATTTCAATTTTTATTGTAGTTTAATAATAGGCTTAAATATCTGACTTGCTAATTTGGGGTTTAATAATAGGTCCTGCTATTCTCCTACAATGAGCTGAAGAACATTCCAGTAAATGCTCAGGTCAAAAAGCTTGCAGTAATCCTTTCTCTTTCTCTTACATACTACCTCCAATCCATCAACAAACCTGCTCCATTCTTCCATCAGAATATATCCTGAGCCTGACCAATTTTCTACCGTACCATTCAGTCATGTGGATTATTACAATACTTGTTGCCTCTCAAACGATTTCCTTGCTTCTGTGTTTGGTGTCCTACCTTCTAGTTTCTGCAACAGAAAGCTGATTGTATGTAAATCAGATGTCATCTGCTTTCTCAAAACCCTCCAGGAGGGGTGGGTGTTGTGGTGCAGTGGAATCAGCTGCTGTCTGGGACACCTGCATCTCATGTCTGAGTGCCTGGGACCAAGTCCCACCTCCGCTTTCAGTCCAACTGCTTGCACCCTGGAAGGCAGCAGATGATTGCTCCTGGGACCCTGCCACACATGTGGGAGTTCCTGGTTCCTGACTTTGGGCTGGCACAGCCTTAGCTCTCATGGCATTTGTGGAGTAAATCAGTGGATGGAAGATGTCACTCTCAATCTTTCTGTCTCTCTCTCATTCTGCCTTTCAAATAAATAAATAAATAAATAGGTAAACTTAAGAAAAACAACCTTCAGTAGTAGCATTCTATTTTATTCAGAGTAAAAGCCAAGCATGGCCACACATTGCTTAATCATAGGGATATGTTCTGAGAAATGCATCATTAGGTGATTTTGCCATAGTGTGAACATCAGAGAGTGCACTTACACAGCCTGGATGGTATAAGTCAATCACTGGTGTATCCTCTCAATGCTATCCAGTGGTTTGGTAAACACCAGATACGTGAGGCTGCTGCTGACACAACACAGTCTACTGTTTTTACAGTAAACATTTTTTTAGATTTATTTATTTGAAAGTCAGAGTTACACAGAGAGAGGAGAGGCAGGGAGAGAGAGGTCTTCCGTCGATGGTTCACTACCCAGATGGCTGCAACGGCCGGAGCTGCGCTGATCCGAAGCCAGGAGCCAGGAGCTTCTTCCAGGTCTCAGGGGCCCAAGGACTTGGGCCATCTTCTATTGCTTTCCCAGGCCATAGCAGAGAGCTGGAAAGGAAAAGGAGCAGCCGTGACTAGAACAGGCGCCCATATGGGATGCCGGCGCTTCAGGCCAGGGCATTAACACACTGCGCCACAGCGTCGGCCCCTACAGTAAACATTTTTAAAAAATAAGTAGGAATGCCGGCGCCTCAGTTCACTAGGCTAATCCTCCGCCTAGCAGCGCCAGCACACCGGGTTCTAGTCCTGGTTGGGGCGCCGGACTGTGTCCCGGTTGTCCCTCTTCCAGGCCAGCTCTCTGCTATGGCCCGGGAGTGCAGTGGAGAATGGCCCAAGTGCTTGGGCCCTGCACCCCATGGGAGACCAGGAGAAGCACCTGGCTCCTGGCTTTGGATCAGCACGGTGCGCCGGACGCAGCGGCCATTGGAAGGTGAACCAACGGCAAAGGAAGACCTTTCTCTCTGTCTCTGTCTCTCACTGCCCACTCTGCCTGTCAAAAAATAAAAGAATGGAAGTGGAAAAAAAAAAAATAAGTAGGAGCATACTTTACAGATAAAAAGTATAGTACACTAGGATATAAACCAGTAACATAGTCTTCTATCATTATTGTCAAGTATTATGCACTATATATAATTGCATATGCCAGACTTCTACGTGCCTGGCTACACAGTAGGTTTGTTCTACAACAACATCACCAAGAAAACATGAGTAATGCATTTGGTAATGACATGACCACAGTTAGGACATCACTAGGCTGTAGGAATTTTTCAGCTCCATTATAATTTTATGGTGCCTGACTGTACTTACCTTGGCCAACACAGCACTGATGACCTCTCTGACCTCATCTCCTCTCAACCCCTGTTTTGCTCGGCTCTAGCCCCAGGAGCCTCCCTGCTATTCCTCCAACAAACACATAAACAAACTAGGCATAACCCACCCCTACCTTTACACTTGCTGTTTCTGTTATCTTCAAAACTTTTCTTTCTTCATATATCTGTTTAGGTTGGTGGCAGTGATGGAAACAGGGTGAAGGAGGTAGGTACCCATGTGCTTAAGTCATACACTTCATGATAAAGGTAAAAACTCAAACAAAAATACCAATTTTTCAAATTGTCAGAAGAAACACGTATACCAAAAGAAAACAAAATAGGATTTAAAAATCCTATCTTGAAAAAGCCAAAAAGAAAAAATAATGGGGCTAAGAATCATCTGCTATGGCTATATATATATATATATATATATATATATACACACACACACACACACACACATACACACTATATATATATATAAAAAAACATATATATATGCTATAATGTACCTACAAAGACTAGTTGAATTATAATGTAAAGAAAATTTACATTGTATACTCTACACATAAAACACTAAGTTAAAATTACTCAGAAAGCTTAAAAATAAGAGGAAGAAGAAAGACTTTCTAAGAAAAAACAAATAGAAAGTAGGGGTTACAATATGAATATCAGATGAGGTTAATTCTAGAAAGTAATGACACAGATGGCACTTTATAAAGGATGCAATGTACAAGAAATCTTGCAGATTCACCCAACTTCTATCTGCAATTTGACTAAAATTGTTGGAGGATGAGAGTGGAGGTGGCGTGGGCAGTGCTGGTGAACCCAAGAGTCCATGGGTCACTCTCTATGGCCTCAGACCATCATTTAGGAACAATCCTCAATGCCTCAACAGTTATTTTAAAGTCACTTTCTTCTTAGCTGAAATGTTTATTTAAAAATAATAATAATAATTAAAAAAAACACTAGGGGATGCAGGTGTTTAGACTAGTGGATAAGATGCCTCTGGATGGCCCGGATGCTTGGGCCCCTGCACCCGCATGGGAGACCAGGAGGAGGCACCCGGCTCCTGGCTTCGGATCGGCATAGCTCCAGCCGTGGCGGCCATTTGGAGGGTGAACCAGTGGAAGGAAGACCTTTCTCTCTGTCTCTCTCTCTCACTGTCTGACTCTATCTGTAAAAATCAAAAAATTAAAAGAGAAAGACGCCTCTGTTCCACATAGGAATACCTGGCCTGATGCCCAGCTGCAGCTCCTACTGACAAGGGTTCCTGCTCATGCAGACACTCAGATGCCGCAGTGATGGCCCGAGTGACTGAGCTCCTTGCTCCCAGCTTCCACAGTTGCAGCTGTTGAGGGCATTTGGGAAGTGAACCACTAGATTAGAACATGCCTGCCCTCTCCCTTTTTCTAACAAATATTTGTTTTAAAAAATAAGATAAAAAATTAAAACTGGGAAATGCACAAAATGATACTCTAAAAAAGGCAACTTGGCCGGCGCCGTGGCTCAATAAGCTAATCCTCGGCCTGCGGCCCTGGCACACCGGATTCTGTCCCGGGAAGGCAGTGGAGGATGGCCCAAGTGCTTGGGCCCTGCACCCGCATAGGAGACCGGGAGGAAGCTCCTGGCTCCTGACTTCGGATCGGCGCGGTGTGCCAGCCGCGGCAGCCATTGGGGGGTGAACCAACGGTAAAGGAAGACCTTTCTCTCTGTCTCTCTCTCTCACTGTCCACTCTGCCTGTCCAAAAAAAAAAGGGGGGGGGGGCAACTGTTTCTTCATTCTGAGACAAAACCAGAAATCCATGATAATATATAAAATCTTTGATTTTGATTTTTTTAATGTTAGCTTAAAAGACTCAACAAAACCTGCTTGTGCTTTTTCCTGGCCACGGGACCCCAGTTTTCAGCCCTTGTGTTGGTAGGTGCTGCGGAATCCTCCTGCTTCTCTCCTTGCTCCAGGCTCAGCAGATGGCTACTACAACTCCATATGTCCCCCTTCTCCCTCATCCTCAGCCGCTTATGACTGACCTGGGCTGTAAACTCCTTAAGGATTATGATTACTGTGCTCCCTCTCCCAGGGTCTACCAGAGTTTCTGGCACATAATAGGTGCCCATTTATTCATACATCCACACACATTTTACATAGCAGGAGAATATGTAAGACTTCATAACTGGCTTTTAACAAACTCTGAAATCAGGCTGGTGCGGCTCACTAGGCTAATCCTCTGCCTACGGCACCGGCACTCCGGGTTCTAGTCCCAGTTGGAGCACCAGATTCTATCCTGGTTGCTCCTCTTCCAGTCCAGCTCTCTGCTGTGACCCGGGAAGGCAGTGGAGGATGGCCCAAGTCCTTGGGCCCTGCATCCGCATGGGAGACCAGGAGGAGGCACCTGGCTCCTGGCTTCAGATCAGTGTAGTGCACGGGCTGCAGCGCGCCAGCCGTTGCAGCCACTTGGGGGGTGAACCAAAGGAAAAAAGGAAGACCTTTCTCTCTCTCTCTCTCTCTCTCTCTCACTGTCTAACTCTGCCTGTCAAAAAAATAAAAACAAAACTCTGAAATCAAGTTCTGTTGAGTCAACCCTCACTGAGGGAGTGGGGCTGGATTTCTAGAGGAGACAATATCTAAGTCTATTCTTGAAAGAGAAGTTAGATGTCCCTGAGGAGGGTGGATAGGGAATATGGGTGAGCAAGTTGGTAAGGGCTCCAAATGAGATGGAAATAGATGATTCCCAGTGGGTGGCTTGGAGACAGTGAGTGATGGCATCCAAAGGGTAGTTAGTCCTGGTCACAAAGAACTACATTGCATAAGTTCGTTCTGCACTAGCACACACTCCCTAACCTAATGCTTCCTCAATTTTTCCCCAGTAGTTTCTCTCCCCCATGTCCCTGTGTCATGTTTTCGTTTTTTTCTGACTGGGGAAGTCTCCTGGGTCCTTTCTCTGCAGAGGCAGTCCAACTTCCTGGAACCCCCAACAACAGAATTTGGATTAACTGAACTACTGTGCTTTATACATACTTTCATTTCATTTAGCACCAAACATTTGGTTTTATAGTTGTTATCATTATTAGCTTTCCAGCAGGGCTGGAATTGTTTTAAAGCCTAGGATCATTTTTAACATTCACCCTTGCAGCAAAGCGTCAGAAAGATGCTTTGTACATGTGCGCTGAATGAATACAGTACTGGGGTAGTGTACAAGGAGGAAAATACCATCAGCAACTTAAAGGAGTTAGTATTTGAAGTGATATTGAAAGTAATATTAGATACAAAACAGAGGGAGAGTATATCATTTAATGGACTCATATAAGCAAAGATACAGTGGCCAAAACAGGAAGGTAAATGCTGGAGAATACTGAATAATGAATGGGGTTAAATATAAATCATGTATTGGAGAGTAATGAATGACAGGAAAGTTAGGGTTTTATTAGGAAAGCCTTCATGTCCAGCTGAGGGTTCAGCTTTAGTAGTTAGTGTGGACATTATTCAGAAATGTGGGAGATTTTCAGATTTTTTTTTTTTTTTGCCGGGCAGAGTTAGACAGTGAGAGAGACGGAGAGAGAGTTATAAACAGTGAGAGAGAGACAGAGAGAAAGGTCTTCCTTCCGTTGGTTCACTCCCCTAATGGCTGCTACGATCGGCGCTGCACTGATCCGAAGCCAGAAGCCAGGTGCTTCTTCCTGGTCTCCCATGCAGGTGCAGGGCCCAAGGACCTGGGCCATCCTCCACTGCCTTCCTGGGCCACAACAGAGAGCTGGACTGGAAGAGGAGCAACAGGGACTAGTGCCCGGCATCCCAACTGAGACTAGAACCCGGGGTGCTGGCACCACAGGTGGAGGATTAGCCAAGTGAGCCATGGCACCGGCCCAGATTTTTTTTTTTTTTTAATATGATGGGTCCCTGCTCTCATGTGGGAGACCCAGATTTAATTCCAGGCTCCTGGCTTTGACCTGTTCCTGCCCCAGAGGTTGCTGGCATTTGGGCAGTGACCCAGCAGATGGAAGAACTCTGTGTCTGTGCCTTACTGAGAAAACAAAATAAAGAAAAACAGTGAAAAGAAATATCAATGTAATTTAAGGAGGTTGAAAGGCCAAGGGACTTCTGATCCTGCTGGGACATCCACATACTTTTCTAAGGTCATGCAGTAAATAAGGGAAGGTCAGCAATGTCTAAGAGAGAAAACACTGGATCAGAAATCTCTGCACAGATTACCTGCTGCTAGGATTAGCCTCTGTGTCAGCTGGTCCTTAGGGATTTTGCAGGTGAAAATTGATGTGAAAAATCTCACTTTGCCTAGGTTTAGAGACATTGAATGGTATGTAAGGCTTATGATTTATGCGTGAGGAAATTTCTGAAGGAAAATGAGTCCTGATGAACAGTTTTTACAGGAAGTAGCATTAAGTAGCAGGTCAAAGAGGGCTCACACATTACTACTCAAGAATGAAATGGCTGGAGATAATACAGTTAGGTGGAAGACGTTTTGTAGTAAATCTGGTAATATAACGCAGAGATTTTTGATATGCAGACCTAAGAAATGTACGTTTGGTTTTTGTGACAAGTGAGTCCTGAAATACGTGCTTTGAAATCTTATATCCAGTTAGAGACTACATAAGATGTTGCTGAAGTTGAGGTCTGTGTCATCAATGGAAGTCCAAGGAACATGGCAGTCTGTATCTGTCAAAGGACAAAACTGGAGCCAGCATTATGGAATAGTAGGTAAAGCTGCTGCCTGCAGAGCTGGATCCCATGTGGGTGCCCACTTCTGATCCAACTCCCTGCTAATGAGCTGGAAAAAGCAGTGCAAGATGGTCTAACTGTTTGGGCCCCTGCTACTCTTGTGGGAGACCCAGATGAAGCTCCTGATTTCAGCCTGGCCCAGCCCTGGTCATTGCAGCCTCCTAGGGAGTAAACTAAAAGATGGAAGATCTCTCGTTCTCTGTTTCTCCCTCTCTCTGTAACTCTGATTTTCAAATAAACAAATAAATCTTGAAAAAGAAGGACAAAATTACATCTTGTGAAATAATTATGACCCCCAAAGGTATGTTTACTTCTAATCTAGCTGCATGCTTTATACCTTGATTGGTATCTGTAAAATGATTTTTTGGCTTGTAGCTGATACTTGTAAGACTTCATAGATATCTACCACATATATAAATATACATATATAAATATACATAGATATGAGAGGATTTTCAAAAATTAATGGAAAATAGGGTTAAAGGAAATGCTTATTTAGGGGTTGGCATTGTGGTACAGCAGATGATGCTGCTGTTTGTGACACTGGCATGCCCTATCAGAGCCTCAGTTTGAATTCCAGCTACCCTACTTCCTATCCAGCTCCTTGCTACTGTGCCTGGGAAATCAAGGGGAGATGCCCCAGGTACTTAGGCCCCTGTCATCCATGTGGAGACCAGGATGGAGTTCCTGGCTCCTGGCTTCAATCATGGCCCAGATCTGGCTGTTTCAGCTGTTCGGCGAGTGAACCAGCAGATGGAAAATCTCTCTCTCTCTCTGTCCTTTTTCTCTCACTTTTGCTCTTGCTCTCACTCTCTGTTACTCTACTTTTCAAATAAATGGCTACTTTAAAAAAAAAGTTTATTTTGGTACAATAAAGTTGTAAATCCATGCATATATGGCACCTTCAAAAAGTTCATGAAAAATGTACTTTATAAAAAAAAATACATGGATTTCAAAATTGTCTACACCCAAACAAACTTACTGGCCCAGGTATTTAGCCTGATTGTTAAGATGCTAGTTAAGTTTCTGCATCTCATACTGCAGTTGCCTAGGCTCAAGTCCTGGCTTCCCTCCTAATTCAGCAGCTCCCTTTCAGTGAAGATTCTGGGAGGCAGAAGGTGATGGCTCCAGTAGTTGAGTTCTTGCCACTCAAGTGTGAGAACTGGATTGAGTTCCTGGTTCTTGGCTTCAGCTTGACTCAATTCCAGCTACTGTGGGCATTTGGTGAGTGAATTAGTAGATGAGAATACTCTCTCTGTCCCTCTCTTTGCTTCTGCCTCTGAAATAAATAAATAAAAATTAAAAACAAAACAAACTTATCTTTCAGTTTCATTTTTCCCATAAACTTTTTGAAATCTCTTCATAGACAGATATATACACATAGATAACTGACTTTTTATTTTATCTAGCTAAGAATTATGAATATTTGGAATTCTTGATTAAGGCAAGAGAAATGTGTTTCACCAAGGAAGTATATAATTTTAAAACTGCCCCATAGTTTAAGATGCATTTGAAGGTAACAGAAAATAGAAATTTTCTGATATTACCTGAGAGATTTCTTAGAGCTCTTATACTATGAGTGACAATTTTTTGTGCCTTTTTTTCTGTGCCTACTGACAGACCCAAATGGCCACAACATCCAGTGCTGGGCCAGGCTGAATCCAGGAGTGAAGAACTCCATCCTGATCTCCCATATGGGTGGCAAGGGCCCAAGCACTTGGGCCATCATCTGCTGCCTTGCTAGGTGCCTTAGGAGGAAGCTAGATTGGAAGCAGAGCAGCAAGAACTGGAACTGGCATTCCAATAAGGGATACTGGTGACCTCCGCACCACCATAGTGGTGCCACATATGCATGGATTTACAACTTTATTGTACCAAAATAAACTTTTTTTTTTTAAAGTAGCCATTTATTTGAAAAGTAGAGTAACAGAGAGTGAGAGCAAGAGCAAAAGTGAGAGAAAAAGGACAGAGAGAGAGAGAGAGAGAGAGAGATTTTCCATCTGCTGGTTCACTTCCCGAACAGCTGAAACAGCCAGATCTGGGCCATGATTGAAGGCAGGAGCCAGGAACTCCATCCTGGTCTCCACATGGATGGCAGGGGCCCAAGTACCTGGGGCATGTTCCCTTGATTTCCCAGGCACAGTAGCAAGGAGCAAGGAGGAAGCTAGATTGGAAGCAGATTGGAAGAACTGGAACTGGCACTCCAATATGGGATACCGGTGATCTCCGCACCACCATAGTGGCCAGGGAGTGCAGTGGAGGATGGCTCAAGTGCTTGGGCTCTGCACCCCATGGGAGACCAGGCTGATCTGCTTGTTTTGATTAGCTGACTGTGCTTTGTTTGATTATGCCCCTGGGGTTGACATTCTCCTCTTTTTTTTCTTAGGAAAAGAAAACTTAGCTGGTTGAAATCACTTCTTTGAAATAGTACATTCCCTTTAGTCAATAGTACTACAGCCATTCTAATCTTGATGAAATGTTAATGAGAAACTTTTATTAAAAAGAGACTTGTTCTACCACACCCACTTATCTTGCCCTGGAAAGTGTGGCCTGGATTCCTCCTCCAGGTGCGCAATGCATGGGAATCTCCAGAACTTTGCATTTTTCATCAGGGGTTCTTCCAGCAGAGCAGAGAATAATAGAGGATGTTAAAGGACTAAAGACTAAAGAGGAACCAGAACGTGTAGGAAAAGTTTGGGGTGCTTCTCTCAGTCCAAATCCCCGATCTCCTTACCCTTGTGTGAGGTGTTTATTACTTCTTTTTCCAGCTTCTTATTCTGGGTCTTTGCACAGAGTAGATCAAACAAAGGGTATAACAAAGGCAAAGCAACCTTAAACTGCAAATCCACACTAGTTGGTTGACAATACTTATGACTGGGGCCAGTGCTTTGGCGTAGTGAGGCACCGGCATCCCATCCAGGCCCCTGTTCAAATTCCAGCTGCAGTTCCAACATTCCATACAGGCACTGGCTGGGGTCCTGGCTGCTCCACGTCTGATCCAGCTCTCCGTTATGGACTGGGAAAGCAGTAGAAAATGGCCCAAGTGCTTGGGTCCCTGCACTCGCGTCGGAGACTGGGAAGAAGCTGCTGGCTCTCGGCCCAGAGCCCAGCTCTGGCCGTTACAGCAATTATAGTGTAGCAATTACTGGAGGGAACCAGTAGTAGTTTGGAAGTAGTAGATGGAAGATCTCTTTCTCTGCATCTCTCTCTGTGTGTAACTCTGCCTTCCAAATGAATAAATAAATCTTAAAAAAATACTTAAGATCAAATTATAGATTCAGATCAAGAAACAGCATCTTTGAATTGGAATAATTATGACAGTGCAATAGCAAAGATTCTTATAGCACTCTGATATGCTATTCAACAGTTGAATAAAATGGACAATAATGAATAATTTAGAACAGTTACTTCGGTGTTGGACACAGTAGCTATTTTACGGGAAACCATTCTTTTTTTTTTGTTTGTTTGTTTGTTTTTTGACAGGCAGAGTGGACAGTGATAGAGAGAGACAGAGAGAAAGGTCTTCCTTTTGCCGTTGGTTCACCCTCCAATGGCCGCCGCGGTAGGCACGCTGCAGCCGGCGCACCGCGCTGATCCGATGGCGGGAGCCAGGTGCCTATCCTGGTCACCCATGGGGTGCAGAGCCCAAGCACTTGAGCCATCCTCCACTGCACTCCCTGGCCACAGCAGAGAGCTGGCCTGGAAGAGGGGCAGCCGGGACAGAACCGGCGCCCCGACCGGGACTAGAACCCGGTGTGCCAGCGCTGCAAGGCGGAGGATTAGCCTAGTGAGCCGCGGCGCCGGCGATCTTTTTTTTTTGACAGGCAGAGTGGGTAGTGAGAGAGAGAGAGACAGAGAGGTCTTCCTTTTTGCTTTTGGTTCACCCTCCAATGGCCGCTGTGGTCGGCGCATTGTGCTGATCCAAAGCCAGGAGCCAGGTGCTTCTCCTGGTCTCCCATGTGGGTGCAGGGCCCAAGGACTTGGGCCATCCTCCACTGCCTTCCCGGGCCATAGCAGAGAGCTGGCCTGGAAGAGGGGCAACCGGGATAGAATCCGGCGCCCCAACCGGCGCCGCAAGGCGGAGGATTAGCCCTGTTAAGCCAAGGCGCCGGCCGGGAAGCCCTTCTTCTTTTTTTTTTTTTTTTTCTTTTTTTTTTTTTTTTTTTTTTTTGACAGGCAGAGTGGACAGTGAGAGAGAGAGACAGAGAGAAAGGTCTTCCTTTTGCCGTTGGTTCACCCTCCAATGGCCGCCGCGGTAGCGCGCTGCGGCCGGCGCACCGCGCTGTTCCGATGGCAGGAGCCAGGCGCTTCTCCTGGTCTCTCATGGGGTGCAGGACCCAAGCACTTGGGCCATCCTCCACTGCACTCCCTAGCCACAGCAGAGAGCTGGCCTGGAAGAGGGGCAACCGGGACAGGATCGGTGCCCCGACCGGGACTCGAACCCGGTGTGCCGGCGCCGCAAGGCGGAGGATTAGCCTGTTGAGCCACGGCGCCGGCCTCGGGAAGCCCTTCTTTAGGATTGAGCTTCTGCACTAGAATCAGACCACACCAAACTACAGTCACTCATGCTGAATGCTATATCATCAAAGTGAGATTTAAGGGAACAGATCCAAAACAGAACAGTTTTTCCTGAAACAAGTGCACTCTCCCTGAGTCAAGCTCCTAAGAAGTCCTCCTCTGCTTTAACTCTCACAAAAAAGTAACCAGAAGGAATCTAATGTTAAGCACTCAGCTTTTTTTTTTTTTTCCCCCTTCTGTCATTCTGTTTCCTTGCTTTAACCTTTCAAAGCCTACTGCTCTGCTATTGCCCAGTGGGAGCTCCATTTTGTTGAATGAAGGCTCCTCCTATTTGTGAATTGCAAATAAAAGCCAATTAAATCTGTAACTGCGTTGGTTGCAGTGTTGTATGATAGGTGCTTCATATACATTTTATCTGCATGACAGCACTGTGAGATAGTCCTATTATCCCTGCTTTATAGGGGCTCACAGAGGTTAAAAGACCTGATCAAGAAGCCTTAACTCTTTGTTAGGGATTCCCCGAGGGTGCTCATTAATGGGCAGGGGGTACTGACAATGGTTTTGTTAGGAACACCCACTGAACCCTCTTCAAAGTTACATTGTTGTACAGCTTAACTTAAAACATTACTGTTTGTACTGGGGTCATGAAACATTTCCATAAGGATCAGGTGTTTCTTCACCACAGGATGACATCCCTCCATAACCACCACTGATTAAACTTTTAGCCTCTTTGGTGAAGTAGTCATAGCTGAATACAAGACCTTTTAAGTTGTGGCCACGGCAACAAGGGCCAACCTCTTCTACCCTGCTTTAATCTTGACTTTGTAGCGCTTTCACAACTGCATTTCATCCTGGGCATTAAAAGTAGGAGGAGGAGCCGTCATTGTGGTGTAGTGGGTTAAGCCACCGCCTGTGATGCCAGCATCCCATGTAAGCACTGGTTGGAGTCCTGGCTGCTCCACTTCTGCTAATGTGCCCCGGAAAACAGTGAAAGATGGCACAAGTGCTTGGGCCCCTGCCACCCACATGGGAGACCCTGATGGAGTCCCATGTTACTGGCTTCATCCTGACCCTATCCTGGCTGTTGTGGCCATTTGGGGAGTGGACCAGCAGAAGAATGACCTCCGTCTCTTCCTCTCTCTGCCTATGAAAATAAACAAACTTTTTTTTTTTTTTAAAAGGGGGGAGGAATACTATTAATGATATTATTCCACAGGAAGGTACTCTGCAGATATAGCAAGTGGTAGAATCAACCAGAGCCATCTTGAGGGAGGGTATAAAGTGGACTACTCTGAACTGGTCGCCCAGCCTGGACACTTGCCTGCCATTCCAAATGTACTCATTCTCCAAGTTTTAAAAATCCTGGCCTGTGGGTCTACATTTATGCCCCTCATGCTTTTACGGTTTTGTACTCCTTTCTCCATCATCCCTAATCATTCATCAATAATGATCTTATTATTTATCTCTAACACTGACTTTTACCCCTGCTTAGAGTTGGAGGGAGGATTGTGTTGATAAACTTAAAAGTTCTGAGAGAGCAGGAATTGTTTATCTTGTTACTTACAGCCTGGCAAATAGTAGGTGCTCAATAATTATTTGCAGAAATACTGGGGGCCCATGTTGGTGGCACAGTAGGTAAAGCTGCTGCCTGCAATGCTGGCATCCCATGTGGGCTGCAGTTTGAGTCCCTGTTAATTCATTTCCAATCCAGCTCCCTGCTAATGGCCTGGGAAAAGCAGCAGAAGATGCCTCAAGTGCTTGGGTCCCCTGCCACCCACATGAAGCTTTGGCTCCTGGCTTCAGTTTGGCTCAGCCCTGGCTGTTGTGGCCACTTGTGAGGCAAACCTGTGGATGGAAGAGCTATCTATCTTTTTCTCTCTAACTCTGTCCTTCAAATAAATAAATAAACCTTAAAAAAGTATTGTAGAAAGACTCCCTAGCTTTAAAAATTGATTTTTTCCTATCCAGAAAAACAGGGGACTTTTTTCAATACTGTCTTGGGAAGGTTAGCAAAATAATTTTACCAATGTTCAATTATTTCTCTGTATTATTTTCATAGGATACAACTCTGAATATTTGTGGTACTTTTGGCAAATGATGTTTTAGGGTAAGGAAGCTAAGCTATTCTGTATTTTGTGTGATATAACCATGATAGATGCTTCAATTCATTATTTCTAACCCTCGCAGGGCAGGTAGGTATATCCTCCCTTGTACATCTTTATGTAAGAGAGAAACCAAAAATAGGCTATGTTAGAGTTCTCCAGGGAAACAGAACCCATAGGATGGAGATGCTGAGGGAGGAGAGAGCGAGCGAGAAAGCAGCTCATCTTATTTCCAAGGCTGGTAAGATCTATAGAATCAGCGGCCTGGGGATCCAGAACGACAAAAGATGTGGCTTCAGTCTTGAGATCTAGGAAGATCCCAGGTGTCAGTTCCAAGAGGGTCAGGAAGGAAGAATTCTCTTTCTGGAAGAACTTTAGCCTTTTCCTTCTTTTTATGCCTATCCACTTTAGGGGCACCAGTCTGCTTGACGTAATCTACTGATTTTAATGCCAATTTCATTCCACAACCTGGAAACATCCAGAGGAATGTTTGACGAAATATCTGATCACCTTGTGCCCCAAAATAACACATAAACTTGACCATCACAGACCACAACTCATCAGGGGCAGAGCAGGATTTCCAGCCTGCCAAATGCCAGAGACTTTGGTCTTTTTCATAATAGTTTTCTCCTAGAGAATTGTTTGCAGAGTTGAAATAACCCAAGCACCATGTTTCTCCCCAGTGATGATGCACCATGTGCATCTTGGTTTAAAACAAGCAGGCCTGGATGGTTTTTATTGGTTGATGGGTTAGTATCTCAAGTTTAGCCACTGAAGTGGTGATTAGGTAGACCAAGGTACAGCCAATTTTGCCACAATAACAGTAAATTTTCCTAATAGGCATGTTTGAAAGTTTAGAATACTAGATAAAGAGACACAAATCTGAAGAAAGGATAATCAAGGGTTGGGGGCAGAAGACAGATATGTTTGCTTTTTGGCAATTATTTTTGTGTCCTTTAAAGCTTATATTCAGATTTGATTTATTTATTTGAGAGGTAGATTTACAGACAGTGAGAGGGAGAGACAGAGAGAAAGGTCTTCCCTCCGTTGGTTCACTCCCCAAATGGCCGCAATGGCTGGAACTGTGCCGATCCGAAGCCAGGAGCCAGGAGCTTCTTCCTGGTCTCCCATGCGGGTGTAGGGGCCCAAGGACTTGGGCCATCTTCCACTGAAAGTTTACATTCAAATCTCTTATTAAACAAGTATTTATTGAACATCTGCCGCGAACTTACAAGTTACTGAGGGACCGAGAATACTCTAATGACCAGAAATCTAAACACTATTTTCTCTCTCTGCAATTAAAAGCAAATGGGTGGAGCCTGTGCTGTGGTGTAGTGGGTAAAGCCACTGCCTGTGGTGATGGCTTCCCTCATGGGTGCCAGTTCAAGTCCTAGCTGCTCCACTTCTGATCCAGCTCTCTGCTATGGCCTGAGGAAGCAGTGGAAGATGGCCCAAATTCGTGGGCCCCTGCATCCTTATGGGAGACCTGGGGGAAACTCCTGGCTCCTGGTTTTAGATTCGTATAGCTACAGCTGTTGCAGCCATTTGGAGAGTGAACCAGCAGATGAAAAGCCTCTCTCTCTCTGCCTCTCTGTAACTCTGCCTTTTAGATAAAATAAATAAATCTTTTAAAAAAAATCCACAAAAACCAAAAACCAAGCAAACAATAACAAAAAAACAAGTGGGTGCTGGAACACTACAAATGGTTTTCAAAACCAGTTGTTAAAAGAAAGGCATAGCAGGTGGGGCCTCCGCCTGCAGTGCCGGCATCCCATATGGGTGCTGGTGTGAGTCCCAATTGCTACACTTCCGATCCATCTCTCTGCTATGGCCTGGGAAAGCAGAAGATGGCCCAAGTCTTGGGCCCCTGCACCTGTGTGGGAAACCCAGAAAAAGCTCTTGGCTCCTGGCATTGGATTGGTGCAGCTCTGGCCATTGTGGCCAATTGGAAAGTGAACCAGGGGTTGGAAGACCTCTCTCTCTCTCTCTCTCTTTGCCTCTCCTTCTCTCTTTGTGTAACTCTTTCAAATAAATAAATCTTTAAAAAGAAAAACAAAATGGAGTTATGGGGCTGGAGCTGTGGTATAGCAGGTAAAGCCGTCGCCTGCAGCACTGGCATCCCATATGGGTGCCATTTTGGGTCCCAGCTGCTCCGCTTCCGATCCAGCTCTATGCTATGGCCTGGGAAAGCAGTAGAATTTGGCCCAATTACTTGAACCCTGAACCCACATGGGAGACCTAGAATAAGCTCCTGGGTCCTGGCTTTGGATTGGCCCAGCTCTGGCTGTTGCAGCCATTTGAACCAGTGGATATAAGACTTCTTTCTCTGTTTGCCTCTGCCTCTTTGGAACTCTGCCTTTCAAACAAGAAAATCTTAAAAAAAAAAGTCACAGTAATGTAAACTGCTGTTAAGTGGATAAATTTTGGGGGGTACAAAGGCACTTCAGGATCAGGGAAATAAGTGTGCATACTGGATGACATTATTAAATTATAAAACCTAATTTATGACAATGTTTTCACCACCACTCTACACTAGGTGGCGCCAAGGGCCAGGATGGAAGCAGCAACCAGGAACGGAAAGCCAAAGTTATAGCTTCTGCCCCAGAAGCAGCTTCCGTATGGATTCAAACAAATTTAGAGAAAAAGCAGAGGTTGTTTTAACGCTCTTTGCTGGAAGGGATGAGGTGAAGACATGTGGAAAAAGTTCATGTGAGTTACAGAACAGACTGCATCGGAAAAATGAAGGGTGAGAAAATTAAAAACTTGAATCCCCCCTCCCTTTTTTAAATTGCTATCTATTATTTTTCTTTTCTGTTTGCACTTCTTTGATACTTCCCGTTTCTTTTTTAAAAATTTATTTATTTGAAAGGCAGGGGCCGGTGCCCTGGCTCAACAGGCTAATCCTCTGCCTAGCGGTGCCGGCACACCAGGTTCTAGTCCCGGTCGGGGCGCCGGATTCTGTCCTGGTTGCCCCTCTTCCAGACCAGCTCTCTGCTGTGGCCAGGGAGTGCAGTGGAGGATGGCCCAAGTGCTTGGGCCCTGCACCCCATGGGAGACCAGGAGAAGCACCTGGCTCCTGGCTTCGGATCAGCGCGGTGTGCTGGCCGCAGCGGCCATTGGAGGGTGAACCAACGGCAAAGGAAGACCTTTCTCTCTCTCTCTCTCTTACTGTCCACTCTGCCTGTCAAAAAAATAAATAAATAAAAATAAAAATTTAAAAAAAAAAAAGGGTAGAGTCACAGAGGCAGAAAGACAGAAATATCTTCCATCCCCAATTGGCCACAACGGCTGGAGCTGTGCCCATCCGAAGCCAGGAGCCAGGAACTTCTTCCAGGTTTCCCACATGGGTGCAGGGGCCCAAAGTCTTGGGCCATCTTCTACTGCTTTCCCAGGCCACAGGACAGAGCTGGAACGGAAGAGGAGCAGCTGGGACCCGAAATGGCACCCATATGGGATGCCTGCTATGCCATAGCACTGGCCTGAAACCCCTGGTATTAAGGTGAAGACACAGCCTTATGGTTTATAATGAGAGGGAATCTGTATGAAGAGTTTTAGATAAAGAAAAAGGGTGATTGTGTAGACACACCACAAAAGAGCAACTCTACCTTTCAGAGTTGGTGGATTTTGAGATAAATTTAACTTAGAAAAGATTAATGGATGACAGAGACACATGAGATATCAACTCTCACATCTACCTTGTGTACTTTCAAGAGCCACTGCCTAAATGTTGGTAGGAAGTATTATTAGTGGACACATAATGTCTCCCAGCAATGAACGTGGACTGCTAGGCAATGGTCATTATTTTAAATGAAAGATAAAAGTGGGAATCTATGCAACTGTGAACACTTACAGATGCAAATAATCTTATAAAGAACGATGTCTTGACAAAATTGACTTTCCATTGTCTGTAAAAGATGGGTTGGAAGAACCAGAAAGAAATAACTATTCTCAGTGAGTACCACCAACTGAGGGATTACTGAAAGTGAACAGCACCTCAGTTACACAGCACACAGTGAACATTCTGAGTCTGGCATTGCTCTGTGTTTGAGGTTGACCAGCCTTTGTTTTTTTGTTTTTTGTTTTTTTTTTTTTTTTACTGTTTGGAGACATATTGGAGACATAAGGAATAACACAATCTAATACATTTTCTTCACAGATTTACCAATTTAAAAATCTTACTCCCAGTCTTTATTGTTTAGTATAATTCCTGGCAAGTTGTTAATTTATTCTTTTGTGAAATACTTCTTCACTTAAATCCATAAAAAATACATTTTTTTTCAGTTAAACCATCCTTTGTAAATCTCTGAGTTGTGTATTTTAGTCATTTAAGGTTATAGGTTGAGAAGAGATTAGGATTGTTATTAGCCTTAGTTTGGATCCATAATATTAAACTGAATGGAAGGAAAAAAATTTCTTACAATTAATAATTTTCCATGAAGTGTCAATGTATTGTGCTTATAATTAAATATTAAAAACTTCAAAAACACAATATCAAAATCAATAAAATTGTGATTTTTAAATTAAATATTACTTTGAAAGGCAGAGTGACAGCAGAGAGGAAGAGACAGATATCCTATTTGATGATTTACTCCCCAAATGGCTGAAACAGCCAGGGCTGGGCCACCCTGGTTTCCCACATGGCTGACAGGCCCACACACTTGGGCCATCCTCCACTGCCTCCCCATGGACATTAGCAGGGAGCCGGATCAGAAGCAGAGAAGCTGGGACTTCAACAGGACTGGAACTAGCATTCTGATATGGGATGTCTGCATTGCAAGTAGTGGCTTAACCCACTGTGCCACATCAGCCCCAAGTCTCAGTACTTTAGACAAGATCTTGGCTTAGTGGTACCTAGACTGAATTTCATGGAGATGCTTAAAAAAAAAAAAAAAAAAAAAAAGGGAGTGGGGGTATATGACCTATATAGAGCTGCCTACTTTTTCCTTATGCTAAGTAAAAATATTTAAAGCAACTTATACTATTAATATTTCAGGTGCTGGCAATGTGATGCAGCAGGCGAAGCCACAGCCTGCAGTGCCGGCATCCCATGTGGGCATCGCTTTGAGTCCCAGCTGTTCCACTTCTGATCCAGCTCTCCACTGGAACACCTGGGAAAGCTGTGGAAGATGGCCCAAGTGCTTGGGCCCCTGCACCCACATGGGAGATACAGAGGAAGTTCCTGGCTCCTGATGGGCCCAGAATCAGCCATTACAGCCATTTGGGGAGTGAACTAGCGGATGGAAGATCTCTCTCTCTCTCTGTGTCTTTCCTTCTCTAACTTTCAAATAAATAAGTCTTTAAAAAAATTCATAAAAGGATACTTCAATACCATACAAGTTGAAATACTCTTATAATAACAATTAGAGCTGATACCTTATATTAGCTGAAAATTTGCACTGGTATTTGGGAACAATTGCTTAAAATGACGTTTATTTCAATCACTGCAATTTAAAAGGCTGAGACATGAGAAGCTTTGCTTGAGGTCAGTATTAAAATTGGGTCAAGAAAAGACTAACTTCTCACAACTAGTAACATAATACACTCCCCCAGGCACTCAAGCAACTACATATGTGACTGATAGGAATCTTTGTTAATGTTTATCTTCAAACAAAATAAAAAACCTCCATAACCAATGTGAAATCAAATAATTTCACCTACTTTATAACATTTTTGATAACAATGGCTGTAGCTATTAGTATTTGTCAAGGAAAATAGCCTCAACTCATATAATTTAAGTCATAAATGATATAATCTAAACTGTGAGCTTCTAATTCTCCAAAATGTCTATCAGTTCACTGGTCTGTAGATACCTAATAAATATCTGCTAAATAAACACATGAATGTAACTCAACATCACTGCAAATCAAGGCTCTTCACCTAGGAACAGGATCTTTAGAAATCATGAGAACAAATAAGATGCAGCAAAAAAAAAAAGGAAGACTCACTTGCCCTGATATCACAATCCAATGACAACTAAGGCGTTTAACTAGAACAGCAATTACACATAATGTTTTTTGAAAATAGTTCACATTAACCTAACAATGCCCACTATTTTTTAGGTTAAATCTAAAACGTTCTTTTTAAAAATTTATTTTTTTTATTTGTGAGGCACAGAATGAGACAGAGAGGAAGCTCCCACCCAATGGTTCATCCCCCAAATGCCTGCAAGGAAGCAGGGAACCAGGAACTCAGTTCAGATCTCCCTCATGGATGGAAGGAACCCAATGACTTGAATCATCACTGCTGCCTCTTAAAGGCTGCATTAGTAGGAAGCTGGAACCAGGAACCGGAACCAGGTATTAAACCCAGGTACTTCATGTGGGACATGGACATCCTAACCGGCAACTTAACTGCTAGGCCAAACAAAAGTTTTAACATTATAAAAGAATTCTAGTTCAAAAGCATGTAACTGAATTTTAAAATGAGCTTGAAAATACATTTACTTATTCTGGACTATCAAAATGCATAAGGAAATCTGTATTTCCAGTTAAGTTATCATTTCCAATTGTACCACATACATACAGACATACCAATATACCTTTGAAAAATAGTTTTTTTAGAATTGGTTCCAGGCCCATCCAACTATAAAAATATATAACCAACAACTTCAAATTCAAAATAAAGATTATTATAGTTTACTCTGTTAAGCTACAAGAATGTCCCTGTACTAAAAACTTTGGGAATTCACAAATTTTTTGAAAATCTTTCAAAACATAAATCTCTCTTTTGATGACCCATTCATATCTATTTGAAAAATAGTGATAAAGCATGGAAAAAATTTATCCTAGGGCTGGCACCGTGGCTCATTTGGTTAATCCTCCACCTGCGGTGCCGGCATCCCATATGGGTGCTGGGTTCTAGCCCCGGTTGCTCCTCTTCCAGTCCAGCTCTCTGCTGTGGCCCAGGAAGGCAGTGGAGGATGGCCCAAGTACTTGGGCCCTGTACCCGCATGGGAGACCAGGAGGAAGCACCTGGCTCCTGGCTTCGGATCAGCACAGTGCCGGCGGTAGTAGCCATTTGAGAAGTGAACCAACAGAAGGAAGACCTTTCTCTCTGTTTCTCTCTCACTGTCTGTAACTCTGTCAAATAAATAAATAAAAATCTTAGAAAAAAACTTATCCTATAAATCTGATAGCATCAGGGTGTGTAGGATTTTAGACTTTGCACCGTGTGTTGTAAAGACACATCTAAGTCAGTCAGGCGGGCTACTTAAACCCAGTCCACATGATTTTAATATCAATCTTAGCCTACTACAGTAGACAAAACTACATTTTAAAAATTGCAGCGATCCAACTAGGAACACGGCTGTCTGATTTCTTTGATTTTCTGACTTCTAAGGTTAAGCGGACTTTCTTAAGTGGAAACTTACAAATGACTATTGAGAATTCAAGTGAACAGAACGAAATGAGAATATTTACCCATTTTACCCATTTTAAATGTTCAGCCGGCCATATTACATATGTATCTTGTTATATTTTTTTCATTCTATAAAATCCAGAATCTAATCTCTTTAAAAATTATACTAAAGTACTTCAGAAAGTTCATTAAAAAATGGAATTAAGGCTGGCGCCGTAGCTCAACAGGCTAATCCTCCACCTAGCGGCGCCGGCACTCCGGGTTCTAGTCCCGGTCAGGGCACTGGATTCTGTCCCAGTTGCCCCTCTTCCAGGCCAGCTCTCTCCTATGGCCCGGGAGTGCAGTGGAGGATGGCCCCAGTGCTTGGGCCCTGCAGCCCACAGGAGACCAGGAGAAGCACCTGGCTCCTGCTTTCGGATCAGCGCGGTGTGCCGGCCGCAGTGCGCCAGCCGCGATGGCCATTGGAGGGTGAACCAATGGCAAAAGGAAGACCTTTCTCTCTGTCTCTCTCTCTCTCACTGTCCACTCTGCCTGTCAAAAAAAAAAAAAAAAAAAAAGGAATTATAAGGTTAGTTCATTTTGGTGCAAATAGTTTGGAAATCCATCCATAGATTTCCCTATGTATTTCCCATGAACTTTTTGAAGACCCTTCAGAAATCAACTATTCCTGTTTTCTTTTATTGCTCCTTACTAGCTTCAACTTTCTTTCTTTCTTTCTTTTTTTTTTTAGAATCAGTAACAAATACAATGCTTCTGGGCTGAGTCCTTGAAGACTATTATATAAACACTGTGTTCTAATCTTTGCCTTCCAAAAAAGATCACATAACTGAAAAGTGTACCTCTCTAAACGCCTCTTTACTCGTGTATGCCATGCACTTGATTACCCATTGGCAGGGGCAGGGTGGGAGAAATTGCCATGCCCTTGATCCAACCTTGTGCGTACTATTTCTGTCATGGATGTGGGCTTCGCCTTGAAGACAGCTGACTCTGTGTGCTCCAACTGCTGGTGCCCTCGGTTCCAGTGCTTGCCATTCCTGGGGCTACAGTTTTGGAACATTATGTTGTAAGACATTCTTCATGACTTCAAATCTATTACCACTTTGATCAATGAAATATCCATCAAGATAAATACCAAGAAGTTACTGCCCTTTTATTATTGAGCTGGACAGTTATAATTAAGCAGAGTAACACTCAATAGTTCATTTTTTGATCGAAAACTTTGAAAACACAGCAGCAGTATCTTCTCAATGTCATTACTACTGACAAGAAGAAAATCAAGGTCATAACAGGTTTTTCCTAGATTGCATTAAGTTTATGTAGCATAATCATACCCTATTTACTTTCTAGCTTAACGAAGTGCTATGAAAAGGTGGTAATTTTTCTTTGAAACTTAGGAGTACAATCTGCATATGCATGATTTGGAGAATAATTTAATACATCAACCTCAAGATAACAACTATAATCTAATATTATTTTAAATTTAAAGAAACGGATCCTTACAAGACCAAAATAACCCACAGGCCATGAAGTTGGTTTTTACATTTTTTTTGTTGTTGTTGTTTAAACAAATGTGCACCACGATGTTTCAACAAGTAAGGCAAATGCCATGAATGTGAAAGCTGCAGTTTGCAATATACCACATCTAGAACCCAAGGGAGGTGAATCAGACAGAAGTGGTAATTACTCTAATTAAACAATCAGGTAAGATGACCAGTTGGTTCACAGTATCTAAACTGTCCATTTAAGTTTCCTTTTTCTTGACGATCAGGGGTCCCACATTGTCTCCAGTCTCTTCATTGTGTTTTGTGTGTGACCCATCACAGAACGGGAACTAGAAGAGAAAAGAGAGAATGTGAAACATCCAGTCTCAAAATCAGTATGATGCTTGGCAGAGTGTGGAGTGATGATTAATTCAGATATACAACAAAATGTAAAGTATATAAACTAAGTAGGAAGAAAAAAAATCAACTTGTAATAGACTATTAATTGAATTTCATTGACATTTGATTATGGATGTTGGAAACTTTCTCCATGGTTTTGTGCTAGTTACATTCCTTTGTAGTGAACAATGTCCACTACCTATTTATTTTGCAAGATTTCAAGTTCATTCATTTAAAAACAATCTGTATGTTATACTATCTTGATTATTTCATAGGAATTTTCCCCCCAAACTTTTCCATTTTGCTTTAATTTTTTTCATATCCTAAATTTCTCCACCTTTATACACCTTTTTTTAACGGCATTCAAGAAGACTTCTTTCTTCTAGGGATGTGATAAACAGAAATTTCCATTCCTTCCCATGATTTCACATTTTGGATATAACTGACATTTTGATGTCTCACGGGAGAAAGGAACAAAACAATTTCTAATTGTTGTTTCCCAGACTGCACCAAGGAAGCTGAATCCTACAAAATACTCTGATTTGCTTTCATTTTGTGTTTGAAAATCATACCAGAGAGCCCTCTTGGATGATAGCATAAATTGCCACTCATTTGCATACTTTTTTTTAAAGATTTATTTGTTGGAAAGTTGGAGTTACATAGAGAGAGAAGGAGAGGCAGAGAGAGAGATCTTCCATCCGCTGGTTCACTCCCCAGTTGGCTGCAACTGCTAGAGCTGTGCTGATTAGAAGCCAGGAGCCAGAAGCTTCTTCCTGGTCTCCCACTTGGGTGCAGGGACCCAAGGACTTGGGCCATCTTCCACTGCTTTCCCAGGCCACTGCAGAGAGCTGGATCTGAAGTGGAGCAGACGGGACTCAAACCAGTGCCCATATGCGATGTCGGCACTGCAGGCAGTGGCTTTACCCACTTCGCCACAGCGCCGGCCCCTGCACACTATTTTGTAGAGCATACTTTGCAAAATGCTCTTGTAAGATCCTGTTGCTTCAGTTTTATTAGAGGGCATTATTTCTCAGCTTGTTTATTTGTATAATTTATCAAAATAAAGTCCACATATTGAAGTGCCTATTTTAGATATAATGTTACCATTTTGATCAGTCTACTACAGGGGGGTAATTGTGCTTAAAAAATAAGTTTCAGCATTTGGTATGGATTGTTTTCCTTCATTATTATTCTTTGTTAAACTTCATTAAGCTTTATTTATTCTTTCAAATAAACTTGACACTTTTTTTCCAAGTCTCATTTCTCTTGTAGTTTTCATACTTAGAACTCAGGCATCTTCTGTTAAGATTTTCATAATTATTATAAATAGGTATATTTCATATCTGAATACTCTTGTTTCAGACAAACACTCCTGGGTTTTCCAAGTATATCCTTCCTATTGCTACATGACAGAAATAAGAATATAACGTTTTAGGTGACTGCTCAGGACTTCACACTTGGAAGGTCCAATTACCAGCAAATTTTTTCTTTCTTTCCTTCTGTATTTATACCTTTTATTTGTATTTCATGAGAAATGATGATGAGAACATCCTTGTGTTTTTGTGTTATTTTTCATGTTCTGAATATATCTACACTGTTTAGTAAATGGTACGCTGTTACCTTGTAGGGGCCTATTTAGAGGAGTAGAGTGGGTTAGACATTTGACACAGAGGTTAAGACACTACTGCAGACTCCTGCATTCCTGGGTGCTTGGGTTCCTGTCCGCCTATCCAGTTTTCTGCTAATGGCATTCTCTGAGCAGGCAGCAGATAAAGGCTCAAGTACTCGGGTCCCTGCCATCCATATGGGAGACTCAGATGGAGCTCCAGGGTCCTGGCTCTGGCCTAACTCAGCCCTGGATGTTGGCAGGCCATTGAGGAAGTGAACCAGCAGGTAGAAAATCTGTATCTTTCTCTCTGCCTTTCCTTAAACCAAATTAAAGAGGGGAAGAAAAGAAAAAAAGCAAAGTAACAAGGGGTTTCTCCTTTAATAGAACAATCAACTTACTACTCCTACTCAAGGGAGTATCATTTTAGGTAACTCAAACTTGACAATAAAGGTATATAATCTTAAACTAGGATATGCAGAAGTTAGATTAAAATAGTATTTGGATGATAGTAAAGACATCCAATTTCAATTTTAGGATCATGTTTCTAGATAAAACTTTTAAAAAATATTTTATTTATTTGAAAGGCAAAGATACAGAGAGAGAAGGAAAGAGAGAGAGAGATCCTCCATCCACTGGCTAGGCCAAAGCCAGGAGCTTTCTCTGGGTTCCCAACATAGGTGGCAGAGGCCTAAGGACTTGGGCCATTCTCCACTGCCTTCCCAGGTGCACCAGTGAGGAGTGGAATTGGAAGTGGAGCAGCTGGGACTTGAACCTTCACCCATATGGGAAGCTGGCACTGCAGGCGGGGGCCTAACCTTCTATGCCACAGTGCCAGCCCCTCTAGATACAATTCTATCTCACAGCAGATGGTAATGTAAAAGTAATGTAGGTAAAGCTCACATTATTTATGTTTCTTAGTCAGTAAAATGTGTATGTAATATATATTAAAAACAAATTCTTCCAGCAAAAACAAGAACACAAGCTTTCCTTTTTTTCTTAGCATGGCTGAGAGACTATAAAAACCGAAGAAAACTGTATCTTATAGTAAAATATAGCATTTCAAAGTGACATGTTTAATAAACAAACATCATTTTACAGTGAGAATAAAAGTTTACACTGTAAAGACTCTCATTTTTTACAAATAACATAAGTAAAACATTTTACTGTAAAGTTTTGTCTATATAGGTTATAAAATATATTTCTGAAAAATGAAATATTTCTAAATAAAAAACCTCAAAGCACTCATTAAAATGGAAACGTTTAATTTCTTTTTTATCTCATGTTGAAAATGTAAGAAACTTTTTTTTTTTTAAATCAAATTATCTTCTTCAATATATAGAATCAAGAACAGGAGAAACATAGAAATATACAAAGAAAATATTATAAAACATTAGAAAGCCATATATAAATGGGAATATATTTTCCTAATAAACTAATTCTACCTAAATACTGTAGTTAGCTTATTTGCTTCATGTTTGAAAAGCAAACAAGAAAAAATTTTCATGCCTTTAAAGTAAATATAATTGTTGCGCTTTAAAAATGTAAACTAAGTATTAAAATAACTTTGCTCCAAAAAATGGGTATCTTTTAATGGTACTTTTTATACCACTTAACCCAAGGAATCACAACCTTAAATCAGAATCATCTTCCAAACTTCATATTATATTTGCTCATTGGTGAAATCTCAATTATAAGATAATGAAAGGACTAAAAACATTTCCCCTCCCCAAACAGGGCCAAAATGAGTGTTTTCAAGGCAGGACTGTAAAGTTTTTTCAAATGAGTAATTTATTTATTTGAAGGGAGAGTGATGGAGATCAATCTTCCATTTGTTAGTTCATTACCTAAATAGTCCCAACAATTGGGGCTGGTAGGCCAAACCCAGGAGTTTGAAACTCCATCTGGGTCTCCCATGTGGATGGCTGGGGCCCAACTACTTGGGTCATCTTCCACTGCCTTCCCAAGAACATTAGCAGGAAGCTGGATCAAAAGCAGAGCAGCCAGGACTGGAACCAACCTGACATGGGATGCCAGCATTGTAGGCAGCAGTTTAAGATTATAAATATACAATCCTCCCGATTATAAATTTCTTAAGAATATCTTATACTAAGGCTGGTATTTTCTGGTATGTCCAGAAAATATTCTGCTTGTTAACTCTAACTTGAAAACTACAAATGCCAATATTTAAAAAAAATTTTTTGGGGGGAGAGTATTAGCATTTGATTTACTCCCAAATGTTCACAAGAGCCAGGACTGGGTCACCCGGAAGTCAAGAGCTGGAATTCAATCCAAGTCTCCTATATGGGTGGCAGGGACCCAATTACTTGAGCCATTATCATGCCTCAAAGACAATGTACTTCCAAGAAACTGGAATCAGTGTCTTAACCATTAGGCTAAATGCCCACCCTGCAACATCTGGAGAAGGGAGGGTGGGGAGAAGAGGCCATAGTGAAGGTTTAGGACAAAAACCACCAGTGATCCTTCTTCTCCCTCTGGAAAACTAGCAACAGGATCAGGGATTTTATCATAAACACAAAATGTGTTTCTTTTTAATGGCTCCACATCTCAAATTTGTTTGTTTTTAGGGTGATTCAAGAAAGAAATTTAAAAACGCTCCTCTGACTTCTTGCTTTCACTTGAAAAAAAAATTTTAAAGAAAATTATTATCTTATTTTTCCAAACTTTGTACTTTTAATAAGACTTTTGATTCTGTGTTCCAAACTGCCCAGGGCCAATTTGGCTCCTTAACTACAAGCTACTCTGAGAAATATACTTTCTCTGGTTGAGAAGGAAACTAAAACAGTAAGATCTTAAATACTACTTTAGAGAACAAAATGAGATTTTATATCACATGTACTTTTAAAAAAATATAAGATAGTAGATATAACATGAAAACATATTGTGTGGGAAACTAAGATTTTTAGAAGACTGTCCTTATGTAGGTGTTGGCCAAGGAACTTAACCAACATTCAAAATATTGTTTCTATGATGTAATGGATTCAGTATACCCTACCTCCAAACTATTAATGGATGAAGGTTTTCTGTTTCATACACCCCCCAAAAGAAAAACAAACCCATCACCACCACCACCAACAAAATCATAACTCAAATCTCAAAGTTGTCAATGAAAAAATGGTTCACCAGCAAAACGTTCCTCTGTTTCTTAGTCTGCAGTCTCTTGCTGTCCTTGGTCAACCCCTCCCTGGCTTCCTAATGATGTAACTCACTCGAGGTGAGGGCTGGGGGAATGAGAAGTCCAGCAAGACTAGGATGCACACTCTTCCCTTTTACATCAAAGTTCTTTAATCTTTTTGACTGGAAACTAAGACTCTTACTTTTTAAAGCTGTTTCACATCTTTGCTTTGTCATTTCCTTCTACTCTCTTACAAGATAACAATGTCTCAAACAATACCTTTCCCTTAAGTCACTTTAATCATTTCCTCTCTATTGGCTCCTTGCATTCTCACTTCAAATAGCAGTAGTCCTTTGTGAAATACTAGGGAAATAGGCCAGTTACCAATCCTGGTAAGAGGAAAGGAGAAAATGTAATCTGCGCACATTACAAAAATATCTGATTCATTTCAGTTGGCAAACCTACTTATAATTTTAGAGACACACAATAGGTCACTAGTGACTAGCTTAAGAATGAATTAAAGGGGCTGGAGCTGTGGCATAGCTGGTAAAGCCACTGCGCATCCCTTATGGGTGCCTGTTCAAGTCCCAGACACTCCACTTCCGATCCAGCTCTCTGCTATGGCCTGGGGAAGCTGTGGAAGATAGCCCAAGTCCTTGGGCCCCTGCACCCATGTGCGAGATACTGAAGAAGCTCCTGGCTGCTGGCTTCAGACTGGCCTAGTTCCAGCTGTTGTGGACATTTGGGGAGTGAACTACCAGATGGAAAATCTCTCTCTCTCTCTCTGCCTCTGCCTTTCAAATAAATAAATCTTTGCCACACACACAAAAAAAATGAATTAGAGGGGCCGGCGCCATGGCGCAGCAGGTTAAAGCCCTGGCCTGCAGCACTAGTATCCCACCAGTTCAAATCCCGGCTACTCCCCTTCCAATTCAGCTCCCTAATGAGTCTGGGAAAGCAGCAGAGGATGGCCCAAGTCCTTGGGCCCTTGCGCTGATGTGGGAGACCCAGAGGAAGCTCCTGGCCCTTGGCTTCGGGTTGGCTTATCTTTGGCTGTTGCAACCATTTGGGGAATGAATCAGTGGATGGAAGGTCTCTTTCTCTATCTCTCTCTGTGATTCTGTCTTTCAAATAAGTAAAATATTTTTTTAAAAAAAGAAAATGAATTAGAGAGGTGGTGTAGTGGGGCAGCAGGTTTTGTGGTGCCCATTTCCCAGACTACTCCATGCCTCAGATCCAGCTTCCTGCTAACGTACCCAAGAGGCAGCAGATGATGGCCCAAGTGTTTAGGCTCCTGCCATGCATGTGGGAGACAGAGATGGAGTTTCTAGTTCCTGACTTTGGGTTTGGCCTAGCACTGGCTGCTGTGAATATTTGGTCAGTGAACCAGAAGATAGAACATACCTCTCCTTCTGTCAATCTCTCTCTCTGCCTTTCAAATAAATAAATAAATAAGTTTTTTTGGAAAAATGAATTAGAACTGAATGACAGTTTATATCACAGCAATATTTTATTGATTGGTAAAAGGTATTTGACACAACTGGTTTCTATGAGGGAAAATTATTGCATATAAACTCAACATAGCCAATTTGTCAAAGATATTGACAAGTCTTCTGTGAATGGCATGTGAGTGAGACTTGGGGTTTGCAGCCTCAGGAATGTGGGGAGTTTCCCAAGGTGTCTGAAGAATAAGAGCACTCATTAACTTTAATAATATGCAAAGTGAACTCAACTGATTTATACAGGAATAAAAGTGTCCAAGATGCAGCGAAAACACAAAACTGGGCAAAGAGGATCACCAAATGGCACAAAAAATAAGCCAACAATAACAAAAACACATTGAAAATAAAATGACTGGTCTGGCATTTCTTCTCTTGGCAATCCCTCATGTAACCATCTGGAAACTAGAAACTGTAAAATGCAAAAGACTAGATTGTGTCCATTTTGTGATTCTTCTGGAAATACTTCGGATCTTAGTTCATGAAAGTCCATATTTACTTTATTGGATCCTTTACCCTCCAGCAAAAAAAAAAGAACAACAACAAAAAAAAAGGGCAAACACTCTTCACTTCAGCTCAAAGCCAAGTTTTAGAGTTTACTCAAGCAGTTACCTTATTTTCCTTTCTATTCACTGTTAAATATACTGAAATTCTAGCATTTCTTAATCCTCTTGGATGTAGCCTTTATACTAATTATTCTTTGAAATGACACCAGTCAATTGCCTAGTTGCTTAAGCCAACAGTCTTACTGTAATAGTCTATTTAGCTGGTTGTCTTTGCATAAGCTGATGTTCAGTACCAAATCTTTGGGAATTCTGTCCTTTGCACTTCAAAGCCACATTTTAGTTTAGTTCTAGTTCATTCCATTGCCTTAATTGGCTCTCGCTCTTTTTCAGAATGTAGAAAATGCTCTAAGATTTTATACTTAGCCCTCAGTTTCTATCTGTATCAAGGATCAGTTGCATTCCTACACTTGACTCATCAGTTTTGTTGATCTCTATCTTTAACCCCGATGCCCCAGCCTTACTCCCACATTTCAGATTGTCATCTGTGTATTTTCCATTCAACTGTTGCCTCAAATTCACTGTGTGAAATTGAAATCCTTATCACTGACCTGGAAAATTAGCCCATCAACCTGAATTCCTTATTTCTGTTTGCAACATCACCCTCTTCTAGAATGCTCTGGACCCTTCAGTGACGTTTCTCCCACCTTCCACACAAAAAGCATTATATCGGGCTAATCCTACCCTCAAAAGATTCATCTATCTGTTTACTTTTCTCCATTTCCAGCTAGCATTTCAAGTATCACAACTTTATATCTGAAATCCCTGAATGGAGCTCCCCCCACATCTGGAGGCACAAACTCTTCCTGTTGAAACTCAAGTCTCTACTCAATTTAGAGTTATTCTGGGGGCAGAGGAGGTATAAGGATGCTTGTGGGGAGTGCAATGGATGCATCATCCATCCTACCTTTGCTCTTACAGGTCCATTCCCTCAGAGTTTGAAAGAGTTCCATGTACTTAGTTTATTCAAATACAATCAATCTTTCCAAGGGCAAGTTAACTTCCAAAGAACATGACTATGCTTTCCTGGAAAATTCTAGACCAGAGTAAGCGCTTCCTTTTATCTGAAATACTTGTGCTACCTCTACTATATGTATCTATGATACCTGATATTTTACTATTTAACTTTTCTCATGCATGTACTTGTATATATAATAGACAGTAAATAAATTATTTAATATTTAAGATCACTGACTAAAGAACTATTACAACTTTGACAATTTCTACATGCATTACTTCCTGTGTTTTAGTGAGCAACAAGAGAATGGAGCCCATTCAGTTTAGGCATACTGTTTTTAAGAACAGACCAAGTATAGTCTATAGAACATTACTGACAGGTTATTTTGCAGCAAAAACAAGGATATTTAGTGACAATACTATGCCAAACAAACAGGGCTTGTCTTCATGTACAATTTGTTGTAATGGGCCTATTATTTTTTGGTTCATATTCTACATATTTATCAAGCAGTTTTTGAACATAATGACATAAGTAAAGCAGTATTTCACTGAATTGTATAATATCAATCATATCAGGAGAAAGGCATCAGTGAAATATAATTTCCTACATCTCATATGTGGCTTCTTTTTTTTTTAAAGGATTTATTTTTTATTAATTTGAAAAGACAGAGTTAGAAAGAGAGAGTGAGAATAGAGAGATCTTCTACCTGCTGGTTTACTAGTCAAATGGCCACAATGGCTGTGACAGGTCAAAGCCAGGAGCTCAAGCACTTGGGCCATCTTTCTCTGCTTTCCTAGGTGCATTAGCAGGGAGCTGGATTGGAAGTGGAGCAGCTGGGTCTCAATGGGAACCCAGATGGGATGCCAGTGACCCAGGTGGTGGCTTAACTTGCTATGCCACAATGCTGGCCTTCTTCCATTATTTGTGATATGGGATTTGTGAAAATGGTGTCCACTGTGGGAAGAGGTCCCCAACATAACATGCTTCACGAATAGATACATCAGGGCCAGTGTTGTGGTGCAACAGGTTAAGTTGCTGTCTTTGATTGCTTCTCTTCTGACCCAGCTCTCCACTGGTGCACCTGGGAAGGCAGCAGAAGACGGTCCAAGCATTTGAACTCCTGCACCCAGGAGACCCAGATAGAGTTACTAGCTCCTAGCTTTGGCCTGGTGCAGACCCAACGATCGCAGCCATTTGGGGACTGAATGACGGATGGAAGATTTCTTTCTGTCTCTCCCCTTCCCATTCTTTCACTCTGCCTTTCAAATAAAATAAACCCTAAAAAAAAAAAAAAAAAAAAAAAGAGAAATCAATGTATCATTTTTATTGGTTTGTTTGGGAGGATTCTTCTAGTGTCTGTGTAAAACACATTTTGGGGCTGGCACTGTGGTGCAGCGGATTAACACCCTGGCCTGAGGCGCCGGCATCCCATATGGGCGCCGGTTCAAGACCCGGCTGCTCCACTTCCCATCCACCTCTCTGCTGTGGCCTGTGAAAGCAGCAGAAGATGGTCTAAGTCCTTGGGCTCCTGCACCCGTGTGGGAGACATGGAAGAAGCTCCTGGCTTCGGATCGGTGCAGCTCTAGCCGTTGTGGCCAACCATCGGATGGAAGACCTCTCTTTCTCTCTGCCTCTCCTCTCTCTGTGTAAGTCTGACTCTCAAATAAATAAATAAAGAAATAAAACCACATTTTATTTGAATGCTAATATGGTAGTATGTACAGTGTTTATGCCAAATTTCTCACAATTCACCAGAAATCTTGAAGTCATTCAGTGTACAAATCTTTTCAAAATGACCTTGGGAGAGGATTTTACCCTCTATTGATCACTAGCTGCCATCTTGTTTAAAACCTATAGATATCAAATATTATACTTCCACAAGGAACTTAATAAAATGAAATTTTCTTAAAAGAAATACAGTATTTAAGAATGCTCTGTTGTTAGACATTTAACTACAGGAGCTGCAGCTGAAAGGTTTAAGATATTTACCATATAAGAAATTCTCAAGGGCGATTTTTAAAAACTTTCTTTTGAAAATTTCAAAAACTTGTCTTAGTATCCAAAGCCTGAAAGCTCACAAAAAAGAACTGACTTTTGTTTCCCTTTGTGTTTAGGCTATGCATTTTTTCCCCTGGGTAATAGAAGCTAAGATCTACTATGGTGGAGGAAATCCCAAGAGTAAATTAAAGGGGATTTTCTCTCATTTGGCCAAGAATATGGCTAAACACACTTGAACTAGAAGAGGGTAGGTAACACAGTTTTATTGCAGAGTGGTTATATATTTTAGTAAACACATCCCTTGAAAGTGGATAAAAAACAGAAGAATAGAATCCATGAAGAAAGAAGGCAAGGACAAAAAAGAGAGATGTCTATTTCTAAAGTATCTGGTGACAAGCTTTATAGTTTAAAAAGAACGTGACATTGAAATGACACTTGTAAGAAGGACTGGCTTTCCTCACCTTTTTGGACCTCCAGCATCGGCAGTACACGGCTTTATCTCCCAAATCTTCCATGTCAAAAGCATGTACTACCTTGGGGTTGTCCTTCTGGATGTGAAGGTTTACCATGGCTTTGCTGCGATGATCTTTAACATAAAATCTTTTGTAAGCGAGATAACCAAGTACAGCTGTCCCAGCAGCAAAGGTAACTGCTGCTATCCATTCAACTAGAGGGAGGGAAAGCAGGAATAATGATCAAAACCAAAATATACACAGATGAACTAATATGAATGATCATAAAACCTAATTTTTCAGTATTAAGCAACCCAACTCTCACAGAATTTTCAAAATGTCTAGAACCACTGTGTAATATCCATTGTTAAAAGCTTCCCCAGCCCTCACTGAGGGACTGTATGTATTCTATCCAGTGATGGCAGCAAAACAAGATAGAAGAGGAAAACTTAAAAAAAAAACAAAAACAAGAACAAAAAATATTTGACTGATAGAGAAGGAAAAACAAGGCCTAGACTTTGAAAAAGTGTTGATAAATAGATTTCAAATTCTGTATGTAACTTCAGGTAGCTAGTTTTTTAAAAATATGAAACATAGGATCCAGAGTTGTTGTGCTTTAAGTTAAGCCTCTACTTGCAATGCCAGGGTCCCTTATCAGAGCACTAGCTTGAGTCTTGGCTGCTCTGCTTCCCATCCAGCTCCCTGCTAATGTGCCTGGGAAAGTATCAGAAGGTGGCCCAAGTACTTAGGAGTCTGCCACTCACAAGGGAGACCAGCATGGAGTTGCAGGCTAACGGCTTCAGCCTGGCCCAGCCTCAACCATTGGGGCAGCAGATGGAACCAGCAGATGGAAGATGTCTTCCCCTCAACCGTCCATCCCTCTCCCTCTGCCCTTCAAATTTAGTAAATAAATAAATACATCCTTAAAAATATAAAACCTAAGAACTCAGATTACAAATTAAAGACAAATCAAGAGGTGATTATGTTAACAAACATGACCCCCTGGGGTTATTTTTAAAGGAGTTAATTTACCAAAACTAAATTGCAACCACTGCAAAGAGTATAACTACAAACAGAATTTGTATCTGAAGAAACAACAAAAAAGGACAAATAAAACCACCCTTAGAGCAAAACATTTAAAAAGATTCTAGTTTCTAACGCCATTAAAAAATCTTTTTTTGTAAAACATCAAAGCACTTTCTATTAGTACAATAAAAATCAAAATACATTAATCTTATATTTTGTAGAAAACATGCTTTATATATTGTAGTTATAATCTCAGTCAATAAGTTCTAAATTTCTATTCTCCACAAGTGGATGATTATTTGAATCCCCTACAAACCTCTTCTTAAATTTAATAACACTATTCTACTTCTAATAATAATAATAATAATAATAATAAAAATACTTGTTGGACTAACAGGCCATTTATTTTGTGTAGCTTTTCAAGGGATCCTTAGAAACCCAAGTGCTTAACAACTACCCCAGCTCCAGGCAAGGATGGAGAGAAGAAAGCTCTGCATAATCTGGTTAGTCTCAGCCTCAGAGAAGAGTTGTCTATTCTCAGCATGGAGTGGGCTGCAGGAAGAAGTTGAAGAGGGGTCAGAATAAACACACTGGACTGCTTCCCAGCACTTCCTGAGTCAGACCTTCAGTTTTTTTAAAAATAAGTTCCCAGACTATCAAACAAAGGCCTAGACAGATAAGTACAAAAACCCCATGTTCCAATATGGGATAGAAACATATGATGAATTATTAACTTTATGGCTTAGTTGCACTACTGAATCAAATTTCTTATTTCACTAATGTGATCATTACCCAGAACTGAAGCTCAATCTTACAAAACACTAATGGAAAGGAGCAATCATTCTCACATTCAGTTCTTTTTATCTTGGTCCTCTCTTGTGTAGTTTTAATAATTTAGCTTTTATCAAATGTTTCTAATTACCATGTACCCTGGATTCTATTTTCAATTTCAATTACAGTAATATTTTTCTTTACAAGGCACTTCAGGCTGTTTTCCTTCCCAGCACATTTGCATTCCCCCTTGCTATAGTCCCCTAAAATAAACATTAACTAAAATTTTTGTGTTTGAGTGCCGCATGACTGAGAAAGCAAGTTAATTTATTTGACAGTCTCAAACCTTTGGCCTCCTGGAAGGATTTTTTTTTTTTTTAATACACATGTTGCGTAGATTTGTCTTGAATTTTAATATCGCTTCATGGCATTACTTTATGGCAATTCCAAGTAGGGCCGCCACTGTGTTGTGATTTCTAGCTTGATTCAAGATCTCCCTTTCTGATTTATTATTTACTATGGAACTTTCTTAAGACAATATTCCCTACATCAGATGCTATAGCAATCCACTTCTTAGCTAATGGAAAAAAACTTTAAGTAGCTAATGTACCTATAACCAAATGGGCTAAACATTGCTTTGCATAGTATATACTCAGTGTTTGTTGAATACTGTCTTTAGTACAAATTTAAAAGACCAAAATAACACAACTCCCTAAATACAGTTTGATCTTAGTAATACCTTAGTTTTTAGGTGAATTATGAAGTACTCACTAACATATTTGTTTTAATGGTGACTCCGTATTGCTAAAAGTCCTGAGATTCAAGGAACAATTATAATTTGCTAGTATTTTCCTGATATAAAGAGAATTCTACAGGAGTTTCTATCTGAAAATCATAATATGTCAAAAGAATCTCTCCTGCTCATTAAAAAATTCTACTCATAAAAATTTTCTCATATTACCAACTGAATCCATTTGGTAACTTTTTTTTTTTTTTTTTTTTAAATTTAGTTGAAAGGCAGAATGACAGAGAGGGAGAAACAGACAGAGAAAGATATGTTCCATTTGCTAGCTTACTCCCCAAAGGGCTGCAAAGGCCTGGGCTGGGCCAGACCTAAGCCAGAGTATTCGGGTCTCCCTTGTGGGTGGCAGGAGCCAAGCACTTGAGCCATCCTTTGCTGCTTTCCCAGACACACTGGGGAAGAGCTAGATGGGAAGTGGAGCAGCCAGGACTCAAACCAGCACTCAAATGGGATGCCAGTGCTTCAGGCAATGGCTTAACTCACTGTGCCATAACTCCAGGCCCCCACTCAATAACTTAAAAAAATTGTTTACTTCCCCTGGGTTTTTTGACAATGATAGAGGTGACAGAATAACTGGCAGAGAAAAGAGGCAACACCAGTGGCACCACTGGGAGAACCGGAAGCTTCCTGTAGGTATTACCCAAGAGGGGCTTGCCTCACATCAAAATGTGCACTGTTGGGCTACCTTAGCAAGGGTCATTTATCGTCCTCTGTAAATGTCATAGTACCTTACGTGTGCTAGAAAAAATGGCTTCGTATTTGTTCTAAATGAATGTTTTTAGACTCACAGAGAAAAGAAAAGAATCTCCATTTATTTTTTGTCCTTTCCCCCGAATCCTAATTCTCTAATCTCATTAGGGACAAATTTAAGAGTTCACAGAAGTAAAGAAAACAAAAGTTGCTATTTTATCATTGCTGCAGCCCAAATTAGTCTTTTCTGACAAAAAAGTTGCAGATACCACTGCTAACTATATAGGGAAAAGAAGCAAATGGAAACCATACCAACTAAGGCAGGCAAAAACAACTGACAGAATCAAAAGTCAATAATTAGAATAGACAAAGAACCGAAAACCTGGAAAAGTAAAGAAACACAAGTAATAAAACTCAAGGAGCTTTAAGTCCTTAGTAGGGAGAAATGCCTATTAGGAGCAGTCACAACTGCGTTAACAATGGGACTTTAGGAAGAGCCAAGTCTTGAAGATAATTTCAGTTGGCACCTTTCAGACAATGGCTTAGAACTCAGGTCTAGAAGAGTCTTGAGCATGATTTTTAGCTCTTCTGGTTTATCCTCACTTTCCTCTCCCACAGACATTTCTCAAGGTATAGAGATTGCTACAGTTAGATCAATCCCTACCTTACCCAACATCATTTAACAATGCTTTCTATCTAAACAAATACCAGTAAAGAACAGTAATACAGATAAAGGTAACAATTCAAAGTCAGTCTCCTTTTCTTACTCTTTCCTAGGTCTATTAAACTCTTAAAATTATTCAGAGCATGGATTTGCTCCTAAGCCCCACATCTTTTCTTTATGGCCCATTCCCTAATTTTCTTTACTGTGAGGATTATTTTGCTCTAATTTAGATAGAAACCGTACCTCGATTCTTTTCTTTTGGCTCCTTGTCTGTCCCAAACTGCTCACCACTGCCCACTGTCAACTGTCATAGAATCAGAATGTTCCTGGCAGGCGCCGTGGCTTAACAGGCTAATCCTCCGCCTTGCGGCGCCGGCACACTGGGTTCTAGTCCCGGTTGGGGCGCCGGATTCTATCCCGGTTGCCCCTCTTCCAGGCCAGCTCTCTGCTATGGCCCAGGAAGGCAGTGGAGGATGGCCCAAGTCCTTGGGCCCTGCACCCTCATGGGAGACCAGGAGAAGCACCTGGCTCCTGGCTTCGGATCAGCGAGATGCGCCGTCTGCAGCGGCCATTGGAGGGTGAACCAATGGCAAAAAGGAAGACCTTTCTCTCTCTCACTATCCACTCTGTCAAAAAAAAAAAAAAAAAAAAAAAAAAGAGCCTCTTCTATCGGGAGAGGGGGAGGGGAGCTCTGTTTAAACCCTTCCCTGGGCCAGTGCTGAGGCTCACTTGGTTAACACTGCGCCTGCAGCGCCGGCATCCCATATGGGCGCCGGGTTCTAGTCCCGGTTGCTCCTCTTCCAGTCCAGCTCTCTGCTGTGGCCCAGGTGTGGAGGAGGGCCCAGGTGCTTGGGCCCCTGCACCCACATGGGAGACCAGGAGAAGGCACTTGGCTCCTGGCTTTGGATCAGTGCAGTGCCGGCGGTAGCGGCCATTTGAGGGGTGAACCAACGGAGGGAAGACCTTTCTGTCTCTCTCTCACTGTCTAACTCTGTCAAAACAAACAAACAAACAAAACCTTCCCTTAGATCTGGCAGACTGTAAGCTGGGCTTGGCAATCTTTTCATGTCGTTGTTGCTACCATACATTGCTAGGTTGTGTCTGGCATACACGCAGCATTCAAGAGTTCAAAGAAATAATTGATTCATTTGAATTTGCAGTTCCATCTGTCCAACTACCGCTGCAATGCTTTTACACAAAATGACCTATCTTTGTCGCCTTCTTAATTTACTGTTTCAAAGTATGGAATTTACTTCCTAAGAATGGAAAAAAACTTTATTATATGCAACATCTGGGTTACACATAGGGAACACTGCAATGAATCCCCATTTAACTCTCTCAGTTCCAATAAGTATCACCTAATGGCCAATCTTGTTTAATCTCTGCTTCCAAATCCCACCCTCCCATCATTTATTTATTGTTCATAACCTATAGGAGCTCTTTTTTTGGAAATACGATCTGCATATTCCTTCTTAGGCAAAAAATGAACCCTTTACAAGTGTGGCTAGGCCCTGCTAAGATAGCTGCAGGTGGGACTCAAAATTCAATAAATCTATAAAAGGCTAATTTTCAAGCTGGTTAGCCTGTATGGCCCACGAATGATGTTATAAATATCCAAATGGCCCTCAGCCTTGCTTTGAACAGCTAACAGTTACTTTAAATAACTAAATGAATTTGTGGATACCAAGACAGCGTTTTCCTATGTTGAGATGAAATGAATTGGAAAATTAAGAATTCATTTCAATAAAATACACAAAGTTAGAAAAGTCAGAGAGTAAGAATTTCCGAGATGCAGTTTTGGCTCCTGTATTAGAAAAATCAGGGTATGGGATGGGTAACAAAGCACAAGGTGGACAGCTAAGTCTCCATTTTGGAACTTGAGGGTAAAGCAAAGCATGAAAAAAGTGACTTGAAAGGAAGACAGGTTAACGAAGTCCTTTAAAAGTATATGGTTTAGTTAGTTTTTTTTTTTTTTTGAAAGGAGATGGCAAATTATGAGTGACTTTCGGCTGAAGACCATTACTTTTTATTTATAACTCACTCACTGTTTTCTGAATATAAACAAGAATCTACGCACATATTTGTACTTCTAACTTTTTATTTGACATATATGGATATAGTGATTACCACTGTTTTGTACCATTCTAAGTTCTTTATAATGATGAATTAATTTAGTTAAGATATGATCACCCTCCCCCTAATTAGAAGATCTAAATTGATGTTCGACCCATAGGAATTTTTAAAAACAACCAGCAGCATCAAACTTTTATGAGACCTAAGCATTAACAGATTCCCAAGACATTCTCTGTCTCCGCCTTCCCTAGTATTTGACTAGATATGTGTGGGTAGAAGACATTTACAGGGGTTTGGGGCTACCCATAGAGGCCTCAGAACCTTTATGCTTTTTAGTGAAATAAACAACAAGCTCATAATCTGCTTCATCAATTTCCTATTCCTTGGAGTGGCACACTAATGGGAAAATCACCTCTGAATTCCCTTATGGTTACACTTAAAAAACAAGAAACTCATCTTGATTACAACAAAGATATGTCTCTAGACAGTGATGTGAAGTTCTACTTCACATTTCAATAGTATGCTACCTAAACAGAATTTTGTGCCTACTTATACGACATGACCCCACATTTTAAACAAAAACAGACTTTGGAGTCTTTCAGCCCATCCCACACATGAGCAAACCGTTTTCTTATAAAAATATCAGTGGTGCAAGTCACAAAATCACACACATAAATCACTCCCTATTTGAAATGTACCAAGGCATAACTCTATGTAAAAGTCTTAAGATGAATTTACTTTGAAGTAATTTTTGCAAAGAATTACCTGTTTATCATTAGCAACTTATAAATGTCATGGATTATCACCCTCACACTGCCAGGTAAATTTTGTCAACGGAAGTGGAACTCTCTCATTTATGGAATCTACCTCTGTACTAACAAATTAGGGCTCAAGTTAGTAGGGAGGTTTTTACAGATCCTGGTATGACAGACGTTCAGTATTGACTGAATGAATCAGTGAGTTAATTTTAACCTGTAGATAACCTCTTTACCTACACTCAACTAGACTTACAGGTAACCAACCCCGGGGAGTGGCATTTTATGAGTGGGCAGAGAGATTACACCTATCACGTAGCTAGGAGACAGTAATATTTTAACAATTACAGCATCACCAAGGATTGTTATAAAGTGAAACTCCACACTCAACAAATTCTATATGTTCTTTTAGCTGTAAGTGGTTCTTCTGCGAAGTACTGCTTCCAAAAGCTATCCAAGGAAGGCTGAAAAAACTGAGGGCGCAACGAACCCGGTTTTCAGTGCTCTCTCATGGACTACCGCCACGGAGCGCCGCATGCCAGCGGCATAATAAAAAACAGGGAAAACTGGGGACCTCGGATTGGGTTTCTTCCCTTTAAAAAAAAAAAAATCTGCAAAACTAATATGTGATTAGTCATGCACCGCTTCAGGATTGCAGGAACCGACTTTCTCGTTACATGTTGATAGAAACGTGAGAAGGGAGAACACTTTCCCCCAACAGGCCCTGCGATCGAAGGATAGAGAAGCGAGCCAGGGGACATCAGGAAAAGCCAGCAGCGGGGTTATTAGGTTTTGGGATTTGGATAGTTAGCAGGAAAAGCAGATGGCTGCACGGTCCCACGCCACTTAGGCACGGTGACACCATCATCCCGTAACCCGACCTCGCCCCCTCAGAGCCCGCGGCCCGGCAAAGCGCTTGTCCTTCGGCACCTCAAGGTTACTGGACACGCGGGTGCGCAGGGCAGCGCAAACCACACAGAGGAGCTGCGGGCGCTGCAAGTGCTGCGCGCAAGGCGCCAACCTCACCCTCTCCCAGGCCCCACCTCACCTCGTATGCTGGAATTGGAAGTCAGACTCATGGCGCCGTCAGCTCGCAAGGCGTGCGCACAGGCCACCCAGCACGAACCCGCTAGCGTCCACAGCCGAGCTAAGGCAATTAGGCGTCCTAAGGGCACGGACACCGGGAGGCTAGCGCGCAGGCGCCGAGGCGGGCCGTCAGCACGTGTGAGCGAGCCAGAGAGCCACCCGCATGCGCAGAGCTGAGCCCGGGGCCTTGAGGAAGTCGAGTCCGGATTTTGACAGCCGCAGGAGGGGAGGAGGAAGGGACTGAACGAGGCAGCGACTGAGTTTGCGCAACGCTGAGGGGCGGGGCCCTGGAGTCCAGAGGCAGAGTTTTGGGAATGAGGAGTCCAGGCCAGATTTTCCGTCTCCTCCAGGTGTGTAGGGCGGCGGAGGACAGGTGTTAGTGAGGCACTTGCCCACCACCTACACCAGGTATCTAAGACTTTTACCCCGAATTTCCTCTTGCTCAATTCTTGTTTTTGTTTTAGCTGCAAGGCCAGGTCCAGTTTTCACGCCAGATGCCTGTGGCAGACACAGGGGGGTCGGGGACAGAGTCCCATTCCAGAATCTTCCGTAGCTGCGGGTGTGCATTTATCCTTCTCTTCTGCCTGTGACCGAGTTGAGTCCCATACTTAGGACCTGCCCTAGCTGAAGGTCGCGGGGCAGAGAAAAAGGAAAACCTGCTCATTTCTTCAAACAACGTTTCCGCTTCCAAAGAATTAGGACAACATCTTCTGCACCCCGAACACGTCTCGGCTCCACAATTTCTTGATGAGACCAGTTTATAAGCACTAATTGAGGAAGGGGCTAGGATGAATCTGTAGAGTATTTTGAAGGTGCGTCTTTGAACACGCGACCTGTTTTTAACTTCTGCTGGTTCTGTGGGGGGTGGGGTTTGAGGGAGCTGCTCGCAGGCTCAGGGTGGCCTCCCACGCCACCCTCGGCACTGCCACTGCCTCCCAGGCCTCCTAAACACCTGGCTGCCCCTCACTCCTGGAAGCCCCTGGCAGCTCTGAGCCCACCCCTGGGGTGCGCTGGAACCCGCCTGCAATGAATGAGGGCACAGCAGCGGAGCCGCATCCTGACGCCAGCCCCGCGCCGGGGGTGAGAAGGCCCGCCGGCCGCTCGCCTCAGCCCGGTGGCCCGGAGGCCGCCCCGCCCGGCCGCGCGCCCGGCCCGCCGCGGGGGTCCCGTCGGGCGGCCTCTGGGCATGCTCAGTAGCGGCCGCGGCCGCGGGTCGCGCAGTCGGAAGCTCGCGGCGGCGGCGGCGGCAGTGCGGGCGGCGCTGACGCGCGCGCGGCAGCTGAGGGGACTGGAGGACGGCGGGAGGGGGCGGGGGCGCGGGAGGTGGGGCCGCCGTCGCCGTCAGGGCCCCAGGGAGCGCGGGGCGCCGCTGCCGCCGCTGCTCTGCTCGGTTCCGTCTCCTGGGCAGCGCCGGCGCTGGTGGCCGCGGCGGCTGAAGAGTGGGAGCCGGGAAGCGCGCTCCGCCGAGAGTTGGGCAGGGGAGCGCCGGCGCCTTCGCGGCGTCATGGGCCCCCTCCCTGGGCCTCAGCGGGCACCAGCCGCGGGAACCCCCGGGCCTCCCGGCGGCCGAGCCTGAGCGACCCCCGGGTTCTCCGGCGCCCCCTCCCTCCGTCCTATTTTTTTTTTTTTTTCCTCCTGCTCTCGCCGCCGTTGCCGTTTGTGCTCTCCGTTATGGCAACGGAACCGCCATCCCCTCTCCGGCTCGAGGCGCCCGGCCCCCCAGAAATGCGGACCCCAGCGGCCAGCGAGGCCGCCCCCGAGGGCACCCAGCCGCCGGCGGGCGGGAGGCTCCGCTTCCTCAACGGCTGCGTGCCGCTCTCGCATCAGGTGGCCGGGCACATGTACGGGAAGGACAAAGTGGGTAAGTGGGGGTGGCGCGCCCCTTCCGCCCCCGCACGCCCCCTGGCCGGCGGAGCAGTCGGGCTCTCTCTGGCCGGGCTGGACGTCTCCCCTGGTCTGCCCGCCGCGCCCTGGCCCTTCCGCTCTGCCCCGGAGCCTTGTCACCCTCCCAGTGGGGCGATTTCCAGCGTGTGGGGCGATGGGCTTACAGGGGGGTGGCAGGGAGAGGCGGCCTGGTCTCCCCGGGGAGGGTGGGTGTTGATTGGAGACAACGTTGTTAGTAAAAATAAGGAACTTGGTTTTTACTGGACGGGAAAGGAAATTCTCCCGTGAGCACAAGGTCTGTTTATTATAGGCGAGGAGCTATTGCAAAAGAAAAGGAATGAAATGCAGATGATGCTAATCTACTGTTTCTCTGTTGGGTACAGCTGCATAGCTGGAGGGGAAGAAAAAAAAAAAACAGCTTTGCCTTTTCTTTCTTTCTTTCTTTCTTTCTTTCTTTTTTTTTTTTTCCTTTTCGTGAAGAGAGGGGAAAAGCTTGTCTTGGCTTATCCGGGATCTCTCCCTGCCCATTGAGGAGGTTTTTCTTGGTGTCTCCTTGATTTCCCTGGGAGGCGTGGTTTCAGTAGTGCAAAAACTCGAATTCTGGTACGAAATACACCCTGCTGTTGTACTGGAATGGTCCACCGCTAGAACATTCACTTATTCACTTATTCTTGTTCATCTTTGTAAGACTTGTTCATAGCCTCTGCAGTCCATTTTGTGAGTTCCTAACTTAAAGCACAGCACAAGACCTGTCTCAGATGAGGAACTGTAATTCGCCTAACTGGTTCCCTGGCTATTAATGACCTGGGGGGAAATCCCATAGATGAGTGTATGACTTTTGAGGATCTTTGACCGGCAGCAGCCATTGGAGAACATTTAGCTTATGCTGGTAAAATGATTCATGTTTAGTTGATAAGATAAAACTGACGTTTTCTGATGAGGTAACTAAGGCTCAGCCTGAGTAAGTGACAAACCTGAAGTCACACGGGTGCTGTGTATCAGAATCATGAAACCAAGGAATTGTCTTGTGTGGAGCTTGCAGAAACCATTCCGACCAGGCCTTTTGAGAATGAATGAGTACTAGTTGGGATCTATGTTACTTGGCAACAAGAAACAGTTTACATTATTTTCACCTTTTTTTTCTTGATGGAAATTGTGCATTAATGGTGCTGTCATTGCCATCTACATTGTCTGTATACATCCTATCTGCCTTCTGTGTTGTGAGTTCTTTGAGGTTAAAGACCAAACCTATTGATCCTTATAGTCATGTGTAGAGACTGGAACTCATTTACACTGGGGAAATACTGGAAGAGTGAAAGTGGACAGTTCTGTTGATACACGGATGGAAGGAAACGAATTTCTCAAGGTGCTTAGCATCAAGTTTCCTCCTGTGTGTCATGCCTGGGAATGGAAGCTTGAGAGTTCATCTTTTTCAATAAGACTGTCTGATGATCTCTGTACTACAGTTTGTGAATTCTTAACTCAGAATCTCACAGTTCTCAGATCTTGTTCTCATAGAGGAATGCTGATTGACTTATTAGTAGGGGAGGGCAGGTGCACAGAGGTTAAGGTGCCAATTGGTATACTGGCATCCTATGTCAGAATGCCTGGATTAGAGTCCTGGCTTCTTGCTAATGCTCATCATGAAGTCAACAGGTGATGGCTCAAGTGATTGGGTGTTGGCTGCCCATGTGGGAGACTGGGATTGAATTCCCAGCTCCTGGCCAGCCCTGGCCTTCAGCAGGCATTTGGAAGTAAACCAATGAAAGAGAAATCTTCCTGTCTCTCTGCCTTTCAAATAAATAAAAATAAATAACTATTAAAAGTAAAATGAATAAATTGTGATGAGCATGGTCCCAGTAATATTCAACAGGCCTGATAAAAAATGACTCTTTCCATAAGGGTCACTAGAGATTGATTTATGTGCAAAGGAGAATAGATTTTTTTAAAAAAATTCCAAGGTAAACAAATCTCTGTGATGATTGTTGCTTAAGAATGTAACCACTGCTGGGGCGGGTGTTTAACCTGGCAGTCAGGTCTGGTATGTGAGTGCCAGAGTTTAATACCCAGCTCAGTCTCTTGACTTTAGCTTCCTGATAGTGCATCCTGGGAGGGACTGGCAATTGCTCAAGTAATTGGGTTCCTGCCACCCATGTGGGAGACCTGGATTGTGTTCCTGGCTCAGGGCTTTAGTCCCCACCCAACCGTGACCTTCACAGGCATTTTGGAAGTGTGTGAATGGCAGCTTTTGCTCTCTCTGTCTCTGTCTTTTGTATCTCAAATAAATTTTATTATGTACTTTCCTCTGCTTTTCAATAATAGTAGTTATCTCTAATTAAAAATGTACCATAAATGTGAACTAAAACTACATTGCAGACAGTGGCTGAAATAGTTACTTTGTTATCCAAATTGCCTAATGAAAGTAATAGTTTAGATTCTAGAGAAGAAATTTGTAGAGCTCAATTTTATTTATTACATTCAATTTAAAATAAACTTCCTGCAATTTTGAATGCATCTTTTGACCATATACTCTTTGTATCACCAGAGTACCACATCTTGAACATAGTGTGCTCCCAATGTAATATGTATTTGTCAAATTTAACTCTCATCCAATCCTATATATATTGTTAGTACTGTAAAAGATCACCTTAATGATGACAATCTTCCCTATTCATAAAATGATTAACATTCAAAGTTCGACAGTTCATTGTGTCTCTCCAGTGTCATAAATTGCTTAGAGTTTAAAGTACATTGTTTAGATCATACTTTGTCAACTGAAGTAATTCTCAGAATAAGTTTTGTTAAAGATGTTGTCTGAGTATTTGTTTTTAAATTTTTGTTATTAATCAGAAGTTCAATTTAGGATTCATGTCTTACTTATTTCCTAAAAGGATTGTTGGGTTTGTTAGTTTGAAAGGGAAAACATGGAACCCGATACAGCAAAGGTGCTTGAACAGAAACATGGATCTTGTTATAGCTAAGTTACAAGATTGTATCAGTTGTATTGTATATTCTTCACTGAAATCATTTCATCAAAGTACATTTAAATCTTAGTTCTAAGAAGACTTTTTTTTTTTTTTTTAAAGATTTATTTGAAAGCAGAACAGCAGAGTGGGGTAGAGATATTCCATCCAATGGTTTTGTTCACCAAATGGCTACAACAGCCAAGGCTGGGTCAGGCTGAAGCCAGGAACTCCATTTGGGTCTCCCGTATGAGTGGCGGGGGCAAACACACGTAGCCGTCATCCGCTGTCTTCCAGGTGCATTAGCAGAGAACTGGATGGCAAGTGGAGCAGCCAGAAGGCATACTCCAAGTATTTTTTCAAATTGTAAAAATAGGACATGGTATTTTGGGAAAAATTTTGTTTTAAGGGGTGCTTATGTCTCTACTCATTCTCATAGGAACAATCACTGGTAAGTATTCCGTGTGTCCTTTTAGGCCTTTTTTTCTGAGCATTACCACAATTCTATTTTTCATACAAAGCAGATAGCAGCAACTTTCATATATTCATATACCTGTATTTTGGACTCAGTATGTACATGTGATCCTTGGCTTATGTTGGGGTTACAGCCTGATAAAGCCTTTACTAATTGAAAATATTTAAGTTTGGGGCTGGCACTATGGCACAGTAGGTTAAACCTCTGCCTCTGGCATCCCATATGGGCACCGATTCAAGGCCTGACTGCTCTACTTCCCATACAGTTTCCTGCTAATGGCCTGAGGAAGAAGTGGAAGATGGCCCAAGTACTTGGGCTCCTGTACCCATGTGGGAGGCCCAGAAGCAGCTCCTGGCTTCTGATTGCCGTTGTGGCCATTTGGGGAGTGAACCAGTGGATGGAAAACCTCTTTCTCTCTCCTTCTCTCTCTCTGTAACTCTGCCTCTCAAATAAATAAATAAATCTTTAAAAAAAGAAATGAGGTAGTTTATACCAAAAACAAGGGCTTACATTGATGTTCTGGAAGATGAACTAGTTTGGCTTACTGGTTTAGCCTTACTAGATATCCTCTGCAACTAATTGACCTAACATCATTTGAAACTTGCAGAAAAGCCGGAAGAAAATTAGAACTTAATATTTTGGCAAATTTGTTTTATTATCTCTTTCTGTATTATTTTTTCTGAACTGTTAGTAGATTGTATACATCATGCCACTTAAATAGTGTTGCCTAAGAACAGTATATTCTCTTTTGTAGCCACAGTATCTTAACCAAATATGAGAAATTTAACAGTGATACAATACTTTATAGTCCATATTCTCATTTTGTGAGCTTGCCCAGAAATGTCTATGATACTTTTTTTCTCAGTTGAGGATAGTAGATTACATATATTTCTTAAATCTCTGTCTCCTTTAATTTCTACAGTCTCCTCAACTTTCTCTTTTATCATATTGTCAGTTTGAAGAGTACTGGCCAGTTAGTTTATGAAAGATGACTCAGTTTAACTTTCTGTTGGGTCCTGATGATGAGATACAGGTGAGGCATTTCTACCTGGGACATAATGTGAGAGTGTACTATTTAAGGTAGGAGGCCCACAGTATCCATCTGCTATTTATGAGTGGTATACATTTTGATCAACTGGTCCAAGTGTGGTCTGGTTTTTTCAGTTCAAAGTTAATGTTTTCCCCTTGTAGTTTTATCTATAGGGAGACAGTTTGAGATCATGTAAATATTCAGGTCCTTATCTAATGTTTCCACTAGATTTCCTGTTGTCTGTTAATAGTTATTGCCTGAAGCAATCTTTACTCTGATAATTGCAAAAATCATGATTTTTCTTTTTCTACCACTTCAATTTTTTTTTTTTTTTTTTGACAGAGTAAGACAGTGAGAGACAGAGAGAAAGGTTTTCCTTCCGTTGGTTCGCCCCCCAAATGGCTGTCACGGCTGGCGCGCTGCGCCGTTCAGAAGCCAGGAGCCAGGTGCCTCTTCCTGGTCTCCCATGTGGGTGCAGGGCCCAAGCACTTGGGCCATCCTTCACTGCCTTCCCGGGCCACAGCAGAGAGCTAGACTGGACGAGGAGCAACCGGGACAGAATCCAGCGCCCCAACCAGGTCTAGAACCCCGGGGTGCTGGCGCCGCAGGCTGAGGATTAGTCTAGTGAGCCCAGCCACCAGCCCACTTCTTCCATTTTAACAGTTAGAATTCTTTTAGGAGAAATAACCCTCTTTTTATTCCTGTGTTATATGTATTCTTATTTATGATCAGTTTGGATTCATGGATTCCTATTTTCATGGATTCATATTTTATAACGTGTATAAGAACTTGTTACAGAACTAGTTAATTTCACTACTCACACTATCCTGAGTTTGGCCATTGGGAGTATTTCCTTTGTTTCTGTTACAAATGATTTTATACTGATAGCATCCCTTCTGTTCTCCAACTCTAATATCATCCATTTCTCCAAAGATCCATAGTTCCTTTTACCTTTTGAAATGGTATTTAGAAACCAAGAAATGGGTGCTAGTATGGTCATTGCTGCTCAAGTGTCATTCCCAGTCCTTTTCAGTGGATTTAATAAAAGCTGCTCTGTGTATGTTTTAGAAATCATGATTTCTTTCTTTTTTTTTTTTTTTTTTTTTTTTTTTTTTTTTTTGACAGGCAGAGTGGATAGTGAGAGAGAGAGACAGAGAGAAGGGTCTTCCTTTTTGCGGTTGGTTCACCCTCCAATGGCCGCTGCGGCCGGCTCATCTCGCTGATCCGAAGCCAGGAGCCAGGTGCTTCTCCTGGTCTCCCATGCGGGTGCAGGGCCCAAGCACTTGGGCCATCCTCCACTGCCTTCCCGGGCCATAGCAGGGAGCTTGCCTGGAAGAGGGGCAACCGGGATAGAATCTGGCGCCCCAACCGGGACTAGAACCTGGTGTGCCGGCGCCGCAAGGCAGAGGATTAGCCTGTTAAGCCACGGCACCGGCAGAAATCATGATTTCATGCCATGAATTTAATTCTAACCTCGAGTTCTTCCTTTCCTTATTTGATAATATATTTGTATTTTCCTTCTTCCATAGTGAGAATCATGGTTCTCCATATGTTTATTCTTTTGCTTACTCCTATAATTTACAAAATTTGTATACCTATTATACTGCAGAAACAAACCTAAAATACAAAATTTGAGAAGAGATGCCCTTATTCTGAGAGTATGTTGTTGAAAACTGCATTCAAAAATAATTAGGTTCACAGCAGTGTTATTTATTTGAAATGCAAATGGGTTCATTTATTTGTTTAAATTCAGTTCCTTCTCCTCTGTTTTTGTTTATTTGGTTACATATTAGAATACTTAACAAATTTAAATGCTTCCAAAAGTCAAAACTTTTCAAAAAAAATCATAAGTTTCATTTCCTCATCACACACCCCATTGCTCAGAATCCCTACAGGTAACCAATCTCAGTTGTTTTCTGAATTGTCCTGAGTTTCTTCTTGCAATAGTAAGTGTTGATTTTTTTTCTCAACTTTTATTTGTACTTGTTTTATGCTGAATTCCCACAGCATGAGTTTTTGTTTCTTCAGCTTCTACTGGGATATCTTTTTCTTCTGTGCAACTTCTGGCTTAGGGATATTTTGTTCCTTTTCACTAAGGATCATCTCTGTGACACAGGGAGCTCCTGTGAGGGTGAAATCTGACCATGACTCTGTAAGGACATCAGCATGTCTTGGGTGCTTTTTTCACTTGGATATGTTCAGTGACCAGAGAATCCACATCTAATCCCTTCATTTTGACTATACTCTGCGTTTTTAAACACAGACAGCATAAATTCGACAGTCTTTGGGCTACTGACCCTTTGTTGGCTCCCATTGTTTGGCATGGGCACGCCTACTGACTCCTCTATTGTGTTGAGGGAGTGGCACAGAATGCTCCTTTAAAGTGACATCTTTCTGATACTTAGTAGCTTTTTAGAAATGCCTATCCTGGATGGTCTGGCCAGTTCACGAGTGTTCTTACAGTGAACATTAAGATTGGAACCCCTTGATTGGTAGGATTTTGTGGGATTTTCTGGGTCTAGTGAATCATTTTCACAGATCTCAGTAGGCCTCTTACAGGAAGATGCAAATGAGCATACCTTTTTTTTTTTTTAAAGAAACAACAATCTATCCTAGAAATCAGTATTGATCAATTCACAGAGCTCTTCTTAATTCTTTTTCACAGCCCATTTGTATAACATGTTGTATGTATAGCAAAGTTTAGTCAGTCAATTTCCAAGATTTGCTTTTGGCTTTCTATTTTTTTTTTTCCATTGACTTATTTATTTGTCTTTAGGTAATACTTGATTGTCTTAATTCCAGTTTCTGTATACTAATTCTTGAACAGTTATGATATCGGACAAGACCCCCTAAAATTCACACTAAAACGTGGCCCCTTAAAGTTCCATAGAAATGCTAGCCAGGGTGCCACATGTACTACCAAACTTTGGGGCGCCTTACGATTTTACCACGGGCTTATTACTAAATCCCCAATATTAATAAGCCCAAGAGGGTTCTTGCCTAATATTTAGAGAAGAATTCTAAATACCGGCACAGATAAACGAGGCAGCATGGTACGTTTTAAGCTTTTATTTAGTAAGAAAGATGCATAGGAGAGTAAGAGCTTTATTTAAGAAAAAGAGGTAATTAGGGTTCATACCGAGCACCAGGAACCAGCCACGTGGAAGAGCATCTAGGCCAGAAAGCCCAGAGCACATGGCCCAAAGGCCATGTGCCCTGGAGGCGTGGGGCTACAGCAAGCCCCTTCCTAGCAAGACGCCAGGGAAAAAGAGCAGCCTGGGCACACTGTGCCCCAGGCTTTTAACCCACTCCAAAGGGGAGTGGTCAATTAACCTGATTGGCTGGTGGGCACCCCGGTAAGGTCAGGTAGGGGAATGAAGCCACACAAGGGCGTGGCCAAGGCATCAGGTAGGAGCATGAGGTCACACAGGGGCGTGGTCTTCCAGTTCACAAATCCGATCAACTCCAACCTGTATGCCTGTCTACTTCATTCCCCCCTCAGAGACTCCAGACCTTAATCTTAAGGGGATGTTGATGGGCGTTGAGTCTCCATCTTCTGTAGCTACTTCCTGCTGATTAGGGGCGCAGACCCTGCCTGTTCTCGGTCTGGGAGTCTCTGCCTATCTCATCTAATGAGTTTACTTCACGAGCTGGATCTCCTTCAGTCACCGCCATTCTCACTGTCTCCTGCATGGTCATCATTATTTTCAGAAGTTGCTGGGTTCTGCTGGGTTATTTTAGATATAAATGAAGGTCCATTGTAACTCTGGAGTGACCGTGGGAGTCCAAAGCGTGGCACGATGTCTTTTAACATGGCTTTAAGCACCTTGTGTGCTTTCTCCGTTTGGGTTGAAAAGGCCTCTATCCATCCTGTAAGAGTAACAATAAAGACTAGGAGGTACCTGTAATTACTAATTGGGAGCATATTGGTAAAATTAACCTGCCAATCTACACCTGTCTGTTCCCCTCCTCTGCACAGGAGTCAACAGGGGAGGTGGCCTTACATGGGGAGGGTTATTCTGTAAACACAGTGGCCAAGAGCGAGTCATTTCCTTTATTACTGTATTTAGTCCCTTTCCTCCAAAAGCTCGGGAGACCACTTGTACTAAGGTATCTCTTCCCAAGTGGGTAGAGTTGTGTATCTCCTTTATAATTTTCCATTGAGTGGCCATTGGTAGCATAATTATGATTTAGCATTTACCATTTATTTGCATTTTTAGTATAGCCTCGCTGTTGGGCCCATTCAACTCAGGCTCCATATAGTGTAGTTCCTTAACGACTTCCACAGATTGAGGTATAAGGGCCCTTTCCAAACTTTTCTGTGTAGCTATCTAATATGTTTTAACATAGGGTCAGATATTTAAAGGTAGTTGAGGAGATTTCTGAGAATGGCAAAGTTCTATGGACTTCGGATTCCAAGATTTGGATTCCAGGCTTTTGTGTATAGCTTTAAAGATGCCCTGATACAGTGCATACTGAAAAGGGGTAGCTGCAAAAGTGGTTCCAGAGAACTAAGAAGCTTCTAAATAAAAGCTCCAGTATTGAAAATTGCTGATGACAGGATTCTACGGAACTTGGATTCCAGGATATGGATTCCAAACTTTTGTATATAGCTTTAAAAAGGCCCTAATGCAGACTCTGTACTGAAAAGGGTAGCTACAAGAGTTATGGATTCCAGGATCTGGATTCTAAGCCTTGTGTTTGCTTAAAAGCCTCTGAAACAGACAATGTGCTGGACAGGGGAGCTACAAAGGTGTTCCAAGGAATCAAGGAGTTTTTAACAAAAACTCCAACATTAAAAATTCCCAAGCAAGCCATTCATATGAAGATCCTCTTCAGATCAGTTTCAGCTTAAATAAAAGGAACCTGACCAGGTGCTAGTGAACATGACTACTTCTGTAAAATTAGAACTAAACTTCTACCTCTTAAGTCTTCACAGGTGTATACAAAAGACATTCCTGACTATTCCTATAAGCCAATCAAAAACCTTAGAACTTGACTTCTGGGAGTAACTGACTATGCAGGGACACAGACCTTGGCAATGATTGAGACTGCTCCAACCCACAAAGCAAATTTGTTAGACAGGATAAACAGAGACTTACAGACACTGGATAGGCAGGGACTGTACTACACCCCTCATGAACAGGAAGCAATCACAGAAGAGATGAGCTGACGGCAATCAACTCCCCTTAGGACAAAGGGGATGGAGTCTCTGAGGGGGGAATGAAGTAGGCAGGTGAACTCTAGTAGGCCAGACCTACGAGATGGGACCCTGAAAAATCCAGATGCCGAATGGTTTACTGATGGCAACAGCTATATAAAGGAAGGAGTTAGAAAGACAGACAATAGAAGCCCAAGCACTACCACAAAATAATTTAGCCCAAAAGGTGGAGCTTATTGCATTGACTAGGGCTTTACAACTGGGAAAAGGTCAGCAAGTTAATATAGATAGATAGATAGGTAGATTCCAGGTATGCTTTCCTGACTTTACAACTGGGAAAAGGTCAGTGAGTTAATATAGATAGGTAAATAGATAGATAGATAAATAGATAGATAGATAGATTGATTCCAAATATGCTTTCCTTGTGTTACATGCACATGCAGCAATCTGGAAAGAGAGGGGCTTACTGACCCCTGTTAAATATGAAAAAAAGATACTGGCTCTATTTCAGGCAGTACTGGAGCTTTTAGAGGTGGCTGTCATCCACTGCAAGGGACATCAGAAGGGAGATAATTATGTTAACCAGAGAAATGCATTAGCAGATAGAACAGCTACACAGAAAAGTTTGGAAAGGGCCCTTATACCTCAATCTGTGGAAGTCATTAAGGAACTGCACTATATGGAGCCTGAGTTGAATGGACCCAACAGCGAGGCTATACTAAAAATGCAAATAAATGGTAAATGCTAAATCATAATTATGCTACCAATGGCCACTCAATGGAAAATTATAAAGGAGATACACAACTCTACCCACTTGGGAAGAGATACCTTAGTTCAACTGGTCTCCCGAGCTTTTGGAGGAAAGGGACTAAATACAGTAATAAAGGAAATGACTCGCTCTTGGCCACTGTGTTTACAGAATAACCCTCCCCATGTAAGGCCACCTCCCCTGTTGACTCCTGTGCAGAGGAGGGGAACAGACAGGTGTAGATTGGCAGGTTAATTTTACCAATATGCTCCCAATTAGTAATTACAGGTACCTCCTAGTCTTTATTGTTACTCTTACAGGATGGATAGAGGCCTTTTCAACCCAAACGGAGAAAGCACACAAGGTGCTTAAAGCCATGTTAAAAGACATCGTGCCACGCTTTGGACTCCCACGGTCACTCCAGAGTTACAATGGACCTTCATTTATATCTAAAATAACCCAGCAGAACCCAGCAACTTCTGAAAATAATGATGACCATGCAGAAGACAGTGAGAATGGCGGTGACTGAAGGAGATCCAGCTCGTGAAGTAAACTCATTAGATGAGATAGGCAGAGACTCCCAGACCGAGAACAGGCAGGGTCTGCGCCCCTAATCAGCAGGAAGTAGCTACAGAAGATGGAGACTCAACGCCCATCAACATCCCCTTAAGATTAAGGTCTGGAGTCTCTGAGGGGGGAATGAAGTAGACAGGCATACAGGTTGGAGTTGATCGGATTTGTGAACTGGAAGACCACGCCCCTGTGTGACCTCATGCTCCTACCTGATGCCTTGGCCACGCCCTTGTGTGGCTTCATTCCCCTACCTGACCTTACCGGGGTGCCCACCAGCCAATCAGGTTAATTGACCACTCCCCTTTGGAGTGGGTTAAAAGCCTGGGGCACAGTGTGCCCAGGCTGCTCTTTTTCCCTGGCGTCTTGCTAGGAAGGGGCTTGCTGTAGCCCCACGCCTCCAGGGCACATGGCCTTTGGGCCATGTGCTCTGGGCTTTCTGGCCTAGATGCTCTTCCACGTGGCTGGTTCCTGGTGCTCGGTATGAACCCTAATTACCTCTTTTTCTTAAATAAAGCTCTTACTCTCCTATGCATCTTTCTTACTAAATAAAAGCTTAAAACGTACCATGCTGCCTCGTTTATCTGTGCCGGTATTTAGAATTCTTCTCTAAATATTAGGCAAGAACCCTCTTGGGCTTATTAATATTGGGGATTTAGTAATAAGCCCGTGGTAAAATCGTAAGGCGCCCCAAAGTTTGGTAGTACATGTGGCACCCTGGCTAGCATTTCTATGGAACTTTAAGGGGCCACGTTTTAGTGTGAATTTTAGGGGGTCTTGTCCGATATCAGTTAGAGTAAGCATCCTACTTTCTGCTTTGATATATATATATTTTTCTGGCTCTTTTATTTTCATATAGATTTCAAGTCAGTTTACCACTTTTCCCAGAAAACTTAATACGATTTTGTTTGGCACTGCTTTGAATCTATAGACTGCTTTGGTGAATTTTGGGTCTTCCAGTACCCATTATGTAGTCCTTCCTCAATTTCTGTTAATGAGATGTTATTTTCAATGTAGAGGTCTTACATAGTGTTCTAGATTTTCCCTAAATATTTGATACTTCTGTTAATTTCACTGTCTTTTTAAAGAATTTTCCTATTTTGAAATAAATACAAGCTTAAAAGAAATTGCCAGACTGGTACAATGAATGACCTAATGTGTACTATTCATCTAGAATTCCAAATTATTATTTTGCCACAGTTGATAGTAATTTTGTAGACTATTTAAGAGAACACTGTGCACATCATGACCTCTTCTCTTTATATAATTGTGTATGTCCCCAAAATAAGACTGTTTTCTTCCTACTCATGATAAAATGATCAAATTCAGAATATAACATTTGACTTTGCCATTGTTCAGTAATGTCCCTTGTAGAAAATTGTTTCCCAATCCAGATCATACATTGCATTTGCTTGTCTTGTCCCTTCAATTGCTTGTCATTTGGATCAATTCTTTATTTTTCCTAACCATGAAATTTTTGGAGTGTAGTCACAATATTTTAGAACATCCTTTGAATGAGGTCTGTTTGGTGTTTCTTCATAATTAAAATCAGATTATGCATTTGGTAAAATTACTATATGCATTATGTTGTGTCTTTAAAGTTTCTTATCATAAAGTACAAGATATCATTTATATTATTGAAGGTAAAACTTTGAACACATGGTTAAATGATACCTACTTTTTTCTACTCTGAAGTTACTGCTTTTACACTGTAATTAAGTAATTTGAGAGGAATATTTTGAAACTTGTGTATCTTGTTCTTTCTCAAACTTCAGTTATTTACACACCCATTGATATTTCACAGTCACTTTTTATTATGGTAGTGGCACAATGGCAAAATTCCTTCATTCCTGTTTGTTAACTGCCATTACACATTAAAGAAAAAATTCTTCTCTTATTCATTCTTTAATTCTCCTCATTAGTTCATTCTAGGATGGACCAACAGGTTTTTCAAACTTCAGGAAAGGGATGGTAGCCATTCTTGCTGGTTCTTTTGATGCTCAAGATGCCCAAGAGCTTCTAGAAGCCTCTTGAAGCTGGCTCTGGGTCCTTTGGACATATCTCAATTTTTCCTTTACAGCATTTTTTTACTCTCTGTTGTAAAAAGATGTTCTGGTACTTTGTTCCAGACTTGGAATGAGCCAGGTTTTCATCAAGAAATTCTGATTTTTAAAGGATTGAACAGTGTTTAGAAACATAGTCTGGACACTAGATGTGCTCATTGACTGTTGTATGTGGTTGCTGTTTGTCCTTTCAGCAGAATGGACTATGAAATATATAATTTCATACTCTTAAAAATCTGAGTTCATTCTCATACTTATTTTTTAAACCTAACACGGCATGGTTATTCTTTGCCTTCCACCATCCTATATAGGCATCTCCCTTTTTTGTTGGGAACTCTGTCTTTTCCAATAATTATTCATTTTGAAATATGTATTTGTATACCAACTTAAATTCCAGGGATGTCAATTCCACATGGTCGTGATAAACTATCCAGTACATACATACATATATTGCTGGATTAGATTTTTCAGTGTTTGTTAAAGATTTTTATGACTGTGTTCATATGACGTCATGCTCAAGTTTTATGATGTCTGTGTTGGAGTTTTTAAAAATCATGATTATACTGAATTCATAAAATGGGGGTGATATTTTCTTATTGATGTAGGGACTTTCAAAAGGGAAAGTTAATGGCCCTTCCAGAACAAAGAAAGGGCAATGTGACCTAACCAGTAACTGTTAATGCATGTGAAACCTTACAACTCTTATAGTGATCCTATAGTCTTAAAGTACCCAGTCGGAATGTATGTAATCATATAAAGGAAGACAAAGGAACTCAGATTGTATATAAGGCAATTCTTGCTTTGTTTGGGGCTCAGATTTTTTGGATATGAATCCACGGGGCCTTTTGCTGGCATAAATAAATCCTGCTTCCTGCTAAAGCCTCAGTGTCGCGTTTCTCTGTCCAAATGTCTTCCTATACTATTTTATGATAAATGTGGGAAGATTAATATTTTTATGTAAATGTTTGATAAAGTTTACTAGTAAAGCCATTTGAGCCTGTGCTTGTCTTAGGAGATTCTTGAATTATGAATTCAGAATTTTTAGTAGAAATATGGTACTTCAGATTTTTTCTTTTAAGATTTATTTCATTTGAAAGTTAGAGTTACACAATGAGAGTAAGAGACAGAGATCTTCCATTCTGTTGGAAGTTTGTTTTTGTATCAAGTTTTTTGATCTCAAAGAACCACATTTTGTTCTCATTGATTTTTCTTCATTTTTTATTGCTTCTTTAATTTTACCTTGCCATCTTTCTATTTACTTGGGGTTGTTATGCTTTTTTCCTAATACTTAAATGTTCTCTTTATAAAAATTTATTTGAAAGGCAAAGACCATAGGTGTCTCCCATGGGTTGCAAGGATGCAGCTACTTAACTTGTCACCTGCTGCCTCCCAGGATATACATTGGTAGGTAGCTACAATTAGAAACAGAGATAGTATTTGAACCCAAGGCACTCTGATAAGATATGCAAGCATCCCAAGTATTTGTCTTAACTGCACCAAATGCCAGTTCCTTCTCTTTTCCCTTCTTCTCTTCTCTTTTCTTTCTCTCTCTTTCTCCCTTCCTTTCTTTCTCTCTTTCTTTTCTTTCTTCCTTTATTTCTCTATTTCTCTTTCATTCTCTCTTTTTCTCTTTCTTTCTTTCTTGTATTTATTTGAAAGTCAGAGTTAACGGTTAGAGAGAGAGAGAGAGGTCTTCTATCTGCTGGTTCACTCTCCAAATGGACACAGTGGCTGGAACTGGGCAATCCAAAGCCAGGAGCAAAGCGCATCTTACTGGGTCTCCTACATGGATGCAGAGACCCAAGCACTTGGGCCATTCTCTGCTGCCTTTTCAGGCGCATTAGCAAGGAACTAGATCAGAAGGGTGCCCATATTGTATGCCAGCACTGCAGGCAATGGCTTTACCCCCTCCTCTTTTCTAATTCAAACATTCACAACTACCTATTTCTCTTTAAATACTAAGAGGAGCTTTAGCAGCATTCCAAAAAATTTTTTTAATTTTTAAAAAAATTTTTTGGCCGGCGCCGTGGCTTAACAGGCTAATCCTCCGCCTTGCGGCGCCGGCACACCGGGTTCTAGTCCCAGTAGGGGCGCCGGATTCTATCCCGGTTGTCCCTCTTCCAGGCCAGCTCTCTGCTATGGCCCGGGAAGGCAGTGGAGGATGGCCCAAGTGCTTGGGCCCTGCACCCGCATGGGAGACCAGGAGAAGCACCTGGCTCCTAGCTTCAGATCAGCGAGATGCGCTGGCCGCAGCGGCCATTGGAGGGTGAACCAACGGCAGAAAGGAAGACCTTTCTCTCTGTCTCTCTCTCACTATCCACTCTGCCTGTCAAAATAAATTTAAAAAAAATTTTTTTTGGACAGAGTTAGACAGTGAGAGAGAGACAAAGAGAAAGGTCTTCCTTCCATTGGTTCACCCCCAAAATGGCTGCTACACTGGTGCTTCCTCCTGGTCTCCCATGCGGGTGCAGAGTCCAAACACTTGGGCCATCCTCCGCTGCCTTCCTGGGCCACAGCAGAGAGCTGGACTGGAGGAGGAACAACTGGGACAGAATCCGGCGCCCCAACCAGGACTAGAACCTGGGGTGCCGGCGCCGCAGGCGGAGGATTAGCCTAGTGAGTTGCAGCGCTGGCCCCAAAAATTTTGACATATTGTTTTTATTATTATTTAATTTAAAATACTTTCTAATTTTCCTTGTGAATTTTGATCCATGGATAGTTAGAAGTGTGCTGGTTACTTTTCTTTTTTTAAAAGATTTATTTAAAGTCAGAGTTATACAGAGAGAGGAGAGGCAGAGAGGGAGAGATTCCATCTGCTGGTTCACTCCCCAGTTGGCCACAACGGCGGGAGCTGGGCTGATCTGAAGCCAAGAACCAGGAGCTTCTTCCGGGTCTCCCATGTGGGCGTAGGGGTCCAAGGACTTGGGCCGTCTTCTGCTGCTTTCTCAGGCCATAGCAGAGAGCTAGATCAGAAGTGGAGCAACCAGGACTCAAACCAGCACCCAAATGAGATGCCAGCACTGCAGGCAGCAGCTTTACCCGCTATGCCACAGTGCTGGCTGCACGATTACTTTCCAACTATTTAATATTTCCCCCAAGTAATTTCATTATGGGCAGAGAATATTCTGTATGATTCTAATCCTTTCAGACTGTAGGATTGTTTATATGGTCTAGCACATAGTCAGTTTTGGTACGCCTTTTCCATTTATACATGAGAAGAATATATATCCCATTGGATGTAGCATTCTGTATCAATTTAGTGAAGTTGTTTGATAGTGTTGGCTCAAATTTTTTTTTTTACTTTTTTTTTTAGCCAAAAAAAGTCTGCTTATTATCAGTTACTGAGAAAGTAACTGGGTTTTTCCTTTGTGAATCTCTGTGTCCTTTCAAGTCTTTCCCTGTATGATTGTAGTTCATTGGGTTTTTTGGTTTTTTTTTTTTTTTTTTTTTTTGGACAGGCAGAGTGGACAGTGAGAGAGAGAGGGAGACAGAGAGAAAGGTCTTCCTTTGCCGTTGGTTCACCCCCCAATGGCTGCTGTGGCCGGCGCGCTGCGGCCGGCGCACCGCACTGACCGGAAGCTAGGAGCCAGGTGTCTCTCCTGGTCTCCCATGCAGGTGCAGGGCCCAAGGACTTGGGCCATCCTCCACTGCACTCCCGGGCCACAGCAGAGAGCTGGACACGGGACAGAATCTGACGCCCCGACCAGGACTAGAACCCGACCGGGACTAGAACCCGCACCGCAGGTGGAGGATTAGCCTGTTGAGTCTTGTTGATGGCCCATTGGTTCTTTTTAAATGTTTATTTTCATATACTTAAAAGAGCAACAGAGAGAGAGAGAGAGACTGATAGAAAAAAGAGATATCTTACATCTGCTAATTCTTGCTCCCAATTCCTGCAAGAGTCAGGACGGGACCAGGTGGAAAACAGGAGCTGAGAACCCCATCCAGGTCTCACGTGCGTGGCAGAAACCTATGTATTGTCTGCTGACTCTCAGGATGCATTAGCAGGAAGGTAGATGGGAAGCAGAGCAGCCAGAACTTGAACTAGCAATCTAATTTGAGATGTGGGCATCTGGCCATCCCTGTGTTTTTGTATTTAAAGTGCCGAAGGATTTTTCCATCTTGTTTGGGGTTCATCTGAGCCTTCTGGCTCTGTGTTTGTCAATATTTCAACCATTGTATTGTCATATACTTCCTCAGTCTCTTTTTTTCCTTTTAAAATTCTCCCCCATCTTTTTCAATGCTGTGTTTATATAATTGAGATTAAATGGAATATATAGTTCTTACTGTATATGATTGCTTATTTTCTTGAATCACAATTTTTTCTAATAATAAAAGCAGTATATATTTATCATAGAAATTTCTGTACAGCAGTTATAAACAAAGGAAATAAAAATTGCCTAGAATATTCCTTGTGCAGATAGGAATTTTTTTTTTTTTTTTGACAGGCAGAGTGGACAGTGAGAGAGAGACAGAGAGAAAGGTCTTCCTTTTCCGTTGGTTCACCCCCCAATGGCCGCTGCAGCCGGTGCACCACGGCTGGCGCACCGCACTGATCCGAAGCCAGGAGCCAGGTGCTTCTCCTGGTCTCCCATGCAGGTGCAGGGCCCAAGGACTTGGGCCATCCTCCACTGCACTCCCAGGCCACAGCAGAGAGCTGGCCTGGAAGAGGGGCAACCGGGACAGAATCCAGCGCCCTGACCGGGACTAGAACCTGGGGTGCCAGCGCCGCAGGCGGAGGATTAGCCTAGTGAGCTGTGGAGCCGGCTGTGCAGATAGGAATTTTAACATGAATTTATGTTATAAAGTTTTTAAGTCATTTTTGTTTAAAAAAAGATCATTTATTTGAGAAGAAGAGTTACAGAGAGAGGGAAAAAGAGAGAGGTTTTATATCTGCTGGTTCACTCTCCAAATGGCTGCAACAGCCAGTGCTGGGCCAGGGCAAAGCCAGGAGCTTCTTCCGGGTCTCTCACCTGGGTGCAGGAGCCCAAGCACTTGGGCCATCTTCCACTGCTTTCCCCGTGCCATTAGTAAAGAGCTGGATCGAAAGTTAAGCACCTAGGATTGGGACAGGTGCCCATGTGGGATGCTGGCACTGCAGGCGGAGGCTTAACTTACTATGCTGCAGTGCCAGCCCCTGTTGTGAAGTTTTAGTCCTACAGAATCTCTAATTTTTCTTGTGATAAACATGTAAGAATTTACCATGTTAACCATTTTTTAATGTACAGTAATGTTAACGATGCATATATATTTTCGTACTGTACCCAGGGGGTCTGTCTGTTTCAGGTGTTGTTGAATAACTAGCCTCAAGTGAGAGTTGCCTGGAAGAAAGCTTTATTGTGTGAAGTGAAGAGACAGTGGGAGGGTATAGTTTCTCACAGAAACTGCCTTCCTGAGAAGCAGATTATAGCAAGGTTAGGAAAGAATCCAGGATGTAGAAAAGGGGGAGTGGGAGGGCTCTTCCTGCTCAAGCAACAGGTTACATGTTCATACATTGTATGTTGAAAATCATGAGTTAAGGCTGGTGATATTTCTGCTTAAGCCATGGCCTGCATCCCGTATGGGTGCTGGATCAACTCCCAGCTGTTACTCTTCCAATCCAGCTCCTTACTAATGCACCTGGGAAAGCAGGGAAGATGGTCTAAGTCCCTGGGTCCCTATACCCATGTGGGGAACCTGAAAGAAGTTCCTGGCTCCTGGCTGCGGGCTGGCACAGCCCTGGCCGTTTCAGCCATTTGAGGAATGAACCAGTGAATGGTAGATTCTCATTCTCTCTCTCTCTCTCTCTCTCTCTCTCTCTCTCTCTCTCTCTCTTTCTCCCCCTCTCTGTTTCTCCTTTCACTGTCTGTAACTCTTTCAAATAAATAAATAAGTCTTAAAAAAAAAATCCAGACTCAGACTTCTTATAGTTTTTCTTGGTTGACTAGTAATCTGCCTCCCTCTGAGTACATGTTGCAAGATAAGCTTTCCTGGAACATTCTCTGAAAAACAAGCTCTGACAAGCAAACTGTTTGAGATTCTTTGCCTCTGTTCTTGTGCCCTTCTCTAGCCTAAATCCTACACTCTTAACCGCAGATCTCTAGAATTTTCTCATTTTTTGAAACTGGAACTCCTGGAGGTCGGTGGGGATGCAGCATTTGCTCAGCGTTAGTAACCCAGTTGGGATGCCCTCATTATGTATAGAAGTTCTGGCGTTCTACTCCTAGCTCCTCTCCTGATTCCAGCTTTCTACTGATGATCAACCTGGGAGGCAGCAGGTGATAGCTCAAGTATTTGTGACCCTACCGCCTGTGTGGGAGAACTGACTAGGGTTCTGAACTTCAGCCTGGCCCAAGCCCTTGCTGGTGGGGGCATTTGAGTAGTGACCCAGTGGATGAGAGCTTTCCCACCTTTCTGTGTTCCTTTCTGCCACTCAAATAAATAAATAAATATTTAGAAAGTCAAATTCTGTATCTGTTGAACCACAGCTCCCCTTTTTCCCCTTCCCTAGGCTCTTGACAACTACCATTCCTTATACTTTCTATGAGTCTGACTACTTTAGATCCCTCATGTAAGTGGAATGGTGCAGTCTTTATATTTTTTTGAGTTTTCACTTAGCATGCCTTCAGATTTCATCCATTTTGTAACATAAGATAGAATGTGTTATTAAAGACTGAATAACTTTCCATTGTCTGGACATATAAAATTTTCTTGTCTTTCTGTCTGTTCATGGATATTTAGATTGTTCCCATCTCTGAACTATTGTGAATAATGCTATAATCAACATGAGTATGTGTGCTTTTCTCTCATCTGTTTCTGAGATGATAATGATAGTTATTGTACACTGCTTGATACTATTCCACAGATCTTAGATGCCTTCATCTTGTTTTTCTCCTTTTTTTTCTTTTTTGTAAAATCCCAATATTTTAAAATTTAAATTTGGGAATGAGTCTTCACATATGGTGATAGGGCTAGTGTTAATATACACATAATATATATACTTTAGAAAAATATTCACTCTTTGAGTGGGCAGTTATAAAAAGGTATCCCTTCTTGCTCCAGTATGGGTGTCTGATTTCAGTCCTCATGGTTCCTATTGGCTGTATACCTGCATATTATGTGTATAGCTGGGCACAGTGCATCTGTATCAAAAATTTGTAAGTGCTTTCTTTTAATGGATGAGAGAGACAAAATTTCTAAATTCATGCATAGCTACTGTTAACACCTTTTTTTGGTTTGTTTATAAAAATGAGGTTGATTTGTGCTATTATGTTTGTCTTGCTTCATTATAATTTAACATCTCACAGAAAGTCTATTAATGATGAATTTCTATAAAAATTTTTATGTATATTTTATTTATCAAACAGTCTGAGGGGCCATAAGGGAGTAGTGGTTGGAGATAATAAAACTAAGCTATTTTGTAGCTTTTGTGTTCTGTTGCTTTGCATACAAAAAGTACTGAAACATGTTGGTGGAAAGTTCAAATTTCTTAAGGAAAAGTAAATCTTAAATTTATAAAAGTGGTTTATCTGTAACTTCAGGAACAAGTTACCTTGTGAAGCAAGGTGTGGTATTATGAAAGAATTAACATTTTCTGATTTTTGTTTTATAGGTATACTGCAGCATCCAGATGGCACAGTTTTAAAACAGTTACAGCCACCTCCAAGGGGCCCAAGAGAGCTGGAATTCTATAATATGGTAAGTGGTGTAAGATTTTCTGTGTTCAGGGTGTTTTTCAACGTTTTCTGGTATTGACTCAAAATAAGAAATGTATTTGGAGGCTAGCATTGTGGCATAGCAGGCTGAGCCTCACTTGGAATGCTGCCATGCCATATGGGCATGCTTGCTCCACTTCAAATCCAGCTCCCTTGTAATGTGTATGGGAAAAGAGCAGAGGATGTCCCAAGTACTTGGGCCCCTGCTACTTACATGGAAGACCCGCTTCTGGCTCCTGGCTTAGGCCTGGTCCAGCTGTTCAGGTTGTGGCCATTTGGAGAGTGAACCAGTAGGTGGAAGATCTGTCTGTTTCTCTGTCTCTCCCTTTCTCTGTAACTCTCCCTTTCAAATAAGTCTGTGAAAAATATGTTTATTTAACAGCGTATCCTTGTTTACTATGTGCAACAGACAAAAACTTCATGAAATACAGTGCTTTAGAATGAGGTGCTAAAAATATATAGCTGTAAAAATATTCACAATATATGCATCTGATGCTTGACCACTTAATTATATGAAACAGACTCTAATATATTAACTGTTGGGAATTCAACACCCCATTTTCATCAATGGTCAGACCATCTAGACTAAAAAAAAAAACATCAAAATTAAACTACACTATAGGGGCCAGCACTGTGGCATATTGGGTAAAGCCACTCCACCCCCTGCGGTGGTGGCATCCCATGTGGTTACCAGGTCAAGACCCAGCTGCTCCACTTCCAGTCCAGCTCTTTGCTATGGCCTGGGAAAACAGTGGAAGATGGCCCAAGTCCTTGGGCCACTGCACCTACGTTGGAAACCTGGAAGAAGCTCCTGGTTCCTGGCTTAGGATCAGCCCAGCTCTGGCTATTGCACCCATTTGGGGAGTGGACCAGTGGTTGGAAGACCTCTCTCTCTCTCTCTGCCTCTCTGTAACTGTGTGTTTCAGACAAATAAATATACCTTAAAAAAAAAAACAAAACAAAACACAATGCTTGTCTTTATGTGATATAATCTAGTATTATCTGTTCTATGTGATTTCTTAAAGATTCTTCTTTGAAGCTGCTAAAATGATGACAATGTATAGATTTTTTTTTTTTTTTTTTTTGAAAAGTCCAGAGCTTCGCAGAGAGTTAGAAGGAGAGGCAGAGAGAAAGAGAGGTCTTCCATTTGCTGGTTCACTCTCCAACTGGCTGCAATGGCCGAAGCTGCGCTGATCCGAAGCTAGGAGCCAGGAGCCAGACATTCTTCTGGGTCTACCATGTGGGTACAGGGGCCCAAGGACTTGGACCATCTTCTACTGCTTTCCCAGGCCACAGCAGAGAGCTGGTTTGGAAGTGGAGTAGCCGGGACTCGAACTGGCATCCATATGGGATGCTGGCACTGTAGGCGGGGGCTTTACCTGCCATGCCACAGCGCCTGCCCCCAACAAAGTATGGATTTAACCTGCAGTTTGAAAAACACCTCATTGAGATGCTTTTTGTAGTTATCAGAAATGCTACATTAGATGTTTTTGCTATTTTAAGAATTTCAGAAAGTCTTCCATGTCCTGATGTGTGCTGTGCCTCTCCACAAAGAGAAAAGGGCTGTGCTTCACATCTCATGTACCGTGTGAGTGGGAATACTTTTTAGTTCATTCACAGTGTACTGTGATCACCACTTACACCAAAGCATTCTCATCACCCCTCAGGAAAACCTCTACTTGTTAAGCCATGTTGTAGTATTTCTCCCTCCCTCCAGCCCGTTAACTGTCAGCCTGCTATCTGTGGATTTTCCTATTCAGGGTGTTTCATATAAATGAGTCCTGCAATATGTGACCTTTGGCATTTGTTTAATAGAATGTTTTTAAGGTTCCTCTACTTTATGGCGTACATCAGTGCATCTTCTCTTTTGATGGCTGAGTTTCCTTATCCATTGAGCTGTTGATGGGCATTTAAATTGTTTTACCTTTTGGCTTTTGTTAATAGTGGTACTTTGAACATTCATGTTGAAGTTTTTGTTTGAATATTTATTTCCAATTCATTTGGATGTATTTTTAGGAATGTAATTGCTGGATCCTATAATAATACACTTAATTTTTTGAGAAACTATCAAACTGTGGCTACACAAAATGGCTACACCATTTTAAATTCCTACCAGTAGTGTATGAGAGTTCTCCACATCCTCACACATATTATTTTTTTCAATGACCACCCTCTTGAATATGAAATGTTATCTTATTATGACTTGTTTTGATTTTCATTTCTTTGATAGCTAATGATATTAAGCATCTTTTCATATACTTACTTGCTATTTTTGTATCTTCTGCAGAAAATGTCTATTCAGATATTTTGCCCATTTTTAGAGTTCTCATTTTTTAAGTTGCAGAGTTCTTTACATACTTATTCCTCTCAGATGCATGGTTTGGAATATTTTTCTGCGATACTGCAGGTTGTCTTTTATTTCCTTCCTTGCTTCTTCCCTCTCCTCCCCTCCCCTCGCCTCTCCTCTCTTCTCTTCTCTTTCCCTCTCTCTTCCTTCCTTCCTTTCTTCCTTCCTCCCTCCCTCCTTCCCTCCTCCTTCCCTTTCTTCCTTCCTTCCTTTCAACAGAAAGAGCTCTTCCATCTGCTGGTTCACCTCCCATATGGCTGCAAAGGTTGGAACTGGGCTGATCCTAAGCCAGGAGCCAGGAGCTTCTTCTGGATCTCCTGTGTAGATGTAGGGGCCAAAGTACTTGGACGATCCCTCTGCTGCCTTCCCAGGTGCATTAACAGGGAGCTGGATCAGAAGTGGGGCAGCTGAGGACCCTAACTGATGCACATAGGGAATGCTGACTTTACCCACTAAGCCACAGCACTAGCCCCAGCACGTTGTTTTTTCATGTTGTTGGTCATGTTCTTTGAAGCACAAGCTTCTAAAATTTTAATGAATTCTGTTTTATTTCTTTTCAGTTGCCTTTGCTCTTGGTATCCTGTTTAAGAAACTTTTGCCTAATCCAGTGTCATAACAATTTATACTTGTTTTCTTCTAAAAGTTTTATAGCTTTAGCCCTAAAATTTAGGCCTTTCATCTGTTTTTGTGTATGAATGAGGAAGGCATCCAACTTAATCCTTTGGATTTCTAGTCCTATCATAGTTTGTTGAGCTGACTATATTTTCCCACCCTGAATTATCTTAGCAGCAGTGTCTAAAATCAGTTGGCCATAAATATAAAGGAAAAATGCTTAAAGGAATTCTGTCTAGTATTGCATGAAGAAATGAATGAATTTGGAATTGAGAGGCAATAAATTGATAATCGGTACACTGTGCTTTATAGGCTTTCAAATTTATTCCATTAATCTAAATGTCTATCCTTTTTTTATTGATTACTTTAGCTGTATAGTGAGTTCTGAAATTTTAATGTAAGAATCCCCCCACTTTGTTCTTTTTCAGATTATTTTGGCTGTTAAAAAGGACTCGGTTTGAAACAAAATAATATTAGCATAAAATGAAAACTCTTCGTGTGCTGAAAAACTACTAACTACTCTTTTCAAGTTATCAGTTTATGGCCCTCCACAGCACAGTCCCATATTCACCCTTGTGACCTGGTGATAGAGTCAGTTGCTTTAAGCATTTCTCTCTCTTTTGGAGTGGGATAGGGCATATGCCGTCGCCATCGTCGTCGTCTTCTTCCTTTCCTTCTTCTTTTTTTTTTTTTTTTTTTTTTTTGACAGGCAGAGTAGACAGAGAGAGAGACAGAGAGAAAGGTCTTCATTTACTGTTGGTTCACCCTCCAATGGCCGTTGCGGCCGACGCACTGCAGCCAGTGCACCGCGCTGATCCGAAGCCAGGAGCCAGGTGCTTCTCCTGGTCTCCCATGCAGGTGCAGGGCCCAAGCACTTGGGCCATCCTCCATTGCACTTCCAGGCCACAGCAGAGAGCTGGCCTGGAAGAGGGGCAACTGGGACAGAATCCCGACCAGGACTAGAACCCCGTGTGCCGGCGCCGCAGGCAGAGGATTAGCCTAGTGAGCCACAGCACCAGGCACTTTTTTTTTTTTTTTTTAAAAAGATTGATTTATTGGAACCAGCACTGTGGTGGAGTGAGTAAAACTGCAGCCTACAATGCTGGCATCCCAGTTTGAGTCCTGGCTGTTCCACTTCCTATCCAGCTCCCTGCTAATGTGCCTGAGAAAGCAGTGGAAGATGCCCAATTCCTTGAGTCCTTTACCCACGTGGGAGACCGAGATGAAGCTGGCTCCTGGCTTTGGCATGGCCCAGCCCTGACCCTTGCAACCATTTGGGAAGTAAATCAGCAGATGGAAGATCTCTGTCTAGCTCTCTTTCTCTCTGCCTCTGCCTCTCCTTCTCTAACTCTGACTTTTAAATAAATAAGTAAATCTTAACAACAAGATTTATTGGAAAGAGGTCTTCTATCTGCTAGTTCACTCCCCACATGGCTGCAGCAGCTGGAGCTGGGCCGATTGGAAGCCAGGGGCCAGGATTTTCTTCCAGGTCTCTCACATGGGTGGAAGGGCCCAAGCACTTGGGCCGTCTTTCACTGCTCTCCCAGGCCACTACAGGGAGCTGGATCGGAAGAGGAGCAACTGGGGACTCAAACCAGAGCCCATATGGGATGTTGGAATCACAGGTGGAAGCTTAACCTATTATGCCACAGTACTGGCCCCTGTAAGCATTTCTCTTACAATGAGTGCAGTGTTTATCTCAGTAGAGAGTGCCAGAAGGGCACTGTGAGTTTAAGGTTTTTTTTTTTTTTTTTTTGCTGATTCCATCTGCTGCTGATTCCATCTTCTGCCCCATTGGTCAGAAGTGAATGGTTTTCTGGCATAACCACATATCTGCATGTGCAGATACTCAACAAGCTCAGAGATGAACATAGAGGGCATCCTGTCCACACTGGTACCCTGACTTATTTTTACATTTGCTTCTTAAGGGCATGTCTCTTGCCACATCCTTGGATGGACATCATATACTCCAGGCTTTCTGCCTACTTTGATTCTTGAATTTCCATTATGTGATCATGTCTCTGCCCACTGGCTATGTCTTACCTGTTCCCTGAATGGTTGCTTCATATGTGACTATTGAACATGGGCCAGCTTTGGGCATTGTGGACTTCTCATTTAGTGGTTACAATGAAAGCTTCCTTTTTTTGAAAAAAAAAGATTGATATCCTTGAAAGGCAAAGTTAGAGGGAGAGACAGAGGGAAGGAGAGAGGTCTTCTATCTGCTGTTTCACTCTCCAAATGGCTGGGGCTGATCCTGGAAATTCATCTTGCTCCCCGAGGTGGGTGGCAGTGGCTGAAGTTCTTTGACCATCTTCTGCTTTCCTACACACATTAGCAGGGAGCTGGATGGAGATGGAACAGCCAAGACTCAAACCCTGCACATAGGGAATGCCAATATATTTTCTGGGTGGTGTCTTAACTCACTGCACCACAATCCCAGCCCCATTGAGGACTACTTTCCAAGTTTGTCCTCCCTGGGGTATATTCCTTCAGCCATAGGGAATCTTTCAGAGCTCTATTTATATCTTTGTATTGTTCTTCTTCTTCTTCTTCTTCTTCTTCTTCTTCTTCTTCTTCTTCTTCTTCTTCTTTTTTTAAACAGGCAGAGTGGATAGTGAGAGACAGACAGACAGAGAGAAAGGTCTTCCTTTTTGCCGTTGGTTCACCCTCCAATGGCCGCTGCAGATGGCACATCTCGCTGCTCCGAAGCCAGGTGCTTCTCCTGGTCTCCCATGGGGTGCAGGGCCCAAGCACTTGGGCCATCCTCCACTGCCTTCCCGGGCCATAGCAGAGAGCTGGCTTGGAAGAGGGGCAACCGGGATAGAATCCAGCGCCCCAACCAGGACTAGAACCCAGTGTGCCGGTGCCGCAAGGCGGAGGATTAGCCTGTTAAGCCACGGCACCGGCCTGTATTGTTCTTCTATCAGTGCTTAATAATCTTTGTATTAAATATTCATTGCTTAACTCACTGTGTAGTTTTACCTTATTGCCCCTAACTTGATACTCATTCTGTATGGATAAAGTCATCAATTAAGGAATAACATGCAGTTATACAATTTATGGAATTCCTTTTGTGCATTCCAAAACACTTTATAATTTTAATTTGCCATATAATCCAAATGTATTTTAATAAAAAACTCAAATGCTTTCCAAATCTTCATGCTTACACTACTCTTATTTCTATACTAAAAATATGGTGCTGTTTACTTGTGGTAATTCTTTAGTCATTTGTCTAATGTCTAATTCTCAAGCTAATTACTATGGCTGCTGGACCTATAGTCAGTGATATTTAGTATTATCTATTTCAGTTTGGCATAGGCTTTTTGAGAGATCTCTGTATGATTTTGAAGATAATTCTTTTTTTTTTTTTTTAAGATTTATTTATTTATTTGAAAGGCAGAATTGCAGACAGAGGGAGGGAGAAAGAGGAAGAGATAGATCTTCCTTTTACTAGCTCACTCCTCAAATGGCAGCAATAGCCAGGTCTGGGTCAGGCCAAAGCCAGGAGCCTGGAATTCTGTCTGGGTCTGTCTCCCACATGGGTGGCAGGGGCGCAAGTACTTGGACCATTTTCTGCTGCTTTCCCAAGTGCATTAGCAGGGAACTGGATCAGAAGTGAAGTAGCAGGAAATTGAAGTGGGGCCCATACAGGATGCTGGAGTTGCAGGTGGCAACCTAATCTGCAATATACCACAATGCCAGCTCTAAAATAATTCTTAATTTGACTTATTTATAAGTAAATTGTACTCATTTATTATTGTCCTTTATATATTTTTTGTATTGGTTAGTATATTTTTACTTGCATTAAGTGTTACATGAATGGTAATTTTTCCCTTCATTGGAAGCTCTTTCCTAACATATTCTACATATATTATCTCACCCCATAAGAATCCTCTTGTGCCTTTTAAACAAATATATAAATATATCTTTAAATTTTTTTAAAGATTTATTTATTTGAAAGGCAGAGTTAACAGAGAAGCAGAGGCAGAGAGAGATCTTCTGCCCACTGATTCACTCCCCAAATGTCTGCAATGGCCAGGACTGAGCCAGGCAAAAGCCAGAGCTAGGAGATTCTTCTGCGTTTCCCACTTCGGTACAGGGGCCCAAGTACTTGGGCCATCTTCCTTTGCCTTCCCAGGCACATTAACAGGGAGCTGGATCAGAGGTGGAGCAGCCGGGACATCATTTGGCACCCATATGAGATGCTGATGCTGCAGGTGGCAGCTTTACCTGCTACACCACAGCATCAGACCCTAAGGAATCTTCTTAAATGTTGAGGCCACAAAATCAAATAAGATATCAGAAGGTTCATAGATTATAGTGGAAGGAATAGATGTGTGTATGCATTCTCTATGGCTGCCATAAAACAAAATACTAGACTGATGGTCCTGAACAACAGAAATTTGTTTTTTCACGTTACTAGAGGCTACACGTCCAAGATATGGTGTTGCCAGGGTCAGTTTCTTTTAAAACCCTCTCTGCTTGGCTTTTAGATGGCTATTTTCCCTGTTATCTTTACATAATCTTTCCTCTGAATATGTTTATGTCCTCATTTATTCTAATGAGAACATCAGTCATCAGCCCAAGGGTCACCCTATCTCCAAATACGCTTAGAAGTACCAAGGATTAGGACATAGGACTTTTGGTGGAACACAGTTCAGCCCGTTGCAATACGTTGGTTCTCTCCAAAGTGAAGATTTGTTTTCTTTGCATTTCTGGGAGGTGAGCTTGCCTTGGGGCATAGACTTTGGAATGAAACAGATCTGTGTCTTGATTTCAGTCCCACCATTATACCTTATACCCCGCTGGAGGTGTTAACTGTGAGTTGTAATGAGATTTAGGTGATAGCCTGTGATCCACGTAGGATGTTTCAGTCACAGTGCCATTTTCTTATTCTGGTCAGTGCGGACCGTTTCTTACTCACTTAGTTATTTTTTCAGGGTTGTTTTTCTGGAGATAGTAACTTTAATTTTCTTTCCCTTTTAGATTTGAAATTAAGTTTCTGGTAAAATAAAATTATAGTTTTCCCAGGGAATTTGTTGTAGTGAGACTTGACCTGTATAGTATTCTACCTTGTATAAATTCATTAACAATTTTAGACCTTACCATAAAGCAAGGAACTTCCCTATTTCCCAGTTTAAGAATAATCTAATCTATTGACTTGTCAGCCTGAAGCATATCTAAATGAGTAGACTTAAAAACCATTAAGCTTGTAAGAAATTATAATTCTGAGGACAAATGGGATGCAGATGTATTGTATCTGGGAAACTAAGTCATAAACTTAGCTCTTAGAGGTTTTTCTTTTGTCTTTTATATAATGAGAATGGGTGGGCATAGATCCATTCAGACAGCTATACATGGTATATTTTAAATAGTCTTGACTTAAAGTAGTCTTATTCTAAATGTACTTATTCATGTCAAGGGATTGTAGGTTTTGATTTGCAAATGTGATCACATTCTATGTATATTCTCTATTCTAACTTTAGGAAAGACTGATGTCAAGTATGTCCAATTTCATTTCACATCAGAAAGGCAAAATATAGTATAATTGTTTAGAATTCTGACAGTTTTTTCTCTCAGTTTCACTGCTTAGTATTTGTATGACTTCGAGTGAATTAAATACTATCTAAACCTCATTTCATTATAATAACTGCTATAACAATAGCTGAACATGATAAGACTTATTCCAGGTCACAATCCCAACACAAAGCAATGATATATCTGCAGTGTTAAATAGACAAGTGACTCTGATTTGATCATGACATTTCATGTACATGTATTGAGTTGCTGAACAGTATCCTCAAATATGTACAATTACTATGTGTTGATTTAAAAAAATACACAAGGGGTGATGTTCTGACACAATGAGTTGATAATGCCACTTATGATGCCAGCATCCCATGTTGGAATGCTGATTCAAGTCTCAGCTTATCTGTGACACCCCCAAAGAACACAGTACTAGATTGTGAAGATGAATAGATTGAAGAAATGCCAGAAATGGAATTCAAAATTTGATCATAGAATTACTTAAAAGTACAGAAGCAAATGCACAAACTAATGAAATCCGTGAGAAAATTTCTCACACAAAATTGAGATCTTAAATCAGGGGCCGCCACTATGGTATAGTGGATAAAGCCACCACTTGTGGTGCTGGCATCCCATATGGCGCCAGTTTGTGTCCTGGCTGCTCCTCTTCCAATCCAGCTCTCTGCTATGGCCTTGGAAAGCAGTAGAAAATGGCCCACGTCCTTGGGCCCCTGCACCAGTGTGGGAGACCCAGGGGAAGCTCCTGGCTCCTGGCTTCAGATCAGCTCAGCTCCAGCCGTTGCAGCCAACTGGGGAGTGAACCAGCTGATGGAAGACCTCTCTCTCTCTCTCTCTCTCTCTCTTTCTGCCTCTCCTTCTCTCTCTGTCTAATGCTGACCTTCAAATAAATAAATAAATATTTTAAAAAGGAGAGAAATCGGGGCCGGCGCTATGGTACAGCAGGTTAACTCCCTGGCCTGAAGCGCCGGCATTGCATATGGGCTCCAGCTTGAGACCCAGCTGCTCCACTTCCGATCCAGCTCTCTGCAGTGGCCTGGAAAACAATAGAAGATGGCCCAAGCCCTTGGGCCCCTGCACCCACATGGGAGACATGGAAGATGCTCCTAGCTTCTGGCTTTGGATCGGCGCAGCTCTTGCCGTTGCAGCCAATTGGGGAGTGAACCAGCAGATGGAAGGCCTCTCTCTCTCTCTCTCTCTCTCTCTCTCTCTCTCTCTCTCTGCTTCTCTCTCTGTGTAACTCTAACTTTCAAATCAATAAATCTTTTTAAAAAAAAGAGAAATCAAAATGAAATCTTAAAAATGCAGAATTCAATAGAACAAATAAAAAATTCAGTGGAAAGCCTTAACAACAGAATCAGTGAAAAATGGGAAAGAATATCTGCATTAGCAGACAAATGGCAGGAAATTATATAGTCAGACTGAAAACAATAAGAAGTTAGAAAATTAAAAACACTTTTGAGAATCTACAGGATACTAAAAGACATACAACATATGGGTTCTAGGAGTTTCTGAAGGTGTAGAAAGAGGGAAAGGATTAGAAGGCTTTTTTAATGAAATAATAACTTCCCTAATTTGGAGAAAGAAAGAGACGTCCAAGTACAGGAAGCACATAGAACTCCTAATAGACATGACCAGAAAAGATCTTCATCATGATACATTGTAATAAAACTCTTCACAGTAAAACATAAAGAAAAGATTCTAAAATGTGCAGGAGAGAAATGCCAGATAACTTTCAGAGTGCACTTCTTATCACTTCTTACCCTACAGGGTAAGAGAGAATGGTGAGATATATTCTAAATCCTTTTTTTCCCATATATTTCAAATCTTAAAATAAAAAAATGGTCAACCCAGAATACTGTAACCTGCAAAGCTCTCATTTATGAATGAAGGCGAAATAAAGCCCTTCCAAAACAAACAGAAATTGAAAGAATTTGTCACCACTTATCCAGTGTTGCAAAAGATGCTTAAGGATGTGCTGCACACAGAAGCACAGAAATATGGTCATCCCTATGACAGAAGGTAAATGCAGAAAATCTCCCAGTAAAAGTGTAAAGGAAATCCAGAGTAAAAAAATAGGAATATTTATGGAAAAATGGCAGGGCAAAGTCATTACTTATCAATGGTCACCTTGAATGTAAATGGTCTCAACTCACCAGTTAAAAGACACAGACTGGCTGAATGGATTCAAAAAACAAAACAAACCCATCAGTTTGCTGCATACAAGAAGCACATCTCACCAACAAAGATGAATGCAGACTGAAAGTGAAAGGATGGGAAAAGATATTCCAAGCTAACAGAAAACAAAAAAGAGCTGGTGAAGCCATCCTAATTTCAGACAAAATAGACTTTAACAGAAAAACTGTTAAAAGAGACAAAGAAGGACACTATGTAATGATTAAGGTATCAATTCAACAGGAAGATGTAACTATTATAAATGTATATGTACCTAATTATAGGGCACCTGGCTATTTAAAAGAAATTTAAAGGGACCTAAAGGAACACATAGATTCAAATGCAGTAGTAATGAGGGACTTCAGTACCCCACTTTCAGCAATGGACAGATCAACCAGAAAGAAAATCAGCAAGGAAACAACAGAATTAATTGACACTATAGGCCAAATGGACCTAACAGATATTTACAGAACTTTCCATCCTACAGCCACAGGATACACATTTTTCTCATCAGTGCATGGAACTTTTTCTAGGATAGACTACGTGCTAAGATATAAAGCAGGTCTCAGTAAATTCAAAAAAATCAAAATCATACCATGCATATTCTTCGATCAAAATGCATTGAAGCTGGAAATAAGCAACTCGGGAATCTCAAGAACATATGCAAATACATGGAGACTGAACAGCATGCTCCTGGAATGAACAGTGGGCCACAGAAAAAATCAAAAGAGAATTCAAAAAATTTCTGGAAACAAATGAAGACAACAGTACAACATATCAAAACATATGGGGTACAGCAAAAGCAATGTTAAGAGTAAAGTCTTAGCAATTAGTGCCTACATAAAGAAATTAGAAAGCATAAAATAAATGAGCTATCAGTGCATCTCAAGGATCTAGAAAAACAATAGAAAACAAAACTGGAAACTAGTAGGAGAAAAGAAATAATTAGAGAAGAAATCACCAAAATTGAAACCGGAAAAACAGTACAAAAGATCAGCAAAGTGAAGAGCTGGCATTTTGAAAAAATAAACAAAATTGACACACCATTGGCCCAACTAACCAAAAAAAGGAGAGAAGACCCAAATTAATAAAATTAGAGATGAAAAAGGAAATGTAACAACAGACACCACAGAAATAAAAAGGGTCATCAGAAATTACTACAAAGAGCTGTATGCCAACAAACTGGGAAACCTAGAAGAAATGGATCATTTCCTGACATATACAAGCTACCTAAATTGAACCATGAAGACACAGAAAACCTAAACAGACTCATAACCAAGGTAGAAATGGAATTAGTAATAAGGACCCTCCCAACAAAGAAAAGCCCAGACTGGATGGCCTCACCGCTGAATTCTATCAGACATTTAAAGAACTAACTATAATTCTCAAACTATTCAAAATAATTGAAAGGGAGGCAATCCTCCCAAATTCTTTCTATGGAGCCAACATCACCTTGATTCCTGAACTTGAAAAAGATGCAACAGAGAAAGAGATCTACAGACCAATTTCCCCAATGAACAGACGCAAACATTCTCAACAAAATTCTAGCCAGTCGAATCCAACAATGTGTCAGATCATTCACCTGGTATGCAGGGATGGTTCAACATTAACAAATCAATCAATGTGATACATCACATTAACAAACTGAAGAACAAAAACCATATGATTATCTCATTAGATGCAGAGAAAGCATTTGATAAAATACAACACCCTTTCATGATGAATACTCTAAGCAAATTGAGTATAGAAGGAATATTCCTCAACACTACCAAGGCAATTTTTGACAAACCCACAGCCAACATCCTATTGAATGGCAGATAAATTGGAAGCATTCCCACTGAGATCCGGAATTAGACAGGGATGCCCACTCTCACCGTTGCTATTCACTATAGTTTTAAAAGTTTTAGCCAGAGCCATTACGCAAGAAAAAGAAATCAAAGGGATTCAAATTGGGAAAGAGGAATTCAAGCTATCCCTATTTGCAGATGACATGATTCTATATATAGGTGATCTAAGACTATACTAAGAGATTATTGGATCTCATTGAAGAGTTTGGTAAAGTAGCAACATGTAAAATTGGTACACAAAAATCAACAGCCTTTGTATACATAGACAATGCCAAAGCTGAGAAAAACTTTGGAGATCAATCCCATTGACAGTAGCTACAAAAAAAAGTCAAATGCCTTGGAATAAATTTAACCAAGTATATCAAAACTCTCCACGATGAGAATTACAAAACGTTAAAGAAATAGAAGAAGATGCAAAAAAAAAAAAGGGAAACTTTTCCGTATTCATGGGATTGGTAGAATCAATATTATCAAAGTGTCCATTCTTCCAAAAGCAAGTTATAGATTCAACACAATACCAATCAAAATACCAAGGATATTCTCAGATACAGAAAAAATTATGCTGAAATTCATCAGGAGACTCCGAATAGCCAAAGCAATCTTATACCACAGAAACAAAGCTGGAGGCATCACAATACCAGATTTCATGACAAACTACAAGAAAGTTTTAACCAAACCAGCCTAATACTGGTACCAAAACAGATGGATAGTCTACTGGAACAGGATAGAAACTCCAGAAATCAATCTAAGCATATATATATATATATATATATATATATAACCAATTTGTCTTTGACAAAGGAGCTAAAGCAGTCCCTGGAATAGTGACAGTCTCTTCAGCAAATGGTGCTGGAAAAACTGGATTTCCACATGCAGAAGTATGAAACAAGACCCATACCTTTCACAGAAATCCACTAAAATGGATTAAAGACCTAACTCTATGACCTGATGTCATCAAATTATTAGAGAACATTGGGGAAACTCTGTAAGACATTGAGGTAGACAAAGAGTTCATGGAAAAGACCCCAGAGGCATAGGCAATCAAAGCCAAAATTAGCAACAGGGATTACATCAAATTGAGAAGCTTCTGTACTATAAAAGAAACACTCAGGAAGGTGAAGAAGCAACTAAAAAAATGAGAGAAATTAATTGCAAACCATACAACTGATAAAGGATTAATAATCAGAATGTATAAAGAGATCAAGAAACTCCACAACAACAAAACTAACAACCCAGTTAAGAAATGGGCCAAGAACTTAAACAGACATTTTTCTTTTTTTTTTTTTTTCTTTTCCAAAAGCACTGTTTTTATTTATACAGACTCGTAACCACTTCAGTGGCAAGAGGAGTGGGAGAGGTTCCTTTTTCAATCTAGGGGCCTCCATAATGTTGGTACGGTGTTACCAAACACACAGGCAAGTGGCATCATGGATCTGGTAAGCTAATGACAATGTTTAGTCTCTCTCGGCTAGAGCAACAAGGTGAGCATCAATCTCTGCTTCTGTTAGAATCCAGAATTTAGGATTTTCAACTGTAACTACTCCAACTTCTATTTCTGAAGGTTTGAAATCAATTGATAGGACAGTAGACAGGCATGTAATTGCAGTTTCCACTGTCTGTTCAAAGGTCCAATCAAATTTCTTTTTCACTTTTTTTTCAAGGAAGCTGGTTGACTCTGTTTAACTCCTTCTGCAGTGGCTTTGAACCCACAGTAGTAACCCGCAGGATCACATTTGTACACCTGAGGGCCCTGTTCTTCATCTATGCCAATTAAAGTCATACAACAACCAAGTGGCCTCATTTCAGCATTCTGTGTATAGACCTGAGAAATATCAGCAATTCTTTTACACAGCATGTCCACAGGAATCTCATAGCCATACTTGTATTTCCAATTAGCTGCCTCATAGCGTGCCCTCTGTACCTGGGATCTGCTGTCAGCTGTCATTCCTGTTATCACACAGCCAATATTTTCAGTTATCTTAAATAAGTGAGTCTCTGTGCTGGAGTCCAACAATTTGTCAGGGACTTTCTTCTGTGTGACAATTACTGCACAGTCTTTCCCTCTGACAGCTACCAATGTAAGGCCACCCTGGTTAATAGCCTTAAAAGCATATTCTTCTTGGTAGAGCCGACCCTCGGGTGAAAATATAGTAATGTGGCGGTCAAAGCCAGCGCTGGAACCACGGGACATGTTGGTGAATCTACCACTTCAAGCACACTCCCGGGCCCCGGTAGCTCCTACACCAAGCGTACAAGCCCCTCCTGGAAGCGACAGTGTAAACAGACATTTTTCAAAAGAGGAAATCCAAATAGCCACATACACATGAAAAAATGCTCAGGATCAGTAGCTGTCAGGGAAATGCAAATCAAAACCACAGTGAGGTCTCACCTCACCTCTGTTAGAATGGCTTTCATACAGAAAACAACAAACAACAAATGCTGGGGAGGATGTTGGGAAAAAGGTACCCTAATCCACTGTAGGTGGCAATGTAAACTGGTAAAGCCACTATGGAAGACAGTATGGAGATATCTCAGAAATCTGAACTTAGACCTACCATGTGACCCAGACATCCCACTCCTGGGAATTTAGCCAAGAGAAATGAAATCAGCATATGAAAGAGTTATCTGCAGCCCAATGTTTATTGCATTCAATTCACAATAGCTAATACATGGAATCAACCCTAATGCCTGTTAACTGAAGACTGAATAAAGAAATTGTGGGGTATTTACACCATGAAATACTGCACAACAGTTAAAAAAGAAAAGCCAGTGCCACGGCTCACTAGGCTAATCCTCCGCCTGTCCTGGTCAGGGCACCGATCCTGTCCCGGTTGCCCCTCCTCCAGTCCAGCTCTCTGCTGTGGCCCGGGAGTGCAGTGGAGGATGGCCCAAGTGCTTGGGCCCTGCACCCCATGGGAGACCAGGAGAAGCACCTGGCTCCTGCCATCGGATCAGCGCTGGCCGCAGTGCGCTGGCCGCAGCGGCCACTGGAGGGTGAACCAACGGCAAAAAGGAAGACCTTTCTCTCTGTCTCTCTCTCTCATTGTCCACTCTGCCTGTCAAAAATAATAAAAAAAAAAAAAAGAAAGAAAGAAATCCAGTCTTTTGCAACAAAATGGATGAATCTGGAAAGTGTCATACTTAGTGAAATGAGGCAGTCCCAAAAGGACAAATACCATATATTTTCCGTGACCTGTGATAGCTAATAGAGAACCTAAAAGGCAGTCTGTAGAAGTGAAATTGACACTTGAGAAGCAGTGACTTGAACAGCCCTTGTCTTGACTGTTTAGAGTTTGTTTTTCATTTTATTTGTTGAGTACTTAACTTAGAGTTAATCATTTGTGTATAAAGTCAGTTGAAAATAGATGTTAGTAGAAAATAGACTGGGAGTAAGGGAATAAAAGATGAAGGAGAAGAGGGGTGGGAGGGTGGGCACAGTGGGAATAATCACCATGTTCCTAAAGTTGTAATTATGAAGTGTATGAAATTTGTAACTGTAAAGCTGTATAGTTCTGCTTACATTCCCATGGACTTATAAGGGTACAGTTAAAAATTTGTCATGGAATCCCAAGTCCCCTTAAGCTGGGTGGTAAATGTAGCATTTTAAGTGTTAAAGTGTGGCCAGCGCCATGGCTTAACAGGCTAATCCTCTGCCTTGTGGCGCCGGCACACCGGGTTCTAGTCCCGGTTGGGGCGCCGGATTCTATCCCGGTTGCCCCTCTTCCAGGCCAGCTCTCTGCTATGGCCTGGGAAGGCAGTGGAGGATGGCCCAAGTGCTTGGGCCCTTCACCCGCATGGGAGACCAGGAGAAGCACCTGGCTCCTGCCTTCGGATCAGCAAGATGCGCTGGCCGCAGCGGCTATTGGAGGGTGAACCAACGGCAAAGGAAGACCTTTCTCTCTGTCTCTCTCTCTCTCTCACTATCCACTCTGCCTGTCCAAAAAAAAAAAAAAAAAAAAAAAGGTGTTAAAGTGATCATATGGGTAAGATTAAGTGGTAAAGTGATCATATATATAGGATTAAATGGTAAAGGGTAAAGTGAACATATAAATAGAATTAAGTGTCTGGTATTAATAATAGATAGAATTAAAAAGGAGTGAATGCACCAACATGGGAAGAAGTCCACACAGCAGACCCAGAATGACAGTTGCTTTAAGTAGCCTCTGACCTCAGAATCAGCTCTTAAGGCATTCTATTCTTGCTGAAAATCCCACATGGAAACCCAAGACACAGTGGCAAAATATGTCCTACATGAAGGACATCGGTGAGTGAGACCCCAGTAGAAAGACATGGTCATCACATTAGGAAGTACTTTGCTAATGGCCTTGTCTAAATACTGACAGAGTTTGTGGATTCAAAAGGCTTCCCTAGCCTAGGCAGCTCATGTCAGGAGCTTCGGGTGATCACTGACATCATACATGAGTGTGAATTGTTAAATTAACAACAGGAGTCACTGTGCACTAACTTCTCATGCAGGACCTCTGTCCTCAAAGAGAGTTAACAATAAAACGTGTTTTCACAGATTTATTTCGTTTTAGCATTAAGTGGAGGGTATTCTTATGTCTCTTGAGTTTTAGTTATGCCAAAATCCAGCTGCATTGCTTGTTTTCTTAGGTGCTTCCTTAATTAATGATAAAACTCATTCTCAAGGAATTACTTTCTTTTAATATATAAAGTAGGGGATATTCTTATGTCTCAAGTTATAGTCATGTCTAAGTGCTTGCAAAAGGTATATTGTTCTTGGGTGCTTCTTTAAAGTTTATTAAGTTTCTAGAAAACAAATGAAATCAACTTTGAGATGCAATGACTTTGAATAGCCCTTGGGTCAATTTTTGAGAGACAGTTTTTTTTTGTGTGTGTATGTTAATTGTTGATCTCTTAGTATAGAGTAGGTCTTCTGTGTATAAAGTTAATTGAAAATGGATCTTAGTGCAAAATGGGACTGAGAATGGAAGAGGAAGGAGGAAGGAGGGAGAGTGCAGGTATGGTGGGCAGAATCATTATATTTCTAAAGTTATACTTAATGAAATGCATGAAGTTTATATTCCTCAAATAAAATGTTTTTTTGGGAAAAAATAAATAAAATATATTTTAATACAAATAAAATAAATTTTTACCAAACATTAATAGATCAGATTTTACTATTCTGTGTGCCTAATTGCTATTGCTATCCAATGTATTTTCATTTTTAAAAAAACATTTTTATTGATTTAATTTTATTTGCAATGCAGAGAAAAAGAGGAATCTTCCACCCACTGGTTCACTCTCCAGATGCATACAACAGCAGGAGTCTGGAACTCCATCTTAGTCTTCTTTTGTGAGTAGTAGGGACCCAAGTACTTGAGTCATAGCACCTGTTCCCACCTAGGGTGCACATTAGCAGGAAGCAGAGAAACTGGGACTTGAACTCACGTGGGATGTGAGTGTCCTGAGTTGCATCTTAACTGCTGCACCAAATGCCTGCCCCTTTGGTTTGTTTTTGTTCATTTATAGTAAAAAAATTTTCTTTTTGGAGCCAGTACTGTGGTGCATTGGGTTAAAACCCTGGCCTGCAGTGCCGATATCATGGTTGCTGGTTTGTGTCCCAGCTGCTCCACTTCTGATCCACCTCTTTGCCAATGCGCCTGAGGAAGCAGTGGAGGATGGCCCAAGTCCTTGGGCCCCTGCACCCACATGGGAGACTCGGAAGGAGCTCCTTGCTGCTGGCTTCAGATCAGCTCAGCTCCAGCTGTTGTGGCCATTTGGGGAGTGAACTAGAGGATGGAAAACCCCTCTCCCCCTCCCCCTCTCTCTCCCCCTCTCCTTCCCCCTCCTTCTGTCTCTATCTCTCCCTCTCCCTCTCTCTCCCCCACTCTCCCCCTCCCTCCCTCCCTCCCTCTGTCTCTATCTCTCTCTGTAACTCTGTTTCAAAAAAATAAATCTTTACAAAATAAAAATAAAATTTTCTTTATAACTTTTACTCATTTTGCCCTTGGTTTATTTTTCTTACTGAAATATGGAACTGTAAATTACTTTTAAGAGAATCCATGGTGGTTTTTTGTTTGTTTTAGAATGCTTTTATTTAATGAATATAAATTTCATAGGGTACAGCTTTAGGGTTATTGTGGTGAGAATCCATGTTTTGACTGTATTGAATCATCTTCATGACATTTATCTCCATTTATTCTTTGATGTTTATTTTATTGAACACATGCAGAACCTTTGCTAGATACTCCTGTAATGCTTTACCAATATCAGTTCACAACAACATGCAAATTAAATACTGTTGTCCCCATTTTATAGATGTACACACCAAAGTGCAACTAGTTTAAGTACTTTGACTGAGATTAATAAATGGTGGCCCCAGGATTTGAATGTAGGCAGTCTGACTCTAGAATCTGCACTTTAAGCTACTGTATGCTGCTGCCTTTTTGAAGAAAGTATTTACTCTATAAAAGTCTTCTACATAGATTGTTGTATTCCTTCTAAGTATCTTAGTTTCATTGTATATTATATTTGTTTATAATTAAGTTTCCCAGTGATTGCCAGTATATAAGAATAAACATATTTTTATAGTATTTTTATATTAGCAGTCTAATTTGAAAGAGTTACAGAGAGAGAAGGAGAGTCAGAGAGAGAGCGCGAAAGTGAGAGGTCTTCCATTCGATGGTTCACTCCCCAACTGGCTGCAACGGCTGAAGCTGTGCTGATCTGGAGCCAGGAGCTTCTTCTGGGCCTCCCACGCAGATGCAGAGGCCCAAGGACTTAGGAGGCCATTTTCTATTGCTTTTCTGGGCCATAACAGAGAGCTGGATCAGAAGTGTAGAGCAGCTAGGTCTCGAACTGGCGCCTGTATGGGATGCTGGTGCTGCAGGCCAGGGCGTTAATAAATCTTTAAAAAAGGATTTATTTATTTTTTTTATTTGAAAGGCAGAGTTATAGAGAGAGACAGGGAGAGACAGATCTTTCATCCATTGGTTCACTCCCCAAATGGCTGCAATGGCTAGGGCTAAGCCAAGCTAAAGCAGGAGCCAGGAGCTTCTTTTGGGTCTCCCACCTGGATGCAGGGACCCAAGCACTTGGGCCATCTTCCACTGCTTTCCCAGGTGTGCTAGCAGGAGCTGGATTGGAACTGGAGCAGCCAGGACTTGAACCTGCTCCCAATGGCAAGCGGGAGTGGTCTCCACTGATACAGTTAATTCAAGTCAGCCTCTAGGGTGGAGAAGAATAGTAGAAGAGAAAGGAAAAGAGAAGAAACTTTTTTTTTTTTTTTTTAGGATTTGGAGGAGAGTGAAGTTACAGAGAGAGATCTTCCATCCACTGATTTACTCCGCAAATGGCAGCAACTGCCAGAGCTGTGCCAGGCCAAAGTCAGGAGCCTGGAATTCCATCCTTGTCTTCCACATGGGTAGCAGAGGTTCAAGAACTTGGGGGATTATCTGCCACCTTCGCAGGCACATTAGCAGAGAGCTGGATCAGAAGCTAAGCAACCTGGATTCAAACAGTTGCTTATGAAATACTGGCATTGCAGGTGGCCTTAACCTGCTGCCCCACAACACTGGCCCCTGAAGTAGTCGATTATGTTTTTTATTTGGAATTACCCACTTGACAGAATTCTTCGTAATATTTTGTTGTTGCTATTTCTGCTAAATCTAATTATCGTTCCCTTTTCTTTCCTGTTTTTATTTGCCGCTTCCCTGTTTTTCTCATTCAGCCTGCATGCCAGCATTCTTGAAGTGTTGTAGTGGTTGGGGAAGGGAAAAGGAAGTCAAAGTTTTCACTATTCAGTTTTAAAAAATTTTTTTAAATTTATTATCCATGTTTTAGTATAGTAACTCTGTCCTCAGGTCTGCTTTGTCCCTGAGCTCAGGGGTCCTTTCAAAGGTTCATGTCCTCATAATGAACCACTGTGAAGCCCAAACATCTTCAGGATTTGTTGATTGTCCAAATCTCATACCCCCTGGAATTCTACTATGCATTTAAGAAAATATTTGTTATATTCTTTTTTTAAAGATTTATTTATTTATTTGAAAGAGTTACACAGAGAAGGAGAGGCGGCGGGGGGGGGTGCCTTCCATCCGCTAGTTCACTCCCTAATTGTCCGCAGTGGCCAGAGCTGTGCCAATCTGAAGCCAGGAGCTTCTTCTGGGTCTCCCACACGGATGCAGGGGCTCAGAACTTCAGCCATCTTCTACTGCTTTCCCAGGCCATAGCAGAGAGATGGATAGGAAATGGAACATCCGGGACTTGAACCGGCAACCATATGGGATGCTGGCACTGCGGGCGGCAGCTTAACCACCATGCCACAGCGCTGGCCTCTATTGTTCTCTTTTTATTTTTATTATTCTTATACCTTTATGGAAAGGCTTTTAGATTACTGCAACATGACAGACAATATAAATACCAGTACTGTTAGTTTTTAAAGAAAGATTTATTTTATTTGAAAGAAATCTTCCATCTGCTGGTTCATTCCCCAAATGGCCCCAATGGCTAAGGCTGGGACAGGCCAAGGCCAAGAACCAGGAATTCCATTGGAGCCTCCCACATGGGTGGCAGGGACTCAAGTACTTGCACCATCGCTTCCTATTTTCCCACGTTCTTTAGCTGGAAGCTGGATCAAAAGCGGAGTAGCTGAGAACTGAACTAGTGTTTCCGTATGGAATTCTGGCTTTGTAAGATATGGCTAATCTACTGTGCCACAATGCTAACAGCAGTCCTGTTACTTTAAAAAAAAAAAAAATTTAGAAGTGAGTGTTAGCACAGCAGTTAAGATGCCACTTGGGATATCTGCATCCTGTATTTGAATGCTTGGTTGAGTCTTGGCTTTGTTTAAATCCAGCTTCCTGTTAATAGCACACCCTGGGAGACAGCAGGTGATGGCTCTAGTATTTCGGTCCTTGCCACCTGTATGAGAGACCCAAAATATGTTCTCAGCTCCTGGCTTTAGCCTGACTCACCCTGGTTAATGTGGACATTTGGGGAATGAGCCAGTGATTGCAAGATCTCTTTCTCTGTCACTGTCTTTTAAATAAAATGAAAACTTTTTAATTGAAAATACATATATTTTACAGTTTATTTATTTATTTGAAATGCAGAGTGACAGAGAGAGAGAGAGAGGAAGAGACAGAGAGATTTCCACCCACTGGTTTTCTCTCCAAATGGCCACAGTGGCCGGGGCTGTGCCAGGCTGAAGCCAGCAGTCAGGAGATTCTTCTGGGTCTCCTGTGTAGGTGCAGGAGCCCAAGATCTTGGACCGTCCTTTGCTGCTTTCCCAGACACATAAGCAGGGAGCTGGATTGGAAGCAGAAGCAGCAAGGGACTTGAATCAGTGCCCATGTGGGAGGTCAGCACCGCATCCGGCTGCTTAACTTGCTACCCCACAGCACCCCTCCCCCAAGTGGTGTCTTAACTGTTATGCCAAATATCTACCCCACAAGTCACCTTTTTTTAAAAGATTTATGTATTTGAAAGAGTTACACAGAGAAATATGGAAAGGGAGGGAGGGAGGAAGGGATGGAGAAGGGTGGGGGAGGTCTTCCATCTACTGGTTCACTCCCCAATTAGCTGTAATAGCCGGAGCTGCGCTGATCCGAAGCCAGGAGCCAGGAGCTTCTTCCAGGTCTCCCACGCAAGTGCAGGTTCCCAAGGCCTTGGGCCATCTTCTACTGCTTTCCCAGGCCACAGCAGAGATCTAGATCGGAAGTGGAGTGGCTGGGACTTGAACCAGCGCCCATATGGGATGCTGGCACTGCAGGCAGCAGCTTTACCCACTGTACCACAGTGCTGTTCTCCCCACAAGTCATTTTTAAAACAAAAATATTTTGTTTCCTTTATGGGAATAAAACTAGAACGTGGTTCCAGGATATCTAGAATTTTCTAGCATCTTTTAGACTCATTAGTGGTTATAAATCAAGGAATTAAGTGTGCAAAAATTAAACTTACTATGTTGAAGGTAATATTTTAAAAAAGGTGAAAATTACAGTTCCCTGTGATTTAGATTTAAATAAATTTAAACATTTATTTAACTTAATATATTTAATGAGGAAATTAGGCAGATGTTACAACTGTTTTTTTTAAAATATTTATTTACTTATTTGAAAGGCAGAGATACAGAGAGGAGAGACTAAGAGAGACAGAGAGAGATCTCCCATCCTCTGTTTGACTCCCGAAATGGCCACAACAGCCGGGGCTGGGCCAGGAGCCAGGAGCTTCTTCCATGTCTCCCAGGGACCCAAGTAGTTGGGCTGTCTTCCGCTGCTTTCCCAGGTGCATTAGCAGGGAGCTGGATTGAAGTGGAGCAACCAGTGTGGGATGCTGACACTGCAGGCAGAAGCTTAACCTTCTACACCACAGAGCTGGCTCTGTTACAGTTGTTTTAAAAGAGAAGAGAAGGAAGCACAAATTTATATGGAATAAAAAGATGATATGAATTTAGATTTGTATACAAAGTTCTCCTCTTTCCTTGGAGTATGGAAGGAAGTCACCTGCATCTCCTATGGCCAGAATTATTTGCATGTCTAGAGACAAGAATTATTTTGCATTTGTTATCACTTATTGCAACTTTCACAGTTGTAAAACAGTTCAAGGACAGTGAAAGCCTGGAATTAGATAGCCAAAGGAGTGTTCTGCAGATAATACATATTTCTTTTTTTTTTTTTACAAGAGAGAGTCATCTCTTTTACTTAATTCAAATTTACTTCCAGCTGAAAACTTATACCACATGAACAGTGACTCAGTTCTGTTGTTGAGAAATGTGTAGGGCTATTAAATAGAATGTTATGAGAAACTAACAAGTGTTATATTTTTGTTCCAGGTGTATGCTGCTGATTGTAGTGACAGTGTTCTTCTAGAACTGCGAAAATATTTGCCAAAATATTATGGCATTTGGTCACCTCCCACTGCACCAAATGGTAATGTTCTCTTAAAAACCTTCATTTTTAGTTGTAATTCAGGAAAGTAGGTTTTTCAAAAGGCTTTATGTAAAACTAAACTAATTGGGCATTATGAAAATACAGAATACATATTTTCTATCCTTTGTCTACTAAGCAGAACAATATGTTTGCTTTTCATTTGCGTTTTCAATAATAAAAAAAAAAAAAAACAAGAAAACTGTTTTTTCTCCATGACTCCATCCCTGTTTCTTAATGTAGACCTTTATCCCTCACCTCCAGGCTTTAAATTGCAGCCTTCTGAAAAACACTGGTCAAAGTTTCATGGAGGGGAAAGTGATCTATATAAAGGACACAGGATTTTTCTTTTAACATAGTTAATGCTTGAAGCAGTATTTGCCCCTTAAAGACCTTTGCCAGAGCAGACAAAATGTAATTATTAACGGAGAAGCAGGACTGCCAAACCATTGATGACAGTTGATAGAAAGGATTTCAAACTTGAATGGCTTTAAGAATAACGTGCATGCTGTAATTTACAACCCTGGTTGCTCCACTTTGTGTCCAACTCTCTGCTAATGCTCCTGGGAAAGCAGTGGAAGATGCCCAAATGCTTGGGCCCTTGTACCTACATTGGATGGAGTTTCAGGCTCCTATGTGGCCATCTGGGGAGTGAACCAAAGGATGGCAGATCTCTCTCTCTCTTTGTCTCCTCCCTCTAACTCTGCCTTTCAAGTAAATAAATACATCTTTGGGGGGGGGGGGGAGGAGAATAACCTATAGCCTGATTAAAATCCAAATTTTTAGACCTAACTCTCAAGACATTTTGATTATGCAGTTCTGTATTGGAGGATAGCGATACACAATGTTGAGATTAAAAGAGAAGGTTACTCCAGTTTGAGCTGGTTCCTTTCAGTTCTTCTCTTCCTTTCATTCATTGACTTCCTTTGCCAAATATCATTAAGTCATTAACGGGAAATCTGTGTCTCCTTGGGAGTATTCTTACCTAGGTGATAGTAAGTTCTTGGCTCCCTTGAGTATTTAGGAGTCTGTTGTGTGGAAAAAAAGAAAGTGAGTTGAGGCTCTTTAGCTGTATACAGGTTGAGAAACCCTTATGTGAAGTGCTTGGGACAGAAATGTTTCAGATTTTGGAACATTTCAACATACACTATGAGATATCTTGGGAATGAGACCCAAGTCTAAACACAAAATTTATTTATGTTTGTTTGTGTCTTATACACATAACTTGAAGGTAAATTTTTACAGTGTTTTTGGTGTTCCCTTTGTTTTGACTATGAGCTGTGGGATTTTCCATTAGTGATGTTGTATTGGCAGTCAACAAGTTTCACATTTTAAAATATTTTGCATTTTAGATTTTCTCATTAGGGGTGCTCAGCCTGTATTTCTCTGCTTCTCTCCTGCCACTTCCTCCCCTCATGTGTCTGTTTCTCTTTCTCATTGAATTAATGACATTATTTACTGACTGATTTTTCTTTAGTTTGGGCATTTTATGGACTTAGGATACATGTTTTCAAATGTTAGAATTTTTTAGACTTCATAGTAGTAATATGTTAGAAGTTGGAAAATACTGAAAGCCAAATTATTCAACAAAATATTGTAGCATAACTTTGGTCATGAGAATGTACTGACCAGTAAGTAAGAAAGGCTTTTTTTCTCTCCGACTTTTTTATGACAGCTTTATTGAGATAATTTACATACTATAAAACTCGGCCATTTAAATCATAAAATTCCATTGGTTTTACTGTATTTACAATTGCGTAGTCAGCACCATTGTCTATTTTTAGAACATGACTAGTGTTTTTTTTTTTTTCAAACATCACGATTTTTGGTAATGAAGTCATCTTTGATGACTTTGGGCCAGTTAGATATGATAAACCTCATTTGTACTTGTATATAGACACACAGTACATGTATCTTTAGATATTGGTAGTTATTTGAAAGAACATCAAGCTGATTTGAGCAAATTGTTTTCAAATGCAAGCTTCAGCCTGCTGGGTTGGTAGGTTTCTGGATCTAGCTACCAGTTTCGTGAAACAGGAGTTAAGTTTCATAAAAGGAGCTAGCCTACAAGTTTGCTCTCTCCCATCTCTGTTACCCTAGATTTGAGGGCTTAAAGTCTCAACTTGTAATTCTTTTTACTTTCAGCTTCTGTTGTTCTCAGAAATGGTTGATGATTAACATGAAAAAGCAGAAACTTCTGTGGTTTTCCATTTAGCTTCATAGGGTTGGCCTTTCTTTTTTGGAAAGTTCAGAAATAAACATGAAGCTAATACCTAGTAGATAGTCAAGATATAGTAGACAAAATCTAATAGAAATTAGTCCCTGTATTTTTATAATTTATAAAGTCATTAATATTCATTGAAGATCTAAATAAGCCTTCAGTTCCCTAAATGCCCTTCCCCTTGCCTTTTCTTTAAAAAAGATGACATTTTTCATATTTACTGTTATCTGTAGGTTTTTAATATTTTTCCCATAATTCAGATGTTTACATTTTTCATCCTGTGGTACTGGGAAATTTTCTGCCTCTCTTTCATAGATTGTTGAAACTTTATTCCGCTAGAAGAAAATTAGCTGAAGGGAGGTTTTTTTTTTTTTTTTTATATCTAGCATATTATAAGTATGTCAATTTATGTTTAAGTTTAGTTAGACTAGTTATACACATTTAACAAAACAGAAAAGTTTCCTCATCCACAGTAGTGTTGTATAATTTCCAAGGCAGAGAGAGGAAAAGGGAGGGACAGAGATCTGCTGCTGGTTCTCTCCACAAATGCCTGCAATGGCCAGGGCAGGGCTAGGTTGAAGCCAAGATCTGGGAACACAGTTCATCTCTCTTACTTGGTTAGCAGAGACCCACTGCTTCGGCCATCTTCTGCTGCCTTCCAGGGTGTATGCTAGCAGGAAGCTATAATTAGGAGTAGAGCTGTGGCTCTAATTTAGGCAATCTGATATGAGAGGCAAGGCCTCCAAGCAACATTTTAGCTGCTCTGCCCGATGCCTCCCCGTTTTATTTACAAAGAGTTAAATATTAGATTATTGGCTATAGCCTCTTAAACTTAACTGTATTCTTAGTTACTGTTAACTCTAAAAATGAGCTTCACCTATTAATGAATAGTTTATTTACTATACTAATACTAAATTTTATAGAGTTTCTCTTAGATTTGGGATTTATAAGTATCAATTATTAGGCTACTGAAAGATCATCTTTCTAAGAATCAGTTGTCCTGGGTCCAACATTTTGACATAGCAAGTAAATCCACTGCCTCAATGCCGGCATCCCATATGGTCACCTGTTCAAATGCCCCACTTCCTATCCAACTCCCTGCTAATGTGCCTAGGAAAGCAGCAAAGGATGGCCCAAGTCCTTGGGCCACTGCACCCACATGGGAGACCTGGATGAAGTTCCTGGCTTCTGACATTGACGTGGTCCAGTCCCGGTCGTTGCAGCCATTTGGGGAGTGAACCAGCAGATGGATGAGCTCTCTCTGTCTCTCATTTCTCCCTCTGTAACTCTGCCTTTCAAATAAATAAGATAATAATAAAATAAACAAAAAAGACTTGTCTTAAAAAAATCAGTTGTCCTAAATAGAATTTAGATAACTTTAGCCGGCGCCACGGCTCACTAGGCTAATCCTCCACCTTGCGGCGCCGGCACACCGGGTTCTAGTCCCGGTCGGGGCACCGATCCTGTCCCAGTTGCCCCTCTTCCAGGCCAGCTCTCTGCTGTGGCCCGGGAGTGCAGTGGAGGATGGCCCAAGTGCTTGGGCCCTGCACCCCATGGGAGACCAGGAGAAGCACCTGGCTCCTGCCATCGGATCAGCGCGGTGCGCCGGCTGTAGCGCGCCAGCCGCGGCGGCCATTGGAGGGTGAACCAACGGCAAAGGAAGACCTTTCTCTCTGTCTCTCTCACTGTCCACTCTGCCTGTCAAATAAATAAATAAATAAATAAATAAAATTTAAAAAAAATAAGTAAATCTTAAAAAGAAAAAGAATTTAGGTAACTTTAAAAAGTAAATCTACTTAATTGTGGTATCTGTTTTCAGGATTTGTATGTATACATTTTTACATATGTAAATACCAGCTTTTAAATACTCAAAATTATGTCTTTTTTTAATGTGCCTCATAGTAAATATTTTAAAAGCTGTTTTCCAAACATGTTAATACAGGCTACTTTATATATTTGACAACATCTTTGGTTGTTTTTCTGCTTGATTATTTCATGCTTTATGCATTTTCTTTTTTTTTTTTTTTTAATTTAGTAAATATAAATTTCCAAAGTACAGTTTATGGATTACAAGGGCTTCCCCCCCCCCCATAATTTCCCTCCCACACGCACCCCTCCCATCTCCCGCTCCCTCTCCTATTCCATTCACATCAAGATTCATTTTCAATTATCTTTATACACAGAAGATTGATTTAGTATATATTAAGTAAAGATTTCATCAGTTTGCACTCACACAGAAACACAAAGTGTAAAATACTGTTTCAGTACTAGTTATAGCATTACTTCACATTGGACAACACATTAAGGACAGATCCCACATGAGAAGTAAGTACACAGTGACTCCTGTTGTTGACTTAACAATTTGACACTCTTGACAACATCTTTTTCCATTAAAATGGAATGAATAAACCAAAACAGCTCTCAAATTTACTGCAGTAAGCTTTAGCATATATGATGTTAAACTAATCTGTAATTTTTTCTTCAGAATTAAAAAAAAAAAGGCAGCCTGGGAGATGGATGAGGATGAAAGTGTCAAACAGTAATCCCAGAGGATGAAAAGTGGGTAGAACTGTTTATAACAGCTGGGCAACATTAAGGGCCTGCTTGAGATTAGTGATCAGGTGATGTTTTGAAGTTATGATTTAACAAGTTATTTTAATTTGAGATAAAAAATCAATACATAATAAGTACTATGTTCTTGTTAATATTTCACTGCAGGTCAAGGATTGATATTAGCCTCAAGATTGGATAGTCTAATTGAATTGTGACTACATCTTTTGATTTTTTATTAAATTATGCTTGTCTTATCTTGAAGTGTGTATAGATGCCAAAAATCAACTTAAATTTTTTTTTTTTTTTTTTGCTTAGTATTAAAGTTCAACCTGAGGCTGGCACCGCGGCTCAATAGGCTAACCCTCCGCCTGCGGCGCCAGCACACCTGGTTCTAGTCCCGGTCGGGGCGCTGGATTCTGTCCCGGTTGCCCCTCTTCCAGGCCAGCTCTCTGCTGCGGCCCGGGAGTGCAGTGGAGGATGGCCCAAGTGCTTGGGCCCTGCACCCCATGGGAGACCAGGAGAAGCACCTGGCTCCTGCCTTCGGATCAGCGCGGTGCTCCGGCCGTTGAAGGTTGAACCAACGGCAAAGGAAGACCTTTCTGTCTCTTTCTCACTGTCCACTCTGCCTGTCAAAAAAAAAAAAAAAAAGTTCAATCTGGACCCCTTGGTGACCTAATGCAGCAGATTTTAATATTTAACAGTTACGTGCATATTTAATATGCTTACAGGTAAAATGCTTATACATAAAATTAACATGTATAATGAGTGCCAGATTTGCACCAAAATTATGATACATATAATGCTATTTCCACTGAATTCTTTTGTTTTGTTTTTTCCCCAAAAGCCTTTTATTTAAGGTATACAAGCTTGATGCATTTCATAAATACAAATTTAGGAACATAGTGATTCTTCCCACTCTACCCTTCCTCCCACCTTCACTCCCACCCTTCTTCGTCCTCCCTCTCCTGTACCCATTTTTTTACTAAGATCTATTTTCAGTTAACTTTATACATAGAAGGTTAGCCCTACACTAAGTACAGAGTTCAACAAATAGTATGAAAAAAATAAATGAACAGCCTTTTCCTCAGAAGTGGAGACAAGGGCTTTTTAAAGTCATTACATGTCAGAGTGTCAATTTCACTTCTATAAATTACATTTTAGGTACTCACTAGTTACCACAGATCAGGGAGAACGTACAGTATATGTCTTTTTGGGACTGGCTTATTTGACTAAGTATAATGCTTTCTAGTTGTATCCATTTTGTTGAAAGCAACAGGATTTCCTTTTCCTTTTTTTTTTTTTTTTTAACCATAGTGTTATATATCACATAATTTCTTTATCCAGTCTTCAGTTGACAAGCATATAGATTGAGACCATATCTTAGCTATTATGAATTGAGCTGCAATAAACATGGGGATATAGATGATTCTTTCATATGCTGATTTATTTTCCTTTGGGTAAATTTCTTTTTTTTTTTTAAAGATTTATGTATTTTACTTGAAAGTCAAAGTTACACAGAGAGAGGGGAGGCAGAGAGTCAAAGAGAGAGGTCTTCCATCGATGGTTCACTCCCCAATTTGCCACAACGGCCAGAGCTGCGCCAATCCAAAGCCAGGAGCTTCCTCTGGGTCTCCCACACAGGTACAGGGGCCCATGGACTGGGCCATCTTCTGCTGCTTTCCCAGGCCACAGAAGAGAGCTGGACAGGAAGTGGAGAAGCCAGGTATTGAACCGGCACCCATATGGGATGCCAGCACTTCAGGCCAGAATGTTAACCCACTGTGCCACAGCACTGGCCCCTCTTTTGGGTAAATATCCAGGAGTGGGTTGGCTGGGTCATATGGTAGGTCTATATTCAGATTTCTGAGGTATCTCCATACTGTTTTCCACAATGGCTTTTTTCTTTAAAAAAAAAAAAAAAAAAAAAAGCTCCAGGGACTGGTGTTGTGTAGAGTTAAGCCACCCTGTGACACTGGCATCCCATATGGGTGCTGAATCAATTCCTGGCTGCTCCATTTCCTATCCAACTCCCTGCTAATTTGCCTGGGAAAGCAGTGAAAGATAGGCCTAGTGCTTGGGCCCAGGTACCCACATGGGAGACCCAGATGAAATTCCTAGCTCATGGATTCAGCCTAAGCTGGCCCAGCCCTGGCTGTTGCTGCCATTTAGAGGGTGAACTAGTGGATGGAAGATTACTCTCTGTCTCTCCCACTCTGTCTCTCTTTCTGACTTTCAAATAAATAAATACATCTTTAAAAGAAGAAAAAAAAAAAAACAGTTTTGAAGCAGGACTTTTGCTGTTATATATCCCAGAAGAGTACCTTGTTCATTAACTACATATTGAATGTATAACATGCTATTTTGGAGAGATTGAGAGAGCATTGTTTTTCTTTCTTTCTTTCTTTCTTTTTTTTTTTTTTTTTTTTTGACAGAGTGGACAGAGAGAGAGAGACAAAGAGAAAGGTCTTCCTTTTCCATTGGTTCACACCCCCCCCCCCCAAATGGCCGCCACAGCCAGCGCGCTGCGCCGATCTGAAGCCAGGAGCCAGGTGCTTCCTCCTAGTCTCCCATGCGGGTGCAGGGCCCAAGGACCTGGGCCATCCTCCACTGTACTCCTGGGCCACAGCAAAGAGCTAGACTGGAAGAGGAGCGACCAGGACAGAATCTGGCACCCCAACTGGGACTAGAACCCGGGGTGCCAGCATTGCAGGCAGAGGATTAGCAAGTTGAGCCATGGCGCTGGCCGAGAGAGCATTGTTAACTTTTTTTTTTAAAAAAGATTTATTTATTTGAAAGGCAGAGTTACAGAGAGGCAGAGAGAGAGAGAGAGCGAGCGAGCGAGGTCTTCTATCTGCTCATTCACTCCCTAGATGGCCACAATAACCAGAGCCATGCTGATCTGAAGCCAGGAGCCAGGAGCTTCCTCTGTGTCTCCCACAGGGGTGTAGGGGCCCAAGGACTCAGGCCGTCTTCTACTGCCTTCCCAGGCCGTAGCAGAGAGCTGGATTGGAAGTGGAGCAGCTGGAACTAGAATCGGTACCCATATGGGATGCCGGCACTGCGGCCAGCGGCTTCACCTGCTATGCCACAGTGCCGCCCTCCCCCCACTTAAGATTTATTGATTGATTTATTTGTTTGAAAGACAGAGTTACAGAGAGGCAGAGAGAGAGTGTGTAATCTTCATTTATGAAACTAGGACCTACACTATGCTAAGCACTTTACAATATAGTGTCTCATTTAGCCTTCATGATATCCCTTTGGTATATAATGATGTCCATTTTACATACAATTGTTTTAAAGACATGCTATTGAGGTCACAGGCTAGCAAATGATAGAATTGAACCTAATTTATTTGCTTCTAAAACAATTACTTCTTTCATTTCAGTTAAAATTCTTTGTGTATAAAATTAAACTGTAATGAAAATGGAAAAGTTTATTATAAGGGTACCAGAAGTGACATGAAAGTGAACGTGTAGGGGCAGCATTGTGGTGTAGTGGGTTAAGCCACCGCCTGCTACGTAGTCATCCTGTATGGGTGTTGGTTCATGTCCTGGCTGCTCCACTTGCAATTCAGCTCCCTACTAATGTGACTGGGAAAGCAGCAGAAGATGGCCCAAGTACTTGGGCCTCTGTCACCCATGTAGAAGACCCAGATGAAATTCCTGGCTCCTGGCTTCGGCCTGGCCTAGCCCTAGCCATTTCAGTCATTTAGGAGGTGAATGAGTGGATGGAAGATCACTCTTGTTTATCTGTACCTTTGTCTTTCAAATAAATAAAGATATGTTAGAAGAAAAAAAGTCAGGTTCTATGCATCTGAGCCCAAGGGTATCTGGTTTGGAACCAGACACCAAAACCTATCTGGGCCAAAGGAGATCTCTGTATATTTTCTTCATTTTCTTTATCCTTCCTCCTCTCTTCTCTGCTTTCCTGTGTCATCCCATCTCCTGCCTCCCCACTAAGAGATTTACATGTTATATAGCACTGTTAACCCACAAAGGTTACCAGCAGATTATGGCTAAGTCTCAGTTCCTTATTGACAGGATGAGCAAAGCTTGTAGCACGTGTTTACTTTTGCTTTGGGGACTATAGCCAAGGGATTAGATTCCCAAAGTATGACAATGATTGCAAAGCATTTACTGTTATGAGTTTGACAATAGTTCTTGAGATGGGTAGACACCATAACAGTGATGTTCTGTCTAGTCTACTGCTTTTTAAAATTTCTTTGTCTATGACATGTAATTCTTTTTTACATTGCAACTCACCATAAGTTTGATTCCTAACCACACAAACATACTTACTCCTACTAATTTGTGAGACAGTCTCATATTTTTTCTTCTCCCTTTCCTTCAAGGAGATGTTGGTTACAAACCATTAAGTTGAATTTGCAATCCATTATTGTAATCCTATAAATGGGAAAATACTTCTCCACTCTATACCCTATACCCAGAGGGGCTAGCTGCAAGGATGTGCAGTGTTAACCATCTTGTGAGACTGTCCTGTAGTAAAGCCTTTGAATTTTTAATATCTGAATCTCAGGAATGGCCTACCCTGAATAAAGCTCGAATCCATACAAAGAATTTGCTAATTGCATTTTTCACAGTGAATGAATATTCATATTTTTTTCTGTCAGGATAACTTGTTGAAACATCAGTAAAGATCTCAATGCCCAGATCATGATCCATTTCACTGTTTACCTTTTTTAGTAGCACTTGTGGTAAGCTGCTGCAAGAATTCTCTCTAAAGCAGGCTTTGATGTTTGTTTATTTGTTTATTTTTAAGATTTTATTTATTTATTTGAGAGGTAGAGTTACAGTGAGAGGGAGAGAGAGAGAGGTCTTCCATCCGCTGGTTCACTCCCTAATTGGCCGTAATGGCCCGAGCTGTGCTAATCCAAAGCCAGGAGCCAGGAGCTTTCTCCAGATCTCCCATGCGGGTGCAGGGGCCCAAGTGGTTGGGCCATCTTCTACTGCTTTCCCAGGCCACAGCAGAGAGCTGGATTGAAGTGGAGCAGCTGGGACTAGAACCGGTGCCCATATGGGATGCCAGCACTTCAGGCCGAGGATTAACCTACTGTACCACAGCACCGGCCCCTTGATGTTTACTTTTAAAACATAGAAGGAAAGGCAGAAATAAGAATCTTAAATTTTTATTTTCACTTAAAAAGAATTGATAAAAGAACTAAGGCAAACACTAACCTAATCCTCACTAGGCCTTAAATTAAAGATTTACTTCTAAAAGCCAAGAATAAATAATCTAGTAGTAATTTGGCAATTCCAGTCATATAAAGCATACTGAGAACCTGAAAGTAAGATAAAGAAAGGCATATTTGGGCAGTCAAAATAAATAGTAAATAAAACCTGTGATAGTCCCATTTACTGAAGGAGAATGACTCAATTTTATTATATTGTTAGGAAGACCAAGTCCAAAGTTCTGTGCAGTATGTTTGGGAAGGACAAACCCTCATTTATTCTGCAGATATTGTATCCTGATATATACAGAGTTCACATTTATATTTCTGTTTTCTAAGAGGAGAAGGAAGAAATGGGAATTTTACATTCAAGACTTATACAATTTTATATTCACTATAGCTTTTGTCATCCCTGTCTTACAGATGAGCAGCTTATTGTTTGTTTTTTAACCTCTACTAATTGATAAGTAAAAAATAATAACCTTATGGTATAGATGTGATGACAGTTACCTAGGGTCACCCAATATCTTCGGGTTTTTTTTTTTTTTAATTTTTATTTATTTATTTTTATTTATTTATTTTTTTAAAGGCAGAGAGAATTTTCATTTGCTGGCTCACTTGCCAGATGCTCACAACAACCAGGACTGGTCCAGGCCAAAGCCAGATGTCTTGAACTCAATCTAGACCTCCTGTTTGATGGCAAGGACCAATCATTTGAGCCATCATGTGCTACCTCCCAGGGTGCACATTAGCAAGAATTTGGAATCAGATCTAGTACTGGAACCCCAGTCACTGCTTTATGGAATATGGGCATCCCAAGGAGTCCTTTTTTTTTTTTTTTTAAAGATGTGTTTATTCATTTGAAAGGCAGAGTTACAGAGAGGCAGAGAGAGAGAGAGAGAGAGAGAGAGAGAGCACGAGCGAGCGAGAGCTTTCATGCGCCAGTTCACTCCCCAAATGGCTGCAACAGCCAGGGCAGGGCCAGGCTGGAGCCAGGAACCATGAGCTTCTTTAGGGTGTACCACATGGGTGTATGGGCCCAAGCACTTGGGCCATCTTCTGCTGCCTTTCCAGGTGTGTTAACAGGAAGCTGGATTTGAAGTAAAGTAACCAGAACTCAGTCTGGTCTCTCGTATGAGTTGCTGGCACTGCAGGCATCAGTTTAACCTGTTGTGCCACAGTGCAAACTCCTCCCAGGCAGTCTTAACTGCCATACTGAATGTCCACCTTGGGAATTTTGTTCCTTGCTTCTTCCCTTAGTGGACTCGGCTCCTTCCTTTCAAGTTAAAACTACAAATTTCATCTGTATGGTAATGTGGCTTCTATCATACTATATTTGAATTTCCATATACATTTTCTTTTTTCTTAAAGGTTTCATTATTTTGGCCCGCGCCATGGCTCATTAGGCTAATCCTTTGCCTGCAGCGCCAGCACCCCGGGTTCTAGTCCCGGTCAGGGTGCTGGATTCTGTCCCTGTTGCTCCTCTTCCAGTCCAGCTCTCTGCTGTGGCCTGGGAAGGCAAAGAAAGATGGCCCAAGTCTTTGGGCCCTGCACCCGCATGGGAGACCAGGAGGAAGCAGCTGGCTCCTGGCAGTGCGCTCACCGTGGTGGCCATTTGGGGGGTGAGCCAATGGAAGGAAGACCTTTCTGTCTCTCTCACTGCCCACTCTGCCTGTCAAAGAAAAAAAAAAAAAAGATTTCATTATTTTATTTGAAAGGCAGAGTTACAGAAAGGCAGAGGCAGAGAGAGAGGAGGTAGGTCTTCCATCTGCTGGTTCACTCTCCAGGTAGCCTCAATGGCTGAAGCTACAGTAATCTAAAGCCAGGTGCCAGGAGCTTCTTCCAGGTCTCCCACGCAGGTGCAGTGGCCCAAGGACTTGGGCCATCTTTTACAGCTTTCCCAGGCCATAGCAGAGAGCTAGATCGGAAGTGGAGCAGCCAGGACTCCAACCGGTGCCCATATGGGATGCTGACACTATAGGTGGAGGCTTTACCCACTACGCCACAGTGCCAGCCCCGCCAAGTAAGCTTTCTTTGGGAAGACCCGTACAGCTTGTTAAAGTGATTTATAGACCAACTTTTGGGGAATAGTAGTGTTCTTAAAAACAAAATACTTGGGCTGGCCTTTTGTGTAGCTGTTAAGACATTGTTCCCATTTCAGAATACCTGGTTTCCAGTCTACCTTTGCTTCCTGCTCATTTGCATCATGAGAGACAGCAGTGATGGCTCAAGTACTTCGATCCCTGCCACCCATGTGGGAGACCCAGATTAAATTCTGTGTTCTTGGCTTTAGCCTAGCTCTACCCTAGCTGCTGTATTCATTTGGGCAGTAAATCAATGGATGGAAGATATCTCTCTCTGTCTCAGTCTCTTTCTGCTTTTCAAAAAAAATAGAGCAAGCAATATACTTGTTTTTCCTTTAGCACTAGTGAGATTATATTATGTATTTGGCAATATTTATCACTTGATTTGCCCTTTCTAAACTGATGCAGTACTTCTGTTATATATTCTATGGAAAGGAGTTATTTCTGTTATTAATCTTAAATTAAGAATAAACTTTTTTTAGAGATTTACTTATTTACTTGAAAGAGTTACACAGAGAGAGGAAGACACAGAGGTGGGGAGAGAGAGAGAGGGATCTTCAGTCTGCTTGTTCATTCCCCAAATGGCTGCAACAGCTGGGACTGGGCCAGGCTGAAGGTAGGAGTCAGGAGTTTCTTCCAGGTCTCCCACAAGGGTACAAGAATCCAAGCACTTGTGCCATCTTTTGCTGCTATTCTATGACCATAAGAAGGGAGCTGGATTGTAGGTGGAGTAACCAGGGAGCCTGCGCTGTGGCACAGTAGGTTAATCCTCCACTTGCGGCGCCTGAATCCCATATGGGTGCCAGTTCTAGTCCCGGCTCCTCCTCTTCCAGTCCAGCTCTCTGCTGTGACCTGGGAAAGCAGAAGATGGCCCAATGGGAGACTAGGAAGAAGCACATGGCTCCTGGCTTCGGATCGGTGCAACTCTGGCTGTTTGCAGCCATTTGGGGAGTGAACCAACAGATGGAAGACCTTTCTCTCTCTCTCCTTCTCACTGTCTGTAACTCTATCTCGCCAATAAATAAATAAAATCTTTAAAAAAAAAAAAGTAAGTGGATTAACCAGGTCTTGAACCAACGACAGTATTGCATGCTGGTGTCACAGGCGGCAGTCCTACTGCTACTCCACAACACTAGCACTGAAGAATATAAACTTTTAAAAATCATTTAAAATACTAAAATTTGCTGAAATATAGATGGCATAAATGATATCAAAAGGGAAATGAATGCATTCTGGAACAACTTTTGAAATAATCTCATTCCCTTTTTAATGTCCTTGGAAGCCTTATATCTACCTCATACCTTTTTCTCATGTTGAGTGTTGCAATTCTCTTGTAAGAGTTCCTCTATGATATTCACACTTGTTATAAATTTATTGGTCAGTCTTTCTTTCATTTGGAATAACGCCATTTGTTAACTCCGGATTGATTTTAACTGTTTTCTCTGTTTTAACATTTCCTCATTTTTGTTTTCCCAGGCAGATACTTGCATAATAATACAAGCATTACTAACTAGGGTTTTTCTATAATCACAGATTTATACCTAAAACTGGAAGATGTGACCCACAAATTTAATAAGCCCTGTATAATGGATGTAAAAATAGGGCAAAAAAGCTATGATCCATTTGCGTCGTCTGAGAAGATTCAGCAACAGGTCAGCAAGTACCCGTTAATGGAAGAAATTGGATTCCTGGTGCTTGGCATGAGGGTAAGAATAAGAATGATCATTAGGAAAATACATGTATTTTTTTTCACATGTTCTTCCCTTGGAAATTGTGGATGTCATTATAACAATACCAGTGTATCAGAGGACAGTATATTTTGGGATTAAATTGACTCTTCCCCAGTGTGTCAGCTTATAAGGGCAGGATTTTTTTTTAATTGTGCAATACACTTTTTATTTTTCATTCAAAAAAAGTCCACAGCATTCAGAAAACAGGGTGGTAGGAGAAATAAAGACACTTTCCAGGTGGATTGATTTAAGAGCAGATGAGTAGGTAGCAATTTAATACAAATGGAGACAAATAACAACCCATGTAAAAATAAGACCTGAATGATGGGAGCGGGAAGGAGACTTATCAACCAGTGCAAATTTGGAGGGTTCATGCATGTAACTCAACATCCAAAGAGGGCAGAGATTTTTTTCCCAAGATTTATTTATTTTATTTGAAAGGCAGAGTTACAGAGAGAGAGAGGCAGAGAGAGAGAGAGAGAAAGGAGAGAAGGAGGTGTCTTCCATCTGTTGGTTCACACCCCAGATGGCCACAAGGGCAGGAGTGGAGCCCGTCTGAAGCCAGGAGCTTCTTCAGGGTCTCCCATGTGGGTGCAGGGGCCCAAGGACTTGGGCCATCTTCCAGTGCCTTACTAGGCCATAGCAGAGAGCTGGATTGGAAGTGGAGCAGCCAGGATTCAAGCCAGCGCCCATATGGGATGCTGACACTGCAGGTGGCAACTTTACGCTATGCCACAGCAACGGCCCCAGAGATTTTTATCTTTTATGGACTGAAACATGGTTAGTGTCAAAATAGTCCTGGCCCATAGTAGGTGATTAATAAACCAATGAGGACTTCAACCATAATTCTGTGATTTTGTTTTAAAGAGGCTTTAAGATTAAGTGCAAAGTAGATCTTTAAAGTAAACATGATATTATGTTTATATGGTAATATGGCACCAAAAAACATGAGAAAAATGTTCTTTATTGTCTGTAATTTTTTTGTTTTCAAAATAGAAATTAAAACATTAGGTGATTGTTTCAGATTTTGCTTGGAATTCTATGGATTTGCGATTTGAGCTAGGCTCACTTAGAGAGTTCTTTTGCTGGTCTCACCTAGGGTCTTTCACATGGCTGCAATGATCTGATGAATCAACTGGGAGGACTTAGGTGACCTCACTCGTGTGTCTGGAAGTTTATATTTACTGTTGACTGGACATTTTTTCTGATGGTCATATCAGTCAGAAGACTAGCATGGATTTCTTCATGTTCCAGTGCCACATTCCAGGAAGTAGAAGCAGGATCTATGAGGGTGCTTGAATTCTTACCTAGCTTGAGAAGTTACTTGCTTTTACTTCTGTGGAATTCTCTAGGTGATACTTAAGCATAGGGCCAGCCCAGATAGATAAGAAGGGAAAGTAGACTTCACTTCCTTTTTTTTTCCCTTAAAAAGAATAGCTCAAGATTTTTTGTTTGTTTTTAATTTTTGTTATTTTAAGATTTGCTTTATTTATCTGAAAAAGTGACAGAGAGAGGCACAGATAGCAGAAAGAGATCCTCCATCTGCTGGTTTACTTCTCAAATGGCCATAATAGCCTGGGCTGGGCCAGACCAAAGAGCAGGAACCACATTCAGGAACTCTACATGGGTAGCAGGTACCCAAGCCCTCGAGCCATCCTCCTCTGCCTTCCCAGGCACATTAGCAGGGAGCTGGATTGAAAGCAGAGCAGCTGGGACTCAAACCAGTATTTTGATATTGGGTAATGTGTTGTAGGTGGCAGCCCAACTGCTGCACCACAGTGCTGGTACCTAGACTCCTCTTCTGATGGTGGGAAAAGTGAAGTTACAACTCCGGTAATAATGTGCTCAAGAGTGGGAAGAATTGCAAAGGTGATTTTACAGAGTAAAATCAGAAAGCAATGTGAAATGACATCTCTGTAAACAAATGGTATATGTCTTCTAGATGTTTGTATGGATCTACCAAATAGTTGTTTACCTATTTAGCATAATGTTTTGAAATTCATCATAGAAGACAATGTAAGATTCTTCTGTTTGAGTTTTAAGCAGGAGAGCTAATAGGAAACATAGATGAATTATTAATGCAGTAATAGCACAGTTGAATTTGGTATTCTGATTATGAATGAAATGAGAAATTGTTCAGGCATTTATTTCATTTTAGAAGACTATAATTAAATGTGAATGTATGGAAATGGGAAAACTGGCTCATTGAATCATGTTAAACAGGAAATATATA